>NC_043702.1:108355663-108368919 GCF_006229205.1 Suricata suricatta
GAACTCTTGAAAATCAATGAGACAAAAGAAATCCAATAGAAAAGCTGTAATTTGAGAAATGCAAATTAAAATTATGATATCACTTTATTTCTATTAAACTAGAAATTAGGGAGCTGGAACACTCCAGGTTTTGGTGACAGTGTAGGGATAGTGCTGGTAGAAAGTTTAGTGATGAAACTGGATCAATGCAGGTCACCTGGCAGTTCTTAATTAGAGCAAACACAGGTATTCCCAATGTTTTGGCAAACTCTTCCAGGATAGACATCCCCCCAAATTCTCACACAGTTTATAAAGTAACACTTACAGTGCTATATGTTTTTGTGTAGTACTAATTGTGGTAAGAGTCAGTTGAAGGCCATCTAGGTGTTTATCCCTGGAATAATAGGCAAAATGTGGTAGATTCACATCATAGACTACAGTAAAAATCAAAGGACTAAAAATATACTCAGCAAACATAGGAAGAAAAAAAATATAAAGAGAAGGAACTTCTGCTTTGGTAATGACCTACTATAATTCAAACAATACTTTTATGGGGAACAATTAGAAAAACTAGAGAAAGCATACAACACATGTGTTTAAAGACATATAAAGGTAATTAAGATATGAAGAACAACCAGCTCAAGATCCAGAGGAAAACAGGCATAAGCAAAGAAGCCAAATGCTGTATTTCCCTGGGGAAGAAGGGTGCTGATTCCTGATAAAACAGAGGAATGCAGGGATGCCTGGGTGGCTCAGTTGGTTAAACCTCTGACTTCGGCTCACGTCATTATCTCACGTTTGTGGGTTCAAGCCCCACGTCAGGCTCTGTGCTGACAGTATGGAGCCTGGAGCCTGCTTCAGATTCTGTGTATCCCTGTCTCTCTGCCCCTCCCCCTCTCATGCTCTGTCTCTCTCTGTCTCAGAAACAAATGAAACATTAAAAAAAATTAAAAAGAAAACAGATGAATGGTAGGGCTCTTGGGTGGGTGGGTCAGTTAAGCATCTGACTTAATCTAGGTTCAGGTCATGATCTTGTGGTTTGTGAGATCGAACCCTGCATCAGGCTCTGTGCTGGCAATGTGGTGCCTGCTTGGGATCCTCTCTTTCCCACTCTCTCTGCCCCTCCCCTGCTCACCTGCACACACCTACTCTCTCTCACAATAAATTAAAAAAAAAAAAGTAAACCCAGAGGAATGGCTGAGAGGCTAGAAAACCTCAAGGAGTGAGGGAGAGGAAAGGAACACAATGGGGTAGGGTGGGGTGGAGTCTATCCTTGTGTTGCAACTCTGAAGGACTATATCCTAGGAGTATGGATAGGAGAAATAGGCCCTTATAAATAGATAGGCCCTTGGAGGACTTGGCTTGGCTTTGAATAATTTCAAATTGGACTAAGGCAACTCTAATTGCTAGTGCCCAGAAACTTGGCAGAAACAAATACAAATCTGCTCTGGAGACAGATACTATCATCCTAAGCTAAAAATTATTTCTATAAATAATTCTGCAAATACTGTGTTCATCACCAAATATAACCAGGTAGGAGGAAAGGCAATATGAACAAAAGAAATAACTTCAATAGATACAGACCCATAGGCAATCCAGAGAATAGAACTATTAGACACAGATCTCAAAATTAACATACATTTAGGTTCAAGGAGGTAAAAGACAAGAATAATCATTTCAGCAGGGAAGTTAAAACTACAGCAATAAAATAACAACAATAATGATAACAGCAACAGCAACAAATGGAAACCGTCAAGCTAAAATGTTCAGTAACTGAAATGGAATGGCTTTAATTGAAAATTAGATACAGCTGAATAGAGAAGGTAGGTAGATAAAAATATTCAGAATAAAGCATAGAGAAGAAGATGGAAAGCATAGAAGTGAAGGTAAAAAGACACTGAAAAATCACTGAGAAGGTCTACATGTAAGTATAGCCTCAGGAGATGAGAGAGGGAATGTGCTAGAAGCAATATTTGAAAAAAAATGGCTGAGAATTTTCTGAAACAGATGACACACATTAAGCCACAAATTTAAGAAGCTCTATGAATCCTATGTTGAGTAATAAGTTAAAAAAAAGAAAAGGAAAAAAATCTTTATCTGTGTGCATCAGCAACACTGCTGAAAACAAAAGGCAAACAGAATACCTGGGGAGATGACAGACTGAATTAAGGGGTGGGAAAACTAGACCAGCAACTGATTTTTCCATAGAAACAATGGAAACTATAACACAATGTAATGATAGTGTCAAAGTATCAATCTCTATACTCAAAAATGAAGGAATTAAAGCAAAAGGAAGGCATCTGCAGCCAAAGAAAAACTGGGAGAATTAATCACTGGCAGATATACTTAAAAAACAACAACAACCCTAGGCATGTTTATATGACAGAAAGAAAAGCATTCCCAGGTATGAAGTTGGAGATTCAGGAAGAAATGAAAAGCAATAAAAATGTAAATATATAAGAAAATATAAATAAACATCCACCCTAAAAACAATAATGTCTTTTTGATTTATTTATTTTTTAAAATTAAGAAATACATGATAATAATGGCCCATAAGTCAAAAGAAGAGTAAACTTAAAATATATGACAATAATGGCCCATAAGTCATTAGAGGAGTAAATGCAATAAATGTTCAAGGTCCTTGCATTATTCAGAAAGATATTAAAAGTACTAATTTATATTAGACTTTTATTAGACGTCGGTAGTTTTATGATGTGGTCTCTAGGATAACCACTGACTGATCAATAAAGTTTATAACGTCCAAACTAACAGATGACTTAAAAAAAAGGAAAAGAAATAGTTAATCCTAAAAAAGGCAAAAGAAAAAAAAAGGACTAAAAAGCAACTCAAAGTAGATAGGACAAATGAAACACATTTATTAAGATGGTAGATATAAAATCAAATATATTACTAATTATGCTGAACTAAATATTCCAATTAAAAGAGAGGTTTTCATACTGGATTAAAAAAAAACCCCTCACTTGCTATTTCTAAGAGATACATTTAAACTAAGAGAAAGATTAAAAGTAAATTAATGGAAAGTAAAATGTCAATGAAATACTAACAAAAGGAAAGCTTATGCAGCTCTATGTAAAGGTAGATGTTAAGGCAAAATACATTATTAGAGATTAAAACGAATATTTAACATAACAAAAGGCTAATATTCAAGGAAGTTATAACCCAATTCTAAATGTGTGTATTCCTAATAACATATCCCCTAAATATATAAAGCAAGTAGAAACATTAAAAATCTAAATAGAGGGGCGCCTGGGTAGCTCAGTCGGTGAAGTGTCCGACTTTGGCTCAGGTAATGATCTCACAGTCTGTGGGTTCGAACCCTGCCTCAGCCTCTGTGCTGACATCTCAGAGCCTGGAGCCTGCTGCAAATTCTGTTTCCCTCTCTCTTTGCCCCTCCTCTGTTCACTCTGTCTCTCTCTCTCAAAATAAAATAAAGACATGAAAAAATAAAAAATATCCAAATGGAAAATTTAAGCATACTTTCCCCAGCATCTGATAAAACAAGCAAACAAGTATAGCAAGATTTGACTTACTGACAAATATTGCCTTCAACAAAGACAGAATACACATTATTTTCAAGTACAGCTAAAACAGTGAAAATACTATGAAAATCAACCAAATTTTAACAAATTCAAAAGAGTTGAAATCACTCAATTTTTTCTATGTCCTAATGCAAATAAGTCAGAAATTAAGGACAAAAAGTTAATTAGAAAAACTACATACATTTAGAAATTAATAATTCACTTCTAAATAACCCACAGGCCAAAGTAGATAGAAATAAGAAAATATTTTGAACTGAATGTTAATTAAAATAATATAAACATCTCTAGAATGCAACTTAATCTGCTTGGAGAAAAATATATAAACTTGCATTAGAAAAGAGGAAGGGCCTTATTGTCTTTATTTTAACCCCACTCTTGAATAATACTTTATTTGCATAAAGAATTCTTAGCGCTTTGAAGAACTTTGAAGTTATTTCTGATGTTACTATTCTTCTGGCCTCTACTGTTACTGCTAATAAGTAGGCTTTCAATCTAATATCATTTCAGGGTGGGTGATCTGACTTCTCTCTGGTTGCTTTTAGTATCTCCTACTCATCTTTGGTGTTCTGTAATTTCACTATGATGAGAAGCATATTGCGATTATTGAATTAAAGATTCTTATGTTTCATCAATTTAAGAAAATTTGTAGCTCTGAATCCTTCAAATATTGCTTCTTATTCTATTTTTCCCTCTTTGAACACCTTTAGATATATGAATGTTTGTTTCTTAAGTGTCCTAAGTTATCACTAAATAGAAACTAATTTTTAGATGATCTCCCAATTAATTTGTAGGTTCTCAGACCGCATGATGGAAATTTGAACCCTATATTCATGTATGGTATAGGACCAAGACTTCAAATTCTCAAGGAGAGTGTGTTTGTTTTGTTTGTTTTGTTTTTTCCCCCCAGAGCCCAGAGATAGCAAGAGATTAGTTGAATTTAAAAATCCACCCTCCCCCTGATAGGGCAGCTCTTAGAGAACCTGAGTGTTGAGTAAGGGCTTTGTTCCATCTTTCACCTTGCATAGGCCTAAGGCCTAATCTTCCATTCCCAAATGGATAACAACTCTAGCTGCTATTTGACGCTAAATATCCATCTCTTCCTCATCAATACAGTGTCAAAGTGTATGACTGTCAACTCTCATCTTCTGAGCCTCCTGATGCTGGCATCTGGAAGTTCTCTTCTATTGCTATGAGTAGAGTCATGCAGTTAAGGTAATTTTTGCTGTATTTCACCTAGCATATTTAAGGGTTTATAACAAGTACATTTTCAGATTATCTCAGTTTGTCATTTTGTAGAACTAGAAGCTATAATGTTATTGTTACATAAAATGTTAGCTAAATCGGGGGTGCCTATGTGGCTCAGTTGGTTAAGTATCCTACTCTTAAAATTTTTTTAAATGTTTATTTATTTTTGAGAGAGAGAGACACACACGCACACACACACACAGAGTGTGAGCGGGGTAGGGGCAGAGAGAGAGGAAGACATAGAATCTGAAGCAGGCTCTGGGCTCTGAGTGTTGGTACAGAGCCTGACGCAGGGCTCAAACTCACGAACTGTGAGATCATGACCTGAGCCAAAGTAGGTCACTTAGCCAACTGAGCCACCCACGCATTCCTAATATCCTACTTTTGATCACAGCTCAAGTCATGATCTCACGGTTTGTTGGATCAAGTCCTGTGTTGGGCTTTGCACTGACGGAGTGGAGTCTGCTTGGGATTCTCTCTCTGCCCCTCCCTTGTTCACACTTGCTCTCAAATATGCTCTCTCTCTCTCTCTCTCAAATAAATAAACTTTAAAAACAACAACAAAACACTTATCTAAATTGCAGCTTCTAAGACTGTCAACTCATCAAGAAGCTAGTAAGATATTAAATATCAACTTTAAAAGAGAAATAATGATATATCAAATTGGTAAATTAAAAAAAACCCTTTTTTTTTTTACCAACACTCAAAACACTTATACTCAAGGATGTTTTACACACCTTTAAAACTCTTTACAAAACATACCCTCTTTCCAGCCACAGAGATAAAAAAGAAACAAAATTGAGCTAAGCAGAGAAAAGCCTAAATTTCAGATACAGCCAATTTTCATCAGAAAAAAAAAGATAATAAAACTAACTGCTATTAAGGATTTATTAAAAAATGTAACGACTTAATATCCAGAGACCATTATTTATGTGGGCTAATTTCCTATGCCTTTTCTCCTATAGCTCTTGGCCAGTTTCTGATATCTGAAGTGATAACTTCAGTCTTAAATCATAACCACTTATGATGGTTCTTAGGGAAAGCAGAAAAAAAGATTAAACACTGATTAAACATCTAGTATGTCCCAAATACTATATTAGGAAGTTTGCATCCAATATTTCAACTAGTGGAGTATCATTAGTCTTATTGTAGAGATGAAAAAAATTCAGGCTCCAGATAAGATAACTGCCCAAGGTCAAGTAGTTCATCAGGGAAGGAGCCAGGGCTCAGTCTCGGGTGGGTCTGATCTTGGAGTCCATGCTAGGTCTACTGATTACAAAAACTTCTTAATTATATGCTGATGTTTAATTAACACATAAAAAATTAAATCAAAATCTCTAGACTCAGTTAAAAAAGGGGAAGAAATGGATTGAAGTTTAGGGTAAAAATGCAAAAATACTCAAGCAGCAAGAGTTTACCGTTTAGTCCTTGGCCAATCAGAATATTTTTCTCAATAGAATTAGCAACTGCCTCATCTGAAGAAGGCAGACTTGTGTCTGTATGACGTCAATTCCTTTTATGTATATATTTTTTTCCTGGAAGGTGTCAAACTCTAAAAGCTTGCCTGAAACCAAAACCCAGGTCCTAAATAAACATCTTTAAATTCCAAAGCTGCAAATCTGAATGGGTTCTAACACACAGCGGGGGTTAGAAAGCCCCATGTAATCTACTGTGGGGGAAAAGGTCACCACCATCCATGCTGTGTTTGCTGACAGGTGGAAAGGGATCTGTGTAGAGGGAACTGTTTTTCTCCTGACTTCTGAGATGAAGGAATGTGAGTTAATCCTGCAAGGACGGAGCCATCTTTAGGCTCTAAGGCTTAACATGGCAGTAATTCCCCATCCATATGGCCACAAGACTGATTTTACTTTTGCTTTTCCTGACTCTCAAATCTGTTCAGAGAAGGTCTATATAGAGCACCTGCTTGGTTTGTGACAGTGCTATGTGATGTCAGGCCACAAGCAGGGATAAAACATGTGCCCTCTCATCAAAAAGTTGATACAGAAAGGCTGAGCACACTTCAAATCACACCAGCAGAAGTACAAAATGAAGGATATAGAATGATCTCAGTTGTGTTTAAATGCAGAGAAAAAAATTTTGGAAGGGAAATATTAAAATGTTAAGAAAAATCTAATTGGGAAGAGGGATTAGGGACAATTTTGTCCTATTTCATTATGTTTATTCATTCTCAGATTTTTAAAAAAAATCATAGTCATGCTCACTGCTAAAAGATAATGTGTTTCTTTTAAATATCTTAGAAAATATGTTATTTATGATACAGTATAGTTTCCTAATGTAAATGTACCAGCTCTAATATATTATTGAAATTATAGAAAATAATCCTGTTCTAAGGATTTGTAGCAAAGTGAATTAAAACTGCAATCAAAATCTAATTCAAACTTATCAGAAACCTTGAAATTTTCTATACATTTTGGCTCAGCAAATCTATTTCTAGAAGTTTAGCTTAAGAAAATAATCATGGAAGGCTTGATTGATTGGGTGGCTCAATGGATTAAGTGTCCGACTTCGTCTCAGGTCATGATCTCACTGTTCATGAATTTGAGACCTGCATCAGGCTCTGGATGGACAATTGCAGAGTCTGCTTGGGATTCTTTCTCTTTCACTCCCTCCCCACTTCGCTCTCTCTCAAAATAAATAAATAAAATTTAAAAATATAATCATGGAAGAATACAAAGATATTTGGAGGATACCTATTAAGGTGCTTTTTTAAACTGTAAAAATTTATAAATAAGACCTAAATGCTCAAAAACAGAATATTAATTAAAAGTACTATGACATATCCACAAAATGGCCTATGTAGCCATGAAAATAACAGGAATACCTAATGACATCTAGAGAAGCCACAATATATTGAGTGGAGGAAAATAAACAGGTCCTGAAACAAAACATACAGAAGGAGTTCCATTTTGTTAATAAAAAGGTTTATACATGGAATAATGGTTAGCCAAATATACACTAAAATATTAATAGCAATGGTTTCTAGGTTGGGAGGTTATAAGTGATTTTAAAAAAATTCTATAACGAACATACATTGCTTTTCTAAAAATGAAAGTCAATTAAAAGTTAATTCTTAAATCTCCTAAACCCCAGATCCAATTTCAGCTCTCTGTATCTATGTAGCACAATGTTGCCAGTGACCCTAATTCCCAGCCTGCCATGAATGGGCCTGAGCTGCTTCCAGGGATGAAATACTGTCTACATAGATGCAGCTCTGGAACTGTGAGTTCTGGTCATCCAAGGCTGACTGACTCTGATGAGGGCCCCGGGAGAGCCCTCAGGCTGTCAAGATCTCCTCTGGGGCCTGCCAGGGCCTCAATGCAGGTGCACAGCCAGGCTCCCTGGGTACTTCTGGGCCACAGACAGATCTCATCCACAGTAGACTACCAGAAATTTAGTCATTCATTCCATACATTTATTGAGCACCTAGGGTCTATGTACTAGCCAATAAATTAGGAATTTGACACACATGACTGCCTTCATTCCTCATGTAAACCCTTGGAATCATCTCATGCATCTGATTTTACAGATGACAAACCTGAGGGCAGGGAATTAGGTCACTTGTCAGCTTGTCACAGCAAGAGGCACAGCTGGGATCCAAACCCCGTGTCTGTGTGGCTGACAAGTCCAGTGTCCTTCGCAATCCTCCAGTACCTCCCATGGGCTCTTTCTCTTTAAAACATTAGAAGATCATACTTGATGCATAGTACACTAATCCATATCTTTCACTACATTCATAAGCTGCATTTCCATTAAAATCTCATAGCTAATGTGGCCTTGACACAGCTCCTAACACCTACTACTGAGGGTCTGCAGGCTCTCAGCCCATGACCCCTGTAAGAAGCAGCTTTGGAACGTGCAGGTCATTCTACAGGAACGAGATCTACCATTGCGTGGACTCTGGAAGAGCTCCTTCCAGAACCTAGGAAAGCTGGCTGCCTTCTGACTTCACAGAACCATCTCCCTGTGGCCCTGCATGATGGTTCCAGCCCTGGACTGCACTCTGCTCCCTGGGCTGTGTCCTGGGCCCCTTGCTCATGGATCGGGATGAGCTGCACAGGGCGAGGTCAGTGCTCTTTCACTGTCTGCCCATGCACACTGGCAGCACTCTTGTCAGTAGTCATGGGCTGTTGGTGCACCATGGCAGACATAGAAAAGGAAAGCCGTGTACGAAATACAGAAGAGCCAGTCTACTTGCAATGTGGGTGACATGTGACAAACACTGATGGGGTCTCATTCTCCCTGTGGCTGCTTCAGGGCCAGGGAAGTGTTCTTCCCAACACACCTCCCCCATCAGTGCAGACCATCTGGGCCAGTGCACCCCAAGGCACTCCAGACAGTTGAGAGGGAGGGAGAAAGACTGCTTTTAAGCCTGATGAACTGCCTGGCGCAGGAGAAGGGGGAGAAGCCAGATGAAGGGATGCACCAGGAGAGCAGGTACTTGGAAGCAGTTATTAGGCACCTACTGCCAATTATTTTCCCAAAATTTCACCTGTCTTTCACATCTAACTCCTTTAAGATCCTTTTTCTTTTTGGGGAGATGGTTGAAACCTGAAAAATCAGCAGAGGCACTGATGAAATGAAGTGTCCATAAGAAGAGATCTAATCTGTCCCTGCGGCTGCTAATGGAGGTCCTGAGTTGTGTCCCCAATTCCACACCAGCCTCCTTCTTCCTCCTGCACACAAGCACAGACCAGCTACTCTTGCACACCCTTCCAGCTGCTACCCTTCAGAGCCAGTCTGGTCAGTCTGCCCAGGAGCCTCTCCCTATCCAGCCTCCTCAGCAGTGGTGTCTCAGCTGCTTTCTAGCAACAGTGTCTCCATTGCTTCTTGTGTATAAATAGCAGCTTTTTAATGAGACTAGAAAATCCCTGCTGGAGATACCTCTTTGAATGATAGGCAATCATGACTGTGCTGACTTCAGATGATTACACGCGTTAAGGCAATTGGGATCCTCCTCAAGGGGCCTCAAATTGGGAATGTGTGGACAGACTGCAACATTTGACCTTGAACACTGTGGGCTGCTCCAGGCAAACTGCAGAAGGCAATGCTTTCCTAAGCAGACTAAGAAGGAAGCTGATACCCAGAAAAGCAGCATAAGACATCACTCACACTCACACACATACACACACACACACACACACACACACACACACACACACAAACCTGCTTGACTCCCAGGCTTTCTGCAGGCCAGACTGCATGTTGCCTTTCTTACAGCATATAGTTTCTTTTATGTAAGCTAGTATCTCTTATTTTGCATCACCTGCCTCCAGTCTATGGGGTCCCATCTTTTCTTCTTCAGTGCATCTTAACATATGTCAGGTTTTCAGTTGAGACTTTTGGATTCATTGAGAGTTGTCTATCTGATTTTCTGAAACTTCTGGAGTTAAGTTTCCACATCTGGCTTCATTTTTCCTCCTCACCTCAAAGTCAGTTATATGCTGGCACTCTTATTGGCTGATTTTAGTGAGCATTATTCAGAAGGTTCCTTTACATACTCACCCGAGTGTCGGACTATCCCTGTCACAGACCCCACAGCCCAGGAAATGGCACCACTCAGTGCAGATGCAAGCAGGAAACTGAAGGGTGAAGTCAGTATTTCCTGTGTGTACCTCAGACGTACACACGCATGCACATGCACACACACACACAAACACAGGATTTATAGAGTCAGGTAGCAAATGAATTTTGAAAGCACTGCATGCAGATAGGAAAATTATGGTTTCTGAAACATTTTAACCTTCATTTTCCAAACTGATTTGATCTATGGATTTTTTTTCCCCCACTAAACAATGCTCAAGGCTAGTGCTCCAGTGCTTTGTTTGTTTGTGTGTGTCTGTCCCTCTGGGTCTTTGGACCGTCTGGGTCCTTTGGGACCATCTGTAGTCTGACTGATCAGTTCGGTTTGTGGGCCTCAAAGGAGCCAGGTGGACGCGCTGCAGAAAGCTCGGGGCTGTGGGTGCCAAGAGACGTCTGCACCCACCTAAGGAGTAGGTGAGTGGGGTCTAGGATCCCACCGGGAGGCCGGAGAGCCGGCTCACCTGCAGGGGGTTTCGCTGGTGGCAGCGGCGAGACCCCATTAGGAACAGGGGGAGACTGGAGTAGATCTCCTCTTGCCAGGATTCTGGTGGCTCTCTGGACATCGGCGGCACAAGGAAAAGCTGGGTGCCCTTGGCTTAGCCATAGAGCCATCTTGTGTCTGTCTGTTTGCAGTGTGATATTTCTGGGGTCTCCACTGGTGGCAGCAGTGTGACCCCATTGTGTGTGTATTTCCCTGTGCAGTTGTTTGTGTAAGTCCTCCTCGGGAGGGAGGCACGGATGAAGGTGGTGGGTAAGTCCTCCTCAGGAGGGAGGCAAGTTGTAAATTCTCACCAGGACGGAAGTGGAAAATGGTGGTTCCTCCCTGACTGAGGAGTTCCACTGGAGCCATCTTGTGTCTGTCTGTTTGCGGTGTGGTATTTCTGGGGTCTCCACTGGTGACAGCAGTGAGACCCCTCTTGCATTTGTTTGCTGTACGTGCGTCTGTTCTCTGTGCGTCAGTTTGCTGTGCGTCTAAGTATGATTTTTGCTGTGACTACATTTAGGGATTTTCTTATGAGAATGTGGGGTCTTTACCCAACATATTTTTCTTTGGAAAGTGCGCAAGGACCATTGTCTCACTTTGGTTTTCTCCTCCCCTGGCTAGGAGGACTAATTCTTGTGTTCTGTGGCTTAATTTTGTTTTTTGTGTTGGTTTATTTTATTTGGACTAGCGCCGTGGGACAATCTACTTCCAATCCCCTAGATCTAGTTCTAACTCATTTTAAAGAGGTTAAAACTCAAGCCCACAATCTAGCAATAGAGGTCAAGAAGGAAAAGATGGAAAAACTCTGTAAATCTGAGTGGCCCACCTTTAATGTGGGATGGCCACCTGAGGGTACCTTTCACCTCCCTATCATAGAAGCAATAGAAGAAAGAGTTTTCCAACGTATGGGGGGGTCATCTAGATCAGATCCCATACATTGCTGTCTGGAAGGGACCTGGTCACTAACCCACCCGTTTGGGTGAAATCCTTTCTCTCTCCAGTATCTTCTCAGGTTCTGGTGAATCGAAACCCAGAAGAAGAAAAGCCGAGACGAACTATGACCTCACCCTGAGCACCCCTCTACCCGATTTTGCAGGAAGGAGCAGATGAGGATCTCCTCTTTCCCCCTCCACCTTACCAACCCCCTCCAACTCCCTCAGACCCTGCTCCTAATGTCCCATTGCCACCACAGCCATCTTCCTCTGCTCCATCCCCTTCCGTTGAAGGAGGCCCAGCATATGGGACCCGTGGCCGAAGGGGCACCATCCCAGACTCCACAATGTTCCCCTTGTGAGCCATGGGACCTATAGACGAGGCAGGAAACCAGCCTCATCATTATTGGCCCTTTGCCTCTTCTGACCTTTATAATTGGAGATCTCAAAAACCCCTCTTCTCAGAGAACCCCAAGGGCCTCATTGGGTTATTAGAAACTGTACTCTTTACTCACCAACCCACTTGGGATGATTGTCAGCAATTGTTACAGGTTCTGTTTACAACTAAGGAGCGAGAACAGATCCTGCTGGAAGCACGAAAATTTGTTCCTGGTCCGACAGGAGTACCCACCATAAGCCCCGCTGACATCGATGCCAGATTTCCCCTTGTCTGCCCCAATTGGGATTATAACACAGGAGAAGGTAAGGAGCGCCTCAAGGTCTATCGCCAGGCTCTATTGGCAGGTCTCAAAGCGGCCGCTAAGAGGCCCACTAATCTGACTTGGGTATATGATATAAGATGGATGGCAGATGAAAGCCCTGCCGCTTTTCTAGAGCGGGTGATGGGAGCCTTCAGACAGTTCACCCCGTTCGATCCAGAGCACGCAGATCATAAGTCAACTGTGGTAATGGCTTTCATTAACCAGGCTGCGCCCTACAATAAGAGAAAACTACAAAAAGTTGAGCGCCTCGGAGAAAAGACTCTCCGAGGTCTAGTAGAGAGAGCAGAAAGAGTGTACAATAACAGGGACAGTGCTGAGGAAAAACAAGTAAAGGCAGAAAAAAGACAAAATAGAGATTTAGCTAGAGTATTGCGGGCCATGACTGCAAACCCAGAGGACCGCCACCACCAATTAAAGAAAATTGCTGGAAGAAGAGGACAAGAAAGAGACCCAGAGCGCCGCAGGACACCAATAGGTAAGAATCAATGCGCCTATTGTAAGGAGGAAGAACACTGGCTCAGAGACTGCCCTAAAAGAAAAAGCACGCCTAAAATGTTATTCACTGGGGAAGATAGTGATTAGGGAGGACGGGGTTCGGAACCCCTCCCTGAACCCAGGGTAACTCTTAAGGTGGAGAGGAAATCAACTAACCTCTTGATGGACACTGGGGCTCAACACCCAGTATTATTAGAGGCCAAGGGGCCTACCTCAAGTAAGCAATCTTGGGTCCAAG
>NC_043702.1:108369019-108370754 GCF_006229205.1 Suricata suricatta
AAAAGCACGCCTAAAATGTTATTCACTGGGGAAGATAGTGATTAGGGAGGACGGGGTTCGGAACCCCTCCCTGAACCCAGGGTAACTCTTAAGGTGGAGAGGAAATCAACTAACCTCTTGATGGACACTGGGGCTCAACACCCAGTATTATTAGAGGCCAAGGGGCCTACCTCAAGTAAGCAATCTTGGGTCCAAGTTGCCACCAGGACCAAACAGTATTCATGGACTATCCCAGACTGTCCTTACCCCCTCCTGGGGAGAGACCTTTTATCAAAAATGAGGGCCCAGATTCACTTTGGCCTGCAAGGAGCCCCTAACTCCTGGTGCCCACATTGACTGGTGGCTTCAGAAATACCCACAAGCCTGGGCGTTTTAATGGCCTGCAAGTCTGCCTGGAACACTCCTTTGCTCCCTGTTAAGAAGCCTGGTACTAACGACTGCTTTTGAGTGGCATGATCCTGATATTGGCATTCACAGGCAGCTGACTTGGACTCGACTTCCTCAGGGGTTTAAAAACTCCCCTACCATCTTGGATGAGGCACTGCATAAAGACTTGGTGAGTACCAGAGGGAAAACCCAGATGTTACATTGTTGGTGATCTCCTGATTGCAGCCACCTCTGAAGAAAGCTGCCTTCAGGGAACTAAAAATCTACTCCTAACATTGGGCAAGTTGGGATACAGAGCCTCTGCTAAAAAGGCTCAAATTTGTAAGCCCCAAGTTACTTATTTGGGATACATCCTCAAGGATGGACATAGATGGTTGTCTCTGGCCAGAAAGGTCACCATCCTCCACATACTCCCACCTAAAAAAAACCCCACACAAATGAGAGAGTTCTTGGGGTCAGCGGGGTTTTGCAGATTGTGGATTCCAGGTTTTGCAGAAATTGCTAAGCCCTTGTATGAACTGACCAAAGACAAAAGTGAATTTCAATGGAACAAGCATTTGAAACTCTAAAAACAGCTCTCTTGTTGGCACCAGCGCTGGGGCTTCCTGACATTACTAAGCCTTTCCACCTGTTTGTGGATGAAAGTAAAAGGGTAGCCAAGGGTGTGCTGACCCAGACGCTAGGACCCTGGAAAAGACCAGTGGCCTACTTGTCCAAATGCTTGGACAAAATAGCGGCTGGATGGTCCCCCTGTTTAAGGACTGTGGCTGTAGTGGCCACAGTCTTTAGTTAAGGACGCTGATAGATACTTTCTCAGGGTGGACTAAGGCCTCTCCTACCAAGAGCCAGACAGCTACTATTGTGGCAAAGAAATTATTGGAAGAGATCCTGCCAAGGTATGGTTTTCCTTAGCTTATAGGGCCAGGTAATGGACCAGCGTTCATGTCTAGGGTAAGTCAGGGAATAGCACAATTCATTGGGGCAGATTGGAAATTACATTGTGCATATAGACCCCAAAGTTCAGGACAGGTAGAAAGAAGTAGAACTCTAAAAGAGACCTTAACTAAATTGACCTTAGAGACTGGCAGAGACTGGGTAGCCCTCCTTCCCTTTGCCCTGTATCAGGTGCAAAACTCTCCCTACCAAATGGGTTTAACTCACTTTGAAATTATAGTTTTGTGAAAAACATTGTTGTTCCTTTAATGTTTGCTTACCCAGATTAAGAAATCTGTGATATTCAGAAATGTTATAAAGTATTTGTTTGTAATCTAGAGCATTTATGTTTTCTATCTACTTAAACCATCTAAAATTCAAAAACACAGTGAGTATTCCACCAATGCATTAGTCT
>NC_043702.1:108370854-108385283 GCF_006229205.1 Suricata suricatta
TTAAAATGGGGGTCACGCCTTTTCAAGAGACTTAAATGTGGACTTCACAGATAACCAAGAAGTTCAGCCCCTATTAAAGTTTCAGGCATCACTCTGGAGTTAAGGCCAGCTCTGAAGAACCCTCAACTTGGTGAGGTGATCCAGATCCAGATGATCAGCTTGACTAATCCTCAAAAAGACTCTGACTCCAGAGATCTCCAGACTTGCTCCAGCCACACCCGGGAAGGTGGCTGGTGTAGCACAGCAGAAGCCTGAGGAATCACTGGTCCACTTTCAACATGTGGCTAATAAGTTCATAGCATTTGTCAAAGAGCATATAAATGGTAACATAGTTGACCCAGGATTGGGTCAAGTTACAAGGCAGAGGGGGAATGTAAGGACGGAGGTCCGATCTGGCCTTCTCCACCGGGCCTTCCCAGCCGTCCCGAAGCCGGTCATGGTGCACCGCTGCCGTGGTGGAAATGCGCCTGGCAGCGGGCTGGTCCCCCTCGGGCTGCAGGTCCGATCCAGCCTTCCCCTGTACTTAAAGGGGAAGGCGCCGGCTTCTCCTGAAAGGGTGCACCTTAAGGAGGGACAACTCCTGTGGCGCCCAATCGGGAGAGGCCAGCTGATGCCTTTGACCTTTCTAAGGGCGGGCCTAGACACGCCCCACGTGGGGGTCCTGGGCCCAATCTGATTGGTCAATACTCCAAATCTTGTGATTGGCTCCCACAACTGCCAGTATTGATGAGGGGGGTAGGGATCGGATCACTGTACTCCTGGCATCATTTCCTGTAACTCCCCTTCCCAAACTCATAAAATGCCCTGCCCTGCCTTTATTCGGGGCTCTCCCTTCACGTGGCCAGCTGGTCGGTGGATTCTGTGAGCCTGAGCTTAAGCCTGTAATAAAGCCCTTTGCTTTTGCAGGCATGACTTGGTCTCCCTAGCAGTCTCTGGTGCTTGTTTTGGGGTGATTTTACAAACTTGGGTACAACACTAGCTTCACTCTCATGCTAATGGCCTCAGGCAAGCTCCCATGCATCAATGTCCTTGTTTTTCAGCAGAAACCAAATAGGAGCCTCGGATCAGAGGCAGCTAAGATGGAACAAACATGGAAATCTGACTGACCTGAGGTCCACTCTAAGATAATCAAGCAGCTGTGTGATGTGATCACTGTATATTAGTTACTTAAACTCTGTGAGATCCCATTTTTCTTATTTATGAAATAGGATAGCTGTGAAGTACATAGAAAAATCATTAAAGTGGTCTTTCTTCTTTCTCTTTCTCATCTGCACCTTTTAATTACTGACTGCAGAGGGTGGGTAGAGAGGTAACTAATTGACAAGTCTAGAAGCCCAGATCATCTAAACTGATGTTTAAAAATGTACCCTAGATTGTTTTAATCAGGTATGGTAAGACATGCAAACATGGAAATGACTTTCATGAAGGAATAAATTAATACTCAGAGTTCCCTACAGAGAGGAATATGCCATGTAAGGCCACACGTGGAAGCATCAGCATCAGTCAGGTAGCACATGGAGTGGGGGAAAACATGGGTGGCTTTCAGGTGAGGTGGGGTAACTAGGCTTAGAATGGGCTTTTTTGAATAATTTCAGCATATTGAAATGGGGTCTAGGGTCTGTCCCTAGTTGTCTGGTCTCTGATCCTGGGATGATTAGGGCAGAGGGATAGATAGTGGCACTGAGTGCGAGAACCCCATAAAAGAAGGGTTGGGAGTGTGGGCTCTGGATTGGTTAGTCTTCATTAGCAGAGAATGGTCTCAGATGGAGTGTTTGCTCTCTAGGAAAGAGATAGTCTGGGAGTGGCTTTTTCTACAGTGTCAGCAGGCCCCAAGATGTCAAGGCATTAGCAAATAAAAACATGATTAATGCAATTAATTCTTTGTATACTTAGAAGGGGATCTGATTCTGTTTATTGATTTGTAAGTTGTCAACATGTTTAGAACTTAACTCAGCATCTTCCTTCCCTAAACCTGTTCATCCTGGACCACTTACCTCAGTGAGAGCATCTCCATCTACCCAGGCATCTAGATCAAACACCTAGAAATTATAGACTCCCTTTTGCTATGAGCCACCACTCAGTTCTCCTTTTGATAAAAAATTTGCTGCCCAGTGCTGGAAACTGATGGCAGCCTTCAGTGACAGTCCTTTCTGGGACTGCCGTAGCCTTAAGGAGCCACCTTACCAAAGGACCTGCCCCTCTATCCAGTTGCCCACAGTCAATGTGGAATGACAAAGGCCAAGCCATCCTGGCCCACGTCAAAACAAGCCTGAAGGTCCTTCCCCTTCTTTCATGGATGTTGATTCTGAGTCTGCTTTTCAAGTAACCCAACTATGACACCAATTACCAATTACCAAGTCCTGGACACACCTCCTACTCAACATCTGTAAAATATACTTCCAAGTCCTCCCCTACTATTAGTGTTTTAGCTCATGGCCACCATCTTGTCTTACTTAGATATCCACAAGAGACTCTAAAAAATCTGGTTTCTGGCCAGAAACCTATGTGGAATCTTTTAGGTCTGATAGGCAATCACAAAAACTTTTCCTGGGGAAAGCTGTTCCTTCCCCTTTGCCCACAACAGACTTGGTGGCAGCCAGTGCACTGCAGTCTCTGAAGGGAGTTGTAGTTAGGACTCAGGCCTCCTGGCCAGAAGCAGCCATGCTCCCACATATCCTTGCATTCCTAGCCCAGGAGCCTCCATTTGGAGACTTCTTTATTGGGGGCCTTCAGCCAAAGCCTTATTCAGGTGCTTCTGCAGAAACCTCTTAATAGTGAGGAGGAAAGAAACCTTGAAGATTTTTTTCTCCACTTTGACTCAGTACCCAGTATTCTTATCCTTTCCCTGATCGATACCCCTGGCCCCCTGTCCATTAGACAGTAGGAGTCTTTTGTTCTGTCCTCTCTCCGCAGTGAGAAACTCTCCCCACCTGCTCTGATAATTGGGAAAATGGAGCACTAAGGGGGGGGGGGTCAGCGCTTTCTCTTCTTGCTTATATATCATAGTGGGTGGTTATTCATGCTGGACTCCCAATTGTTCTCTTTATATAACAATAAAAATGATATTTTAAGATGGAATTTGTGCCCAATATTAACCAAGATAGACTGTACTCTGTGTCACAACATAAAGCCTTAAAAATTTAAAGATACTAAATCATACAAAAATATGTTCTCTGACAATAATTGAATTAACTAGAAATCAATAAAAGATATTTGGAAGAATCCCTAAATATTGGGAAGTTTAAAAAAATTGAAATGATCTATGGATAAAAGAGAAAGTCACAAGGGAAACTGAAATGTATATTTAATTGGATAAAAATAAAAACATAACATATCAAAATTTGTGTGATATAGCTAAAGCAGTGCTTAGAGGACGACTCATAAATTTAAATGTTTCTATGAGAAAAGGAGAAAGATTTTAAATCAATTGTCTACATTTACACTTTAAATTAGGAAAAAAATAGCAGATGAACCCAAAGAAAACAGAGGACAGGGAATAATAAAGGTAAGAGAAGAAATCAATGAAATTAAAAACAGGAAAATAGGAAAAAGTCAATGAAACAAAAGTTGGTTCTTTGGAAAGTCAATAAAACTGAAAAACCTCTAGTTAGATTAGGTGAAAAATAAAAAAAAGAAAGAAGATACAAACTACCAATAACAACAAGAAAAGCAAGAACATTCTACCTACATTAAAACCATAATAAGGGAAAACTATAAACATTTTACACCTATACATTAAAAAATTTAGTTTAAGTGGATCAGTTCCTTGAAATGCACGAACTATCAAAGGTCCATAATTTGAATAATCATATATCTATTAAAGAAACTGAATTCATAGTAAAACAAATCCTTCTAATGACAATATCCTCCAAGGCCCAAATAACTTTAATGCTGAATTCTGTCAAACATTGCAGGAAAAATAATCCCAAATCTACATAATCTCTTGAAAATAGAAAAGGAAAGAACAATTCTGACAATGCTGAACTTCAGCTGAGCCCTGTGGTACCAGAAAACAGAAAAACTTCCCTCCTTTTGGATCCTTTTGTGTTCTGTGAAAAGGCTATCACAAAGTACCACCCTATTCTCCCATATCCTGAGGTAAGACCACATCCATCCTTCTGCAATGACTTCCTTGTTTTATAAAAGCCCAAGTTTTGTCTCTCTTCTCCAAGACTTTCCTCAGTAAAGAACATTCTCCCTACTGCAGTAGCCTGAATAAAACCATCTCTATTCCTCAGTGCTCTTTATCTTTGGTAGTTTTGGTTCTGTGACTTGAACAGTGCCAGAGCCTGCCTTCAGATCCCTGTTTGCTGCACCCAGTGGATGAGCCTCTCCTTTCCAAATGGTGATGGGGAAACAATGGTTGTGTGGGGCTCCTGGTCCCAGGCTCTGGACTTGTGTCCATCAGTAGCATGGTAAGGATTTGATTTTAATTCCTTTTGAATATTCACTTGATTTCTGGTGCTGGCATCTTTTGGTTTCTTGGTTTGACCATTTGGTGATCTCTGCAAACAGATAATGGTTTATAGAGATCTTGTTTCTGTTGAGTGAAGATGGCAGAGATTCTGGTTTGTCTTTTTTTTTCTCTGTTTGTCTGCCTTAAGGTCAAGTCAGTTAAGAATTTCATGACCATCAGCATGTGGATATCTGGACTGGCGAGTTTTGTATTTCTGTGTGTATACTTGACCCATGGCTAAACTTTTATGATTGAAGCTTATAAGCTTTCTCTCTGTGTTCAGAAAGGTCTTTCTCTCTCACTGTGTATGTATGTAATATTTTCCTAACTTCAGATAGTATTACCAAGTTAGATTATAAAGTCGCTTAAAGGAACTCTACTCTGACCAGCTTGAAAATAAAAACATTTGTAATCATTGAATATTCCTAATATTAAAGAAGTTAAGAAAATTGAACCTCAAATATTTAATTTTTTTAAGTTTTAGTTATTTAAGTAATTGTTATATCCAATGTGGGGCCTGAACTCACAACCTCAAGATCAAGAGTAGGGTGTTCTTCTGACTGAGCCAGCCATGTACCCCAAACCTCAAATATTTTCATTGTGAAGAAAATAACTCAGAAACAGTCTAACTGTTCAAGGTCAGATAATTTGGGTAAATCTTTGGCAGACAAGACTAGTTTAATATTTGACTTAATAAATGGAGTGATGTTTTTTGTATGTTAAAGACATATATTAGTCTTAACTAATATATGTGTAGGTTTTTATTCTACTTGGGTATGTACCTCCTAAACTTATAGAGGCCTACTGATTGTATAAGCTAGCATTACAGTTACTAAATGCTTACCATTATGAAAAATATGCATTTGTAATCATTACTCTAACAAATTCTCTTTTAACAGTAAGTATGTCAGCTTGAATATAATTCCAATTTTTTTATGTCACTTAACCTTGGGGTTAACTGATGGATATTCAATAGATACTTAGATTATTTCAGTAATATAGAATACTGTATATATATATCTTTTAATGAAAGTGTTTTTCCACTTTGAGAAGTATACTGTGAGGGATATAGACAGAACTAGAAAGTCGTGAGAGAAGAGTTCAACTTGTCATGGTCAAAGACGACGAAAAGTTGCCAGGTTTTATAAGATTAGCAAAAGGAGCTATAGTATCAAATATTATACTGATGCAAAAAAAAAGAATTTGGTTTTCTTTTTGTTAAAATGACAAAATTTCTTGGATTACTGTTTTCTCTTAATACGAGGTTGCAGAGGGCTATTTATTGCATTCTGTGTACTCTGCCTAGACAGCTGAGATTCTGTAGATTATGAAACCAATCTTTGTGTTTTATGTTGACTTTGCCATGTCTCTAATTACTCCAGATCACAAAGGCCTCTTAGAAAAAGAGCTAAGATTCCTTACAATTGTGTTTATTTTATTAAAAATGTTTTTTAAATGTTTATTTTTGAGACAGAGAGAGAGAGGGAGACAGAGTATGAGCAGAGAGAAGCAGAGAGAGGGAGACACAAAATCTGAAGTGGCTCCAGGCTCTGAGCTGTTAGCATAGAGCCCGATGTGGGGCTTGAACTCATGAACTGTGAGATCATGACCTGAGCCGAAGTCGGACACTTAACTGACTGAGCCACCCAGGTGCCCTTGCAATCATGTTTATTTTAGAAATACACTTTGGTTAAACAGATAGTCAAGTGTTGTTCAGAAACCCATGATCCTACCATAATCACTGTTCAAATCTCTTGACAACTTTTGATATTATGTCTTTCTGAAATTAAATCCTTAAAGATAACTTTTGAACCTGAAACTGCCTTTGGGATCTCCCAGAGGATACATGGAAAATCTTTCACCTTGTAAAAAAAGATAGGTGTTAGAAATATTTATGTTTATTTGATATGTTACCATAGATGAGTTGAATGGGATCAAGTCCAGAAGAAATGTGTGACCTTCCCTAGGTTAAATGTGAGTGGGTAAAAGGTTAACATAAATATTTCAGAAATTGTATGCTTTATGGAAAGTTCCTAGAGAATTGCCAATGCCTTTGCTGTCATAATGTTTTCTTATTTATCAGAGTATTGCTCCTACTTTGCCTGGTATCATTTAACAATAACATAGCGTGATAGATCATGATTTCACTTAATTTTAAATGTTAACTTGGTTGCAACTTTACTTCTTTAATTTGAATCTAGCATTTTGTAGGCCAGTGGTTTCAGTTGGGGATTGAAATAATAAATAACTATGTATTTTTTTTAATATACAGATGTTTAGGACCTGCTCCAGACTTACTCAAACTTGTTATACATATTCTTGCTATATTCTAACTACATGGTTTGTATATTCATAATAAATTTTCTCAGGATTATTATATATCAGAAGATTTTTTCTCTGTAAAGATTATATTCTTTTATTTTAATAAATCAGCTGTAATGTTTACCATCTTTGAAAATAGGGATAATCATTATGTTTATAATTATATGTGAAATGTTTTGATTGCCTTCATTATCTTGTTTTGTATACGGCAGAAAGATCCAAAACTCCTTGTCTGTTACACTATTCTTATTATGAATTCTGATGAAATCTTTTACTTTTAAAATTATTAATAATAATTTAACCACAGACACTTTAAGTATTCTGCAGATAGTTTTTTGTTTTATTCTGATGCTTCAGCTACTGGCCCAAGAACCTCATCTTCAACAAAGAACTGTCTCAGAACCTCATGAAAGGGACTATGCTAGGTACTTCTGGGTGTAGGGTTCTGATGATACTACATAATTGACTTTGAGACTGCAACAGTGTTTTCCTAAAACTCTATCAGAGAAGCAGATGGGTTTGAGAGACTGCAATATCAAGACAGACCAGAGAAATAATTAATTATGTTAAACTGAATGAATTAATGAGGGATGATTGTGGGTTTTCTTTGAAACTTGTTAATATTTTAATGTCTATTTTCTGAATACATAAGGAACCACTTTTCCCCCTCTTATCTTTAGCTGAAGAAAAACCATTTGGTAGACCATGCTTTTTTAAAATGAAATATTTGTTAATCATACCTTTCTCTCCCTGCCTGACCACTCTAGAATTTGGACACTCTGAGTATTCTTATTTTCATAGCAATATAATTGTTTGCATAGGTTCAATAAGAATCTGTCTTCATAACAAGGAGGCACATCTGGAAACTTGGCTATACAACCAAAGCTTTCACAGAATATCATATTTAAGAATATGAATTTAATGAAGTATACCCAGATGCTTTTAAGGAGCTAAAATTGACTTCATGCAGTCAATGCTCACAAAGTCTTCTTGGAAAAACTGATTTGATTTGGGGCTTATACAGTTCCTATCCCTATCGGAAGGAAGGTCAGTTTCTGGCAGGCCCAGGAACAGGAGGATACTTAGGAAACTTTCAGAAGGGAGGAATTCACCCAGATCTATGTACTAGAGGTGAGATCTGGTGGGTGGCCCATGGCTTTGCTTCCTAGCCTCCGATGTACAATGTTCATAAATTGTTAGACTCCATATTGTCAAGATTTCAATTCTCCTGAAATTAATTTACAAATCATCACAATCTGCATCAAGACTGCAGAAGGACATTTTGTAGATATTGTAGATTATTCATTGCATATGGAAAGGGAGAAAAAAATAGAATAACTACAGTAATATTGAAAAAGAAGAATAAAATGAAAGCATTCACATATCTTTCTCAAGACATACTACAAAGCTACAGTAGTCAGACAAATGGTATGGACAAAAGGATAGACCCTTACATCAATGGGACAGAACAGAGAGTCCAGAAATAGAGGCACAAATGTAGACAATTGGTTTCTGACAAAGATACAAAGGCAACTTAATGGAGAAAGGATAGTCTTTTGAACAAACAGTACTGCCACAAAAAAAAAAAGAAATTTGGCGCTCATCTCAAACTATATAGAAGTTAATAAAAAATCTGAGTATAAAATATAAAACTATGGAACTGTCTAGAAGAAAATATAGGAAACTCTGTGTCCTCAAGTTCAGTAAAAGAGTTCCTGGATATCACTGTAAAAGTACAGACCATAAAAGAAAAATTATAAATTGCGTTCCACTGAAATTATAAATTTTTGCTCTGCAAAAGATACAGTTAAGTAATTAAAGTACAGCCACAGATTGGAAAAAATATTGGCAAATCACATGTCTGACAAGGTACTTATATTCAGAATATATGAAGAACTCTCAAAACTCAGTAATTAGAAAACAAATAATCCAATAAAAACTGGGCAAAAGATTCAGGCACTTCACCAAAGAAGATATATACATATGGCAAATGGCATATGAAAAAATGCTCAACATCATACTCATTGGGGAAATGAAAATTAAAACCAAATGAGATACCACACAGATAAAACACTGGCAATACTAAGTACTGACAAAAATATAGAACAATGGAAACCATCATACTTTGATGGTGAGAATTAAAATGGTAGAGCTACTTTGAAAAAGTGTTTGATAGCTTATTATAGTTAAACATACACTTACAAAATGATCCAATAATTTACTCCTAGGTATAAGCTTATGTCCATACAAAGACTCATACACTAATGTTCATAGTAGCTTTATTTATAATAGACAAAAACTGGAAACAACCCAAATGCCCTTAAGTTAGTGAAAAAACTGTGGTATATCCATTCAGTGGAACATTATTCAGCAATTAAAAGGACAAATAACCTGATATACGCAAAAACACAGATGAACCTCAAAGGCATTATGCCAGGTGAAAGAAGTCAACCTCAAAAGGCAATATGATATGAGCCTATTTATATGACACTTTGGAATAGTCAAATCCATAGAGATGGAGATTAGACTGGCCAGGAACTAGGTGGGGGGTTGGGGGGAGAGGTTAACTACAAAGGGACATCATTAAGTTTTTAGATTAATGGGACTCTTCTGTATTTAGATTATTGTGGTGGTTACATGACTGTATACATTCGTCAAAACTCATAGAATTATACAGCAAAAAGAGTAACTTTTACTGTGTATAACTTCAATAAAATAAAATAAGGAAGGAAAGAAAGTATGCAAGAAATTTGGCCACATCAGCATCCTGCTTAAAACCTTTCCATTGCTCCAAGAACTGTCAGTCCATAGTTAGCGTGGAGCCATAGCCTGGTCTTCCTTCTCTCGTCATGCTTCTCATTCTGTATTATTTGCAATTCCTTCATGTTTGAAGGTACTGATACAGTACCCAGCATAGGTACTCTGTAAACACAGGCTCCATTCCTTTGAACATCTTTCTGCATTTGTTTATGTTGGCCCTTCCTCTTGAAGCCTCTTTTTTTTTTAATTTTTTAAATTTATTTTTGAGAGAGAGAGAGAGAGACAGCATGAGCAGGGAAGGGTCAGAGAGAGGTGAAGACACAGAATCTGAAGACAGACTCCAGGCTCTGAGCAGTCAGCATAGAGCCTGACACGGGGCTTGCAAGCAATACCTTCTCCTGAAGAGTTTGTCTGACTCACTTCCTCCCCATCTCTGCCCCTCATAAGAGGTAGTCTCCGGTGTCTCTCTTCTGAGCTTCCTCATCTATGCAGTAAAGGCTTGGGAATGTTCAAACCTTACAAATTTTGAAGAAAGGGCTGGTTCAAGGGAGATTGATCCTAAGTGTCTGAAATATCCTGCCTGGTAAGAGTGGCTTTGTGCACCTGGAAACTTTAGCCACCCCAGACCGTTTATACTAACAGTGTGATTTACCATGGGGTCCCTGCGAGTGTGACCTCTGGAGAGCCTGGAGAGGAAGTAATTAAGGTCAGACTTATGGACACTACAAGCCTAAGTTACTGACACCCAATAAAAACCCTGGACACCAAGGCTTCAGAGTACTCTCCTGATTGGCAATACTCATACATGTTGTCACACATTGTTGCTGGAAGAACTAAGCATGGTTCATCTGATTCCATGGGAGGGGACATCTGGAAGTTTGCTCCTGGTTTCTCTTGGACTATGGCCTATGCTTCTTTTGCCTTGGTTGATTTTAACCTGTATGCTTCCACTATAATAAACTGAAATCTGACTGTAATGAGTCCTGAGCTGTGTGAGTTTTTCTAGAGAATCATCCACTGGGAGTGGCTCAGGAACCCCCAATATATCATCCCACTGAGTTTACTTCTATCAGAGCACCTCTAATGAGCTGTCACTGTCTGTCTCTGTGCTCTCATTTATTTAAGAGCAAGAACCCTGTATGATTTGCCTACCATCTCTAGTGCCTAGTATTGTGCCTGGAACATGATAAGTGTTAAATAAATGTCTGACTGTAGGAGAGGCCTAGCCTTCTCATAAGTCTGATTCCCATCCAAGTCAAAAATGCCTCAGGGATTTGCAGAGAAATGTGGAAGTAGCAAGCATTCTCTCACAAGAAGAAATCATATGGCATTAACCATGCAAAAACATAGGTAGTGAAAACTGTCAACCCCAGAAGCCTGAGCTGAGAATTAATTCTGTCAGACAAGACACCCAGTGTAGGAATTTTAAAAGCCTTAGCCCAGGAGCGGCAGTGTGATAACATGTCTGAGGGCGGTGGAGACTGTAGGTGCTTGCATAGAGGAAGGTGAGAACATTAGGACAGAAAGAAGTTACAGAAATTCCACCTTGTCCACTATGTTTTATTTTCAGATTCTGCCTTTAAGGAAAGCCCTCTCCACACCAGGAAAAAGTGAGATTTCAATGGAAAATGCCAAGACTCTATATTTAAAATTCAAGAAATTTTTTGGAAATAAGGAGTCTACAGGTCTCTGGTAGATTCTGTGGCAGGTAAGCTGCAATTCCAGCCTCAAGTATTAGCCCTTCTGGTTCTTGCTGACAACTACAAAAATTTTCAGCAATACACTCCATTACAAAAATCACAAAAACAATAATTATCTTTGCTAAGGATCTTTTACTGATTCTTAATCTTTTGTAGGAGAAAAATGTAGTTCAATTAAACACACACGTGGTTTGTCTCAGAGCCAGAGACCAAACAGAAACATAACATACAATAAATGCCGAGTCACAGAGGGTATCCATCCCAAATCCATTTAACTCTGACTAGAATCATGGAATTTTATAGATGATTAGAGAAGAGGTCAGGTCTTTGATTTCAATGTCTTCATTTTGAAAATGGGGTAACTGGGATCTAGAAAAGAGCCATGACTGTTGAATAAAGATGACAGCATGCAAGTAGCCAAGATAGTACTTTGATATGTTCTCCCCCACCCATCACAACCTTTCCTTTCTGGATCTGGCACAGCCTGCACTCCAAATCTGGCAAAGAGCCCTTATCAAATCACATGTATCCAGACCTGGAGCTCTAGTGAGACAATACCTAGCTAGACAGACTGGGATAAGTTACTGCATCTCTCTGAGCCTGTTTTTATACCTGAATTGTAGGATAATAATGCTTACCTCCTGGATTTTATGTGGGGAAGGAGGTAACACGCAGCATCATACCTGGCATATAGAAGATGGTCAAAAATTAATTTCCCCTTGCCCTTCCCATTGAGTCCCCATCTATGGCAGCCTTTCCAAGAAGATCTCTTCATCTAAACCACAGAGCCAGAGTATTACTTGAGTACTTATTTTCTCAATTCCCCCCAAGGATGGCAAAATAGCTAGTACCATTCCAGAAGAAGAGAAGAAAGTTCTTGTACTGCAGCATACAGTAGGTGTCTTAGGACATAAGGGCTTAGTTCTCTCAAGGAATCCAGTTGAGATGGCTTCATGGACACACAAAGCTCTGCATTCATGGCAGTACACTGTTACAAGTCTGGTTTTGAATATTACTGATACAGGGCTCCCAAAACAAGGTTTTGGGTCTAAGGCCAGAGGATGAAGACGGGATTCAAAATGCTTTCAAGCCCTGGGTCTCTGTAGTTGGTTACTGACCAGTGCTCCCTGAGCACAAGCACTGTTCTGACCATATGCCTAGTGATATCTGTGTTCTGTGAGGGGCATGGCATTTTACTCTGGGCCTCACATAAACTCGTCCAATATCATGCTGCTTTAAACCCTGCCCTCCCATTGTAGGGGCATCTCTGAGACCCTCAAGGAGCAGCTTTCCAAGCCTTAGCTTTTTTACCTTGCCCCACTCCCCCAACATACATATACAGCCATCTATTATCTCTGAAACTCATTCAGGCTGCCTCCATGCCCCTGGTATGGTCTGGGGATTCCCTGAATCTCAGGCTCACCTAATAAACCTGGGTTTCTGGCATTTCCATCTGCCTCATGCCTGCTCTGGGGCAAAGGAGTCCTTGAGGGCACCAGGGTCATCTCCTGGAGCTTCTCTGAACCTGTTTGCCATTGCTAAGGTGGAGCATGTACGTCTTCACACTCTGGAAGTGGAAGGAAAGCCGTTTGGGCAAAGAGAAATAGAAGGAGTCCTTTGTCAGTTTCCTTAAAGTCTCATGGTATCATCTAGTTTGGTTTTTCTCCAGTGGGGTTTCTATTTAAATACCTCAGAGAGGAGGGAGAGTTTCAAGGGAATTGGGATGGGAGGGTATCAGAGCTGCAGAATTTTGAAAAACTTTTATTTGGAGGAAACACCAACTTTTCTGAGTTTCATATTTGTTTTGGGACAGGGCAGATGAGAATCATGGAGTGCTCAATAGAAGGGTTTGGGCATCCTTCACTTTCTTTGTCTAAACCTAATGACTTTAGAGCAGAGCCCTAACCCTGTATCTGTCAGAAGCGTACTCTCACAACCTTTGGGAGCCAACCTTTAATTTAACTCCCCAACATGGTCTATGCTCCACCCCTGGGAGAGGGGGAGAACTGCTGTCTGCATGCCCCCCCACCCCCCCACTCCTCACTGCCCTGTCTGGGTTTGCAGCTTTGACCAGTCCACACACAGAGCCTCACCTCCACCTCCACCACTAGGTAGGACCACAGGCGGGACCCTCTACCCTATGCAAAAGCATAATGCACACATTACCTCCTGCCCCTACCACCTGATTTCTGATTTCTGGGCAGCACCTGTCTTCCTTTACAGCTCCCACTCCAGGGGCTTCAAAACTTTTTGAATGTTTGCAAGAAGCAAAATACAAAGACTCCAGATTGCCAACTAACCAAGCGCTGGCGATCACCATTTATAAAACCACTCTGGGCTTCCTTAATTAATATGTAGGGCCAAAGTCTTCTCCCCAATCTGTACCCAGAACTCCGTCCTCCGAATAGTACTGGGAGCACTAAGGGGAGCACATGGTCCCTAGGGACACCAGAGCAATCCTGTCTCGGAGAAAAGCACTGCTTGTTTCAGAGGGTCCAAGACAATCCCCGTCCTCTGGGTGGAAAGCTTCTGTCCTGAAAACAGGACCAAACAGAATGAATCTGGTCCACCGTTGGCCCGCGAGCTCTTTCCTACCTTCTGTTTTACAGAGGTCAAAGAGCCAGACACGTGCCATTGGTCAAGAGCAGTTGCATCAGGACCAAATACTAGTCTCACCTTAAGCACTCAGCCTCCCAGCTGACGACGCGCCCTGCTAAGGGAGTGGGGGTGCAAACAAGGTCCCAGCTGTAACAGGTAGCTCACTGGTGATGTGGGGGAAAGAAGGGACAGGGATGACGGGAGGCGGCGGCGGCGGTGAATCAGAAGATAACCAGGGCAAAGAAAAGGAATCTGGAGGGCGAAGCAATGGGTAGCAAGGAACCAGAGAATGGAAACGAAAAACAGGGAAAGTGAGGGAGAGGAGCGGAGGAGGCGAGACAGTGTTGCGGGGAAGGAGGGAGGCAGCAGCTCACGAGAGGACAGACGCAGGGCGCGGCAGGGGCGCGGACGGCGCCCTTACCGGCGGTGGCCGAGCGCAGGCTCTCCAGGCTCCAGGAGCGCGACAGGGCGCCGCGCATGCCCCCGCGGCCGCCGCACACCACGCCGCTGCTGTCCGAGTCCGAGCCCGGTGATAGCCCGGCGCTACTGCCCCCGCTGCTGCTGCTGGTGCCGAGGTCGCCGCTCGTCTGCCC
>NC_043702.1:108385383-108405034 GCF_006229205.1 Suricata suricatta
GCGGGCGCGGCGCGCGGGGGCACCGACCACCTTCGGTCCCCGCAGGGCCGCGCCCGGCCGCCCGCATTCCGGCGCGCGTGCGAGCCCAGGGTCGTTTTCGAAGGGGACGCCCCGAGGCCACGACGGTGAGTAGGGCCGGTGGGCGCTCGCTTTTTCTGCGGGCAGCGCGTCCGCGTCTATGCGGGGCGGGAGCTCGGGACAGGGATTGGGGCTGACCTCCATGAACACCGTCTCGGGGGAGCGCGCTTGGCCGGGACACGCCCCTAGCCCACGGGCCTGCCGCGCGCACGGTGTGCGGAGGGGACGGCACCCGCGACCCTCCTGACACCAGTCTGCAGGAACGTGCCCCACTCAGGGTACGAGGTCCAGATGTTCCGCAGTGATTAGAGACCATAAAGGTGGGGCCCTCGTCCCCGCCATGGAAGTGTCTGAAACAGCCCAGTTACAGGCACAAATGAAAATGGGAGCCCCAAAGCACAAGACAGAGAGCCAGGGATTACAGAGGTTTGTTTTGCGGGGGTGGGAGGGTGGGGGGGAGGGGGGATAGGGATTATTAGGGGAAAAAGATGCTGTTTCCTCGGACCCTCCCAGTCACTCGCGTTCTGTAATGTGCCTAAAGGGTGAAGTACCTCTGCTGTTCCAGACAAAGACAATAAATCAACAAGTCCTTACAGGAAATAACAAAATCTAGGAGGTGAAAACAGTGGGAGAGTTGGCCTTGGAGGTGAGATATGTCAGGGGAAGCCCTAATATGGATTGATATGGGCTGATCAATCATCCCTCCCAACCTCCTACCCTCCCCAAACCCTCCCCAGCAACATCTCTCCTCCAACCCCTCCGAGCCCTCAGAAGCTGGTTTTAAAGTGGTAGAAGAATTAACATAGTGAAGATGAAATGAGAGGTACTTGCCACATACCAGCTGGTATAGGGTGGATGCTGGCAAAGTGGTTATTTTCTCCCTTTCTCTGCATTTGGGGTCCACTTCCTATTGCCCATAGCCTTCTCTGTGTGCTCCTAGCTCTGTACCATGGGGGACCCCGTGTCTTCATAGATATCTGTCTCCTCTCCTTGTAGGCCCTTTGTTATCTCCTCTATCAGATTAATATATCAGTATCTGCTGCTTTTAATAGATTCAGGGGCTGGAGACAATGGCATGCCAACATTTATATAAAGTACAAAGCCCTATACAAGCATATGGTAATACCAGCGTTGTTGGTTGTGCAATTGATGGTCCCTGGGTGGGGGGTGTGACTCAGCCAGTCTGCATCTTGAAGACCTCCTCCCTCAATTTATTCTACTTGTCCAGGGAAACTGTGCTTTCCTAACCACTCCATACCTGTAATGCACACTTCTTACCCATGCCTCTATCCTTTCATGCCCTTGGGAAGAACAACCCTTATTACTGATTATGGGCGGCTCTGCAAGAGGGGTCCCCTCATGTTCTTATGTGGCTGTCGGGTTGAGGGTTCTGAGTGAGCTCCTGTGGGTTGGAAGAACCTTCCAGGAAGGAAATGGTCACTGCCAGCATGAGTCACAGATTAAGAGACGCCACTTCCAACTCATCAGCAAGTCTGGGTTCTGCCTCTAGAATAAGTGTCAGAGTTGTCCATGTCTTTTACTGCTGCCACTATCATGCTGTGCTTGGAAGACAGCTTTAGTCTTTTAACTTGTTCCACAGAGCAGCTTGAGAGAGCTCTAAAATGTAAATCATACCCTGTCATGCTCCTGCTTCAAACCCTTCAGAGGTCTCTCTTCACAGTTAGCCAGACCCACAAGACCCTGTGTTCTGACCTGACCTATCTTTCCAACCCTGATCATCACCCCCTATCCTTTGCTCTCTGCTTTCCAGCCACTGAGGCCACCTTCCTGTTTGTCCTTGTAGCCTCAGGGCCTTTGTTCCTTTCACCTGAAATGCTCTTCTTTTTGCTTTTCAAGGTACTGTTTCCTTCTCAACATCAGATCTTAGCAAATGTTACCTCCTCAGTGAAACTTCATTTATTTTTTCCTAGGACTTATCTGTCAATGGCTTGTTGTTTATCTGTTGTCTGTGGATGCTGCGAGGGCAGCAGCTTCTTACCCACCACTGTGTCTCAGTGTGTGCAGAGCACCTGTTGCAAGGTGGGTGCCTGGTAAGTGCCTGTGGAGGAATGAGTGGGGGCATGGAACTGAGCAAGAGGCCAAGTAAGCAGGAAGGGAACATTCTTGTTCTGGGGGTTTAGGCCTTTGAGCAGATGATGTGTGATCCTGAGTGGATGGTGCAAAGGTGGTGCCTCCAGATGGCAGCAGCCTGGGCTGGTCTAGCCTGTGTAAGCCACTGTCCGCCAGAGAGCCAAGACCATGCTTTTTCTGAGTCCATTTCTCTTTTAAGTCTTCTTGAGATTTCAGTAAATTCTTATTTGAACCAGCTATTCTGGTCTCAGCTCTATTGCAGGGAAGATCAAAGTGTCCTTGTTTGAGCTATGGTATGAAAAAGGGATCCACATTTCTTAAGACCACTGTGGTGATGGCAGCTGAAATTACTATATAGTGCCCAAGGTTAGGGAATAAAAGTTAATGCATGGGAGCTCATAAAACTCATCCATTTCTGAATCTATTAAGGGAGAGAGGAAATTTTGGTTCTCTTGCCATCACATGGTAGGTTTATAATTAGATCTCTATTTCTATCTATCTATCTATCTATCTATCTATCTATTTATCTATCTATCTATCTGAATTAATGTTAATAAAGTATCTTTATGAGAAAGGTCGACACAGAAGGATCACTGTTTGAGACCGGTTCAATGATATGAAAATAGGAGCTGTAATTCAACTGTACATGTAGAAACAGACACTTGCTAAGTTTAGAGATTGGCTTCTGTTCTGTCTCTCCTAGCTAACCCTGTACTTCAGTTTCTACCATAGTGTTAAACAGAAAGAGACTTTAAAACCGGGGAGATCTGGGTTCAAACTCTGATTTCCTCTTACTACTTGTGACTTTGGACAAATTATTAAAACTTCGTAAGCCTTTCTCCCTTCACCCATCAAATAATGATACTGAGAACTATTTTTGCAGGATTATTGTAGGGATTACATGAAGAGATATGTGCATATACAATAGTGCCTAGCAATGTCTGAACTACTAGCAGCTATTTATTAAGTAAAAATTAAGTGTTAACTACTTTGCATATATTATTTAACTTCCACAACAACTTTAACTAATAGGTACTGTTATTGGCCTCATTTTTCAGCTGAAAATAATAAGCTCAGAATAATCCAAGGCCACACATCTAGGAAGTGGTGGAATTAGTTCCAGTGCTCACCAACTATGCTTCGAACCACTATGGAATTGTTAATTCCTTTCTTCCTGGTTTTGAGGATTCTCTAGCCAGTTCTTGCTGGAATATCCATATTATTGGCAAGAGACACTATGAGCCTACTTTGTACAGAGCATACTGCTAGTTGTTGGGAATATAATGAGGAAATTTAAGCAATGGATCTTGATATTGAGTAACTATGATATAGGCTCAGTCATCCAAATTATTTTTGTTAAGATTCTTCCTGAGATAACTAACAGATTATAATAATAGGGAAAATGGAGATTGTCTTCAGGCAAGTAGGACAATGATGAGTTCTACTGACCCACTCCCCAATGAAACTGGTGGAAATTACTTAAAAATAACCAGTTAAAACCTCTGGATATGTTCTTAGGGGCAAATAGCAAATAAATAAAAATTATTCAAGAAAATCAATGAAAGTTTACTAAGAAAGGTGAGAGTTTATGATATTTGAACCAGGAACACATCTTCTTCCCTTCTTCCCAGATCACTGAGTTGGAGATTCCACTCCAGATGGCTAAATCAAAGAACAAAGAGCTCCCTGTATCATTTCCCAGCTGGAGAGCTTACTTCCCTAGAGAAGCAGTGTTTTTCACCCTGTCCCCAACTGCCTGTTATTGAGGCTAAGTCCTGGGCAAGAATAGTTGAACAGTGGGGACTCCTTTCTTCAGCACATGGAGAATAATGAGGCTCTGATATCTGTTCACCCTCCTTGTGAGGCTGTGATTCCATGCCAGGCAAGTCCAGGGGACTATAGACATTCCTTCAGTGGTTGTCACTCAGAGAGAAGTTTGCCATTATCCCTATCCCCAGCTCCAGAACTCTTGCTCAAATATTTTGCCTAGGAGGAGAATTTTGACTGTGGAAAGGCCATAAAACAGATTATCTGCTAATCTCCTCCCAGAAGAACTGCCCTCATTTTTATTAAAGCATGGAGAAATTTAAACTTAAGGATCCTCCCAAGAGTAGTAGGCTTCTGGTGAAAGGCATTTGGGAATATATTCATGGATCTAATGAAGATACAGCCTAGAATTATAAGCCTATTAGTTTGCAAGAAAGAACCAGGAATAAGGCATTTCTTTGCAAGAAAGAACCAGGAATAAGCCCTTTTGGGATAGGAACAAATTCCAAATACAGATTTCTGAAACTATTCCTTCAAAGGAGCCAGAAATTGAGCAACTTATGCCCCAAGACATTGTTGTGAAGAGTAGAGCAATCAGCTACCAATCAGTGGAATTTAAAAGCTGAGTTTAACAATAAAAGGGTCAACCCATCAGGAAGATCTAACAATTAAAACATATGTATGCTTAATAACAGAGCACCAAAATACATAAGGCAAGATCCAATAGAAATGAAGGGAGAAATAGATAATTCAACAATGATAGTTGGAGGTTTCAATCTCCAACTTTCAATAAGGGATAAAACTAACTATACAGATGATTACACAAATAGAAGACTTGAACAACAGCACAAATCAATTAGAACTGCTAGATATCTACAGAGCATACCACACAAGAAGATACATTTTTCTCGAGTGGGATACTTTCTAGGATAGATCATGTATTAGTCCATAAAACAAACTTCAGTAAATTTAAAAGGATAGAAATAATACAAAGCATATTCTTTGACCACATGGAATAAAATTAGAAATCAGTAATGGGAACTTTATGAAACTCACAAATATGTGGAAATTAAACACCACACTCCCAAGTAACCAATGGATCAAAGAATAGACCAAAAGAAAAATCAGAAAAGACTTTGAGATAAATGAAAATGAAGACAAAATATATCTAAACTTTTGATACACAGCTAAAGCAACACTTATAGGGACATTTATAGCTGCAAATGCCTGCATTAAAATAAGAAAGATCTAAAGTCAACAACCAAATTTGCACCTTATGACACTAGAAAAAGAAGTACAAAACTGAAAGAAGTGCAAAATCTGAACCAAGCAGAAGGAAGGAAATAATAAAGGTAGAGTAGAAATCATTACAGAAAAAAACAGAGAACAGAAATATAGAGAAATAGAAACAGAAGAGACACAGAATAGAGAAAATAAAAGAAACCAAATGCTGGTTCTTAGAAAAGATCAACAAAACTGACAGACCTTCAGTTGAAGAAAGAAGATTCAAGAAGAAGAGGATCAAGAAGAAAGAAGAGAACTCAAATTACTAGAGGGGACATTACTTCTGACCCTGCAGAAATAAAAAGAATGATAAAGGAGTACTATGAATGATTGTACACTAGGCATTTAGATGATTTAGATGAAGTAGACAAATTCCTAGGAAGACACAACTGTCAAAACTCACTCAAGAAGTAGACAATTTGAACAGACTTACAAGTGGAGATTGAATCAGTAATCATAAGACTACCTACAGAGAAGAGTTCAGACCCTAGTGGCTTTATCCCTGAATTCTACCAAACATTGAAAAAATAATACCAATTCTTTACAAACTACTGCAAAAATCAGAACAGGAGGGAACATTTCCTAACTCATTTTATGGGGCCAATAGCACCCTGATACCAAAACTGACAAAGTTATTATAAGAAAACAGACCAATATCTCTTATGGATACAGATGCAAAAATCCTGAATAAAATACTAGTAAAGCAAATTCAGCAAAACATACAGATATTTATATATCTTAACCAAGTGGGATTTATCCCAGAAGTGCAAGGGTGGATTAGCATCTGAAAATCAACTAATGTAATATACCATATCAGAATAAACAACAAAAGTTGTATGATTATCTCAATAGACACAGGAAAAGCACTGACAAAATTCAATACACTCTCCTGGTAAAAACAAAACAAAACTAAAGGAAGAAACCCAAAGAACTCCACAACTAGGAATAGAAGGTAACTTTACCTCATAAAGGGCATCTGTGAAAAATGTACAGCTAACAACATACTTAATGATGAAGATGGAATACTTTATCCCTAACATCAAGAACAAGGTATGGATGTCTACTCTTGCCATTTCTATTCAACTGTACTGTATGGAGGTTATAATCAGGATGGTTAGGCAAGGAAAAGAAATAGAAGACATTTAGATAGGAAAACTACCTCTATTTACAGATGACACAATCTTATATATAGAAAATCCTAAGGAATCCATTGAAAAGATGACTAGAACTAAGAAATGAGTTCAACAAGGTTGTAGGATACAAGATCAATATACAAAAATCAATTGTATTTTTATATAGTTTTATATATTTCAATGAAATTAAGAAATTTTCATTTACAAAGTATCAAAAAGGATGAAATACTTGAGTGAATTTTTCAAAAGAGGTACAGACTTGCATTCTGAAGATGGTGAAACATGGTTGAAAGAGATAAGATCTAAATAGATGTGGGTAAAATCCCATGTTTGCAGATCAGGAAATTCAGCATTGTTAAGATGCTCTCCAAATTCACTTATAGATTCAACACAATCCTCATGAGAACCCTAGCTGATTTCTTTGTAGAAACTGGTATCTGATTCTAAAATGCATATGGAATTATAAAAGACTCAGAATAGCCAAGGCATTCCTTAAAAGGAAGGGTAAAGGAGAAAGACTCCACTTCCCAGTTTCAAAATTTACTACAAAGCAATAGCAAACAAGACAGTGTGGTACTGGTACAAGGACAGATGCAGACCAGTGGAATACAACTGACAGTCCAGGAATAAATCCTATCTGTGATGAACTTACAAGGGTACCAAGACAATTTGAAGGGGAAAGAATAGTCCTTTCAACAAATTAGCTGGGACAACTGGATATCCACATAAAAATGAACTCAAAATAAATTTAAAAAATGTAAGAGCTAAAACTCTCGGTAAAAAACATAGAGGCAAATCTTCATGACCTTGGATTTGGTAAAGGATTCTTAGATATGATATCAAAAGCATGGGCAACAAAAGAAAAAGATAGATAAGCTGGACTTTATCAAAGTTAAAAAAAAACTTTGTGCTTCAAAGGATACCATCAAGAAAATGAAAGGACAAATCACAGAATAGCAGAAAATATTTGTAAATCATTTTTCTGATAATGCATGTGTCTCTAGGGTATAAAGAACACTAAAAACTCAATTAAAAGAGACAGATATCCCAATTAAGACACAAACTGATGTTTACCAGAGGGGAGGTGGGTGGGAGATAGGTGAAATAGGTGATGGGGATTAAGGAGTGCACTTGTGATGAGCACCAGCTATTAAAGTGTTGAATTACTATATTATACACCTGAAACTAATATTATACTGTATGCTAACTTACTGGAATATAAATAAAACTTTAAAAACGAGTAAAAGAATAGACATTTCTTAGAAGAACAGAAGATAGATAAATAGCTGATAAGTATATAAAAAGAGAACTGTAAGTCAGAACCACAATGAGGTACCACGTTATACCCGCTAGTTTGAATAAAGTCAAAAAGTCAGATAACAAGTGTGGGGAGGATGTGGATGTTGGAGAAATTACACTGGTGGTGGGAATGTAAAATGGCACAGCTTCTTCAGAACACAGTTTAGCAGTTCTTCAAAGATTCAATATAAAGTTAACAAAAGATCCACTAGTTCCATGTATGTGAGTGAAGACATATGGCTTCACTAAAACTTGTACATGAATTTTTATAGCAGCATTATTCATAATAGCTGAAAGTTGGAAACAATCCTAATGTCCACCAGCAGATGAATTGATAAGCAAATTGTGTTACATCTATACAATGGACTATTATTCAGTCATCAAAAGGAATGATACATGTGACAACATGGATGAACCTTGAAAACATTATTCTAAGTGAAAAAAACCAGTCACAAAAGACTAGGTCCTATAGGATTCCATTCATATGCAAATCCAGAATAGGAAAATTTGTGGTGATGATTGCACATATATGTGAATAGACTAAAAAGTGTGAATTGTATACTTTAAATGGGTAAACTGTATGGTATGTGAACTGTATCTTGATAAAGTTATTTAAAAAATAGAGAAATTCACCCACAAGGTATAACTGGCTTGAAGAAAGAAGTGACCCACACCTTTGAAATAACCATGGAAACAGAAGGCAAGTGCGGAAGTGCCTGGTAGAACCTCACCAACCTTCCAAAGTCACAGACAAGGGCTCTGGATGTGCAAAGGGTTTTATGTGACACTGTGTGCGTCTGCTGTGCTGGCGACTTGAAGAATTGTATCTGGCTCTGCTGGTTCCATTGACAGAGGAGTGGATGTGGTACAATTTATCCTGGGCACCAGCTTCTGGGGCAAAGGGTGGCATGCTCCCACATCAGGCTAATTCTTGGCTACTCCAGACATGTAAAAGGATTGCTGGAAGAAGCAAAGCTTCCTGCTGGCACTGTTTACAGCTCCCTCAAGGTGACTGAACTTGTGATACACAAGTTATATAGGAAAGCTTATCTTTTCACTTCCTGCTTCAACTGTGTTTGAAGGATTTTAACAGGACTCTACAGCAGTCTCTGAAAGGATGTTGTTTCCAGTACTACTTGATAACAAGCCCTTGTTGGGGAAGGATTGATGTCTGTAAGGATAAGCAAATAGAGAAATTTAACCTACAGGAAAACTATCAAAGGCAATGCAGATGAATTTGGAAATAAATTTATAAAACATGAATAGGAGAAAGTTTTACAAAATTCTCAATTTTCTGTTTTTAACAAGCTTCTAGAGGGCATTGGAAAGATTGATTGGAGATTAAAAGTGTGATCATCAAATCACAAATCCAGCAGGCAATGAACAGGTAGATAAAACCAGAAAAGCAAAGTAGAAGATAAAACAGAAATTCTCCCAGACCAAAGAGGAAGTTTTTAAAAAAAATAATGCAAAGGATGAGAGAAGTTCTGGGGATAGAGACTGAAAATATAATCCCAGAAGTTTGGAAAAGAACAGTTGGAGTAGAAGTGATAAAGATAAGACTGTCATAAGCTAAATACAGAGACACATGCTCATATTAACTTGACCATCAATATTAAGCTGATGAAATGGGAAAACAGGAATTATTATTCCCTTTTTGAATAATAAAGGAATCTGAAATACAGAGAAATGAGGGATGTGTATGATTTCTCACCCCCACATCAAGTGCAGCTAGAACCAGAGCCCTGATATCTGACATCCAGAGCACTATCTTTGGTGTGCCAGCATGCCAGGACATATTCTGCAATACATTCACCTGTCATTTTTTAAAAAGTTTATCTATTCTGAGAGAGAGCATGAATCGGGAGGGGCAGAGCGGGGAAAAGAGAGAGAAGGGAATCCCAAGCAGGCTTCACAGGGTCAGCACAGAGCTTGATGTCGGGCTTGAACCCATGATACTATGAGATCATGACCTGAGCTGAAATCAAGAGTCAGACGCTTAACTGACTGAGCCACCCAGGCACCCCCACCTGTCAGTTAATTCAAACGAACCTCTGAAATTATAGGAACATATGATTATTGAACTTTGGATTTGTAATAAAGTTCTAACTTCAAGGGGGAAAGTCGGCCTTGAGGATTATCACTGGAAAAACACTACTGTCACCAACTACTGCTCCTTCTATGAGCTTCTAAATAATCCCATAACTTAACGAAGACCTATCTTAGAAATATCTTTTTCCTTTGAAAAGATTATTGCAGCAGTTGTCAAACACCTTTTCATGACTTTGCTTACTGTGAATTTAAGATCACAACCCTGTCTGAGAAAGAATAAGTCTGCTGCATGATGCACCATAAGCACATATGTTTAGTAATGGAAAAAGATCATGTCCACCATCTAATCAGAGCAGCTAGTTCCCCAGGACCAGCACCTAGTATGTATGCACTGAGTTGGATTCAGGGTTCAGGACTCAGTTCTGTATCAGAAGGATGTGCATCCTTCCTCAGGATGGCTAACCCCCGTCTATTCCCCAGAGCCTGGCCACTATGCTCCTATCATCTTTTGCCTTGAATGTCAGTCCTGTTCCCACTCCCCAAGTCTGGACAAAGTGTATGTTTGACAGGTGTAGCTATTTTGCTTTTTCAACCCTGTCTAGGGGTTTACCATTCTTTATCTTTTTAAAAAATATTTATTTATTTTTGGGTGAGCACAGGCGGGGGAGGGGCAGAGTAAGGGGGGCAAAGTGAGGGGGACAGAGGATCCAAAGCAGGCTCTGCATTAACAGGCTGACAGCAGCAAGCCCAATGTGGGGCTCAAACTAATGAACCTTGAAATGATGACTTGAGCTGAAGTCAGATGCTCAACCGACTGAGCCACCCAGGAGCTCCCCATCCTTTATCTTTCTTAAACACCAGATTGGCCTCTACTTCCAGCCAGCTTTTAGCTAATAAGGTTGCTAATATCATCTGCACCTGCTCAAGATCTGACACTTAACACCAGGAGCCCTTGAGAATTCCCAGCATATCCAAGCCCCTCCTGTGTTAGGTCTGGGAAAGGTGGTGGCTTCTGCATGAGGATGCCCTATCTTGGCTCTTGCTGGGGCCCAGTTTCCTTCTGTCACAAAGGCCAGCCCTCTTATGGGCAAATATATGATGTGATGCTGTTTGCCATTGATTTGGAAGACTCAGAGAGGCAGCCATAAAACTCATGGAAGAGGCTTGTCTGTCAAAGGGAAACACACTCAAGTTCCATTCTAGATTAAAGACAATTCTCCATGTGATTATTTCTTCTGCAAGTAATGTATCCTATAGTTATATCCTATTGCTGGACCCAAGAGATGATCATTAAGTCTACTCAAAATAAACAAATGGAGGCAGGTTTGGGGTTTCAATAATGGAATCTTCCCCAACCCAATACTTCCCTTTCTCTGGGTGCTAGGGACCTCTTCCAAACTGAAGGGGTAAGAGACACTGGTTTATCTGCCTCACCTTCAAGCTACTTCTGCCAGACAGGTAAACAGCAGCCAACAACACTCTCTCACTTCCTGTCCTTTTTTTTAGGACATCAGAGTATAAAACAAAAGAGAGAGGCACACAACTTACCAGTGTCTGGTAGGTACTCTGGCCAGCCCATGCAGTTCAGTCCTGTTGGGGCACTCTGGGAGAATGGATGGCTTCTTCTAGCACGACTCAAAGATTCTGGAGATGTCATGGTCATCTTCCTCCAACACTGGGAAAGGAGGAAAGAGTCAGAGAGTAAATGAAGAAAAGAGATGCTATGCTGTCATTGCCATTTTTCATTGTTCAAGATCTTTGCTGTGAGCAGGGTACACAGCCAAAATGCATACTGCTTTAGGAGGTGCCATTTACATCAAAATCCATGAAGGGAAAAAATCCACAAAACTTCTTCTGGAGTCTTTAATGGGTATGGCCATATGTGGTAATTGTGGAAGAATAGGTTGCCATTCAACAATGTGAAATAAGGACTGTTGAGAAGGTCTCCAAACCCCCCAAAGTCCAGCTGCTCAGTCACACAGCCTGACATTTCTCCAAAAGCATGGCTGTTAGTTTTAACTAAGGCATATTCTTCTAGGGGTGTTTAATTAAAATACAATCCATGAAATCCTGGGCATTTCATAATTATGAGACAGACCTTACCCTTTGAATTGTAAGGACCAGTGTTATATGGGGTCTTGGGAAGACAAGAATTTCCCTTTCTTTATCATCCCATCATCCAGATATAAAATTGGCCCCTTCCAGTTTTGTCTACTTTGTAAGATTATTGTAGTAGCTAAAGATTTTGGTATGTAGGGGCATCTGGGTGGCTTGGTCAGTTGAGCATCTGAATTTGGCTTGGGTCATGATCTTGTGGTCCATGAGTTTGAGGCCCATGTTGGGCTCTGTGCTGACATCTTGGAGTCTGGATCGTGTTTCGATTTCTGTGTGTGTGTGTCTCTTTCTCTCTCCCTGTCCCCTGCTTGTGCTCTTTCTCTGTCTTAAAACTAAGTAAATGTTAAAAAAATTAAGAAAAAAATTGGTATGTATTCAAATAAATGTTCTTTTTCTTTTGTATCCCTGAAATGAAGAACCAAGTAGTGCTTAGAAAATTCTTTTGTTGTTTTTACGATATCTTCTGGCTTGACCTCAACAGCAACTTGAAACTGGGTGTGCCTAAAAACAACCCCAAAAGAAGCCCTCTGTGGTCTGAAGAGAAGGAAAAGAGGCCCCTAAGAGTATGAACGATTGAGGGAAATTTTCTCTGTTGTTTCTTCCCACGCTGAATTCCCAGGAAATTCTATTATAGTGTGGCAGTGATGGCCAGGTAGGCACCTAAAACTCTGAGGAAGAGGAATCCTCCATGACCAAAGGAACTGTGGTCCTAAGAGCATGAAGTTGGGAGGAGAATCTGTTTCATTTTTCTACATCTGTTTTCCTACCACTTGGTTCCAGATTTTCACATTTGTAGGAAGTGTATGGCAAAGTAGGAAAACAAAAGTCCAACTTTCTGGCAAAAAGATTAGGAATGGAGGGGCTCCTGGAATCAGAACATGTCTGGAAGAATGCAGAGAGAAAGGAACTCAAGAAAATGTTCCCAAAAATTGTCTATAAACTCCAGGACTTATTCTATACTGTGCATGGGTGGATCTGACCCTAAACAGGATACTAAAGTCTTTGAGAACTGAACTATGGAATATAACATATTATAGGTGTCAAACTAGTCACTGAGTGACCTACATTATCCTAATAGCACTGAAAATACCTTGAAAACTGAAATGACATAAGAAACATAGCCCCTGAAGGCCAGTAAGAACTTGTAGTCTAAATTGGATCAATTGCTTAAAAAATGTAATAGCCATTATTCTCCATAGCAACTAAACAAGGCCCAGAATCTCATAACATAGTATTAAAAAATGTCTAAGATATTATTCAAAATTACTTAACACACAAACATAATGAAAATAATGTAATGAAAATCTCAGTAATGTTTAAGGTAAAGGACAACCAACAGATCTTAACACCAACATAACATGATAGCTGAAATTATCAGACTTTAAAGCAGCTCTTATAACTAGGCTCTAAGAAGTAAGCATGAACACTTTTGAACTGAGTGGAAAATAACAGCAGGGAGATATAGTTGACACTTGAATAACATGGGTTTGAACTGCATGGGTCCACTTATATGTGGATTTTTTTTGATAACTATAGTCTGTACAGTGCTATAAATGTATTTTTCTCTTCCTTATGATTTTCTTAACATTTTCTTTTTTCTAGTTTATTGTAAGAATAAAGTTTGTAATATGACATAAACAAGAAGTGATAATTGACTACTTATATTATCAGTAAGGCTTCTCATCAACAGTAGGCTCTTAGTAAATTTGGGGGGAATCAAAAGCTATATGTGGGTTTTGACAGTGTGTAAAGTTGGTACCCCTAACCCTTTTGTTGCTCACAGGTTGAATATAGATGAAAAAAGGAATGAAATTGAAATATTATAACTGAAAAATACAGTAACTGTAATAAAAAATTTACTGGTAAATTTCAATTACAAAATAAGATGATTGAGGAAAGAATCATAAACTAAATAATTCAAAAGAAATTATCCAGTCTGAAGAACATAGAAAAAACAATACAGTAAAAGCTTGGTTTGCTAGCATAATTCATTCTGGAAACATGCTTGTAAACCAAAGCACTCGTATATCAAAGTGAATTTCAAGAACCATTGGCTCAGTTGTGATCATGTGATGTTTGGCATCTCATACTACTTGTATTAGAAGACATCACTCATTTATCAAGCTAAAATTTATTAGAAATGTTTGCTCATCTTGTGGAACACTCACAGAAACAAGTTACTTGCAATCCAATGTTTTATTGTACTGGAAAAAATAAACAGCCTCAGGGGGCCATAGAACAACAATAAACATCTAACATTCTGCCATCAAAGATGCAAGAACAGAAGAGAAAGCGTGGTGCAGAACAATATTATGAAATTTCTTGAAGGAAGAGTTAAGATGGCAGAGTAGTAAGGGGACCCTGGGCTTGTCTGTCCCTCAAACACAGAAAGATCAATGTCAAACCATTTTGAACACCTAGGAAATCAATCTGAGGATTAACAGAACAATCTGCATAATTTGAGGGAAAGAACAGAGCAGATACATGGTGCAGAGCAGGGAACTGGGCAAGTGAAGAGCTGCAGTGCCTCAGAGTGGAGAGGGGGGAGCTGTTTTCACAGAGAGAAAAAAGAGGGGGAGAGAGAGCAGTGCATTTGGCAGTGCTCTGGTGAGGATGCAGGGCAGAGCGCCAGGAGCAGGCAGCAAGGTTTGAGTGTCCCCTGGATCACATGGGGAGAAGATGTTCCCCTGCTTGGAGTGCATTTGGTAGAGGTGGTCTGGCCTCTCCACAGGCAAAAGACCCAGTAGGCACTATCAAGCCACCACGTTCATATAGGAACAAAGGATGCTGGCTAAGGGAAGCAAATCCTGGTGCCGGCTGTGTGTCGTGATTTACCATAAACTCTGAACTGTTGCCACTCTGCACTGGCATGACTATTTCCTGGGACGAGCTGGCCCCAGGTATAGCACAGTGAGACTGCCTCCCAGAAAATCACTGCTGGTCTGAACATGGGAGTCTCTAATATGTGGTTTTGAAACACAGCTACATCTGAGATAAAACTCTTGAGAGAGGTGCCACCTGGTAGGCAGACAGCTCAGACACAGGAGGAAGGCAGAGAGCTGACAGAAGCAGGGGACACGGGTGTGTGTGTGTATGTGTGACTGACTGTGTATCTGTGAAGGTGCAAACTTCCCAGGGCTGCTACACCAAACCTTGCCCCCCTGTTCCCTCCAGGTACATCTCCACTAGGGCAAGTGGCCCTGGGAATCAGATCAGCAGACCCCTCGTCCAGAAGACCAGTACAAATCCCTTCTGGGAGCTTAGCCTACTGATCATAGAGTGCTGCAAAGATTCAGCTCTAGGGGAAAATGGATCTAGCTTCATTAGGGTTTTTTTGTTTGTTTGTTTGCTTTTTTTGTTGCTCTGTTTTTGTTTTTGTTTTCTTTTGTTTCTTGGACACAAAAAGAGCAAAATTATTTTATTTTATTTTATTATTTTTAAATTTTATTTTTTCTCTCTTCTTTTTTCACCACTCCTCTCTTTTCTACAGAGCTTCTCTTAACAAGCAGACCAAAACAAGCAGCCCCAAACTTCCTTTATTTGATTTAAAAAAATTAAATTTTTATTTCATTTTATTATTACTATTATTGTTGTTGTTGTTTTCTTCCTCCAAAATGACAAGAAGGAGGAATTCATCTCAAAAGAAAAAAACAGGAAGAAATGACAGCCAGGGATTTAATCATTGCACATATAAGTAAGATGTCTCAACTAGAGTTTAAAACAATGATTATAAGGATACTAGCTGGGCTTGAAGAAAGCAAAGAAGATACAAGATAATCCCTTTTTGCAGAGATAAAAGAACTAAAATCTAATCTGACTGAAGTTAAAAGTGCTATAACCAAGATGCACACCCAAATGGAGGCCATAAAAATGAGGATTAATGAGGCAGAGGGGCAAAATAGCGATATAAATAATTTATAGGTAAAATTATGGAAAATAATGAAGCTGGAAAGAAGAGGGAAACAAAAATCAGATATCCCAAAGGCAGACTTAGGGAACTCAGCAATTTATTAAAATGTAATAACCTTTATAACATAGGAATCCCATAAGATGAAGAGAGAGAAAAGGGGGCAGAAGGTTTATGTGAGCCAATTATAACTCAAAACTTCCCTATTCAGGGAAAGGACACAGATATAAAATCCAAGAAGCACAGAGAACTTCCATTAGATTCAACAAAAGCCAGCCATCACCAAGACATGTCATAGTCAAATTCACAAAATACACAAACAAGGAAAGAATATTGAAAGCAGCAAGGGGAAAAAGAGTCCTTAACCTACAAAAAAAGACAGATAAGGTTCATAGTAGAACTGTCCACAGAAACTTGGCAGGCCAAGTTGGCAGGAGTGATGAGATATATTCAACATGCTAAATAGGAAAAATATTCCTCCAAGAATCTCTATCCAGCAAAGCTGTCATTCAAAATAGAAGGAGAGATAAAGAGTTTACCAGACAAACAAAAACTACAGGAGTTAATTACCAGCCCTACAAGAAATTTTAAGGAGGACCCTTTGAGTGGAGAAAACAAAAGATCAAAAGCAACAGAGACTAGAAAGGACCAGAGAGCATCACCAGAAACACCAACTCTACAGGCAACATGATGTCACTAAATTCATATCTTTCAATAATCACTCTGAATGTATATGGACTAAATGCTTCAATAAAAAGACAAAGGGTATCAGAATGAATAAAAAAACAAGATTCATCTATATGCTGCCTATGGCTCATTTTAGACCTAAAGACACCTGCAATTGAAAGTGAGGGGATGGAGAAGCCTCTAACATGCTAATGGATGTTAAAAGAAAACTGGAGTAGCCATACTTATATTAGACAAATTAGATTTTAAAACAAGGTGGTAACAAGAGATGAAGAAGGGTATTATATCATAAAATGGGATCTATCCACCAAGAAAATCTAACAAATGTAAGTATTTATGTCCCAAACTTGATACACCCAAATATATAAATCAATTAATCACAAACATAAAGACACTCATTGATAATAAAATAATAGTAGGGGACTTTAATACCCCACTTACAGTTATGGACAGATCATCTAAGCAGAAAACCAATAAGGAAACAGTGGCGTTGGATGACACACTAGACCATATGCTCTTTACAGATATATTCAGATTTCATCCTAAAAGAGCATAATACACCTTCTTCTTCTTTTTCTTCTTCTTTTTCTTCTTCTTCTTCTTCTTCTTCTTCTTCTTCTTCTTCTTCTTCTTCTTCTTCTTCTTCTTCTACACATTCTTCTTGAGTACACATGGAACATTCTCTAGGACAGGTCACATACTGGGTCACAAATCAGCCCTCAACAAGGACAAAGAGATTGAGATCATACCATACATATTTTCAGATCACAATGCTATGAAACTTGCAGTCAACTCCAAGAAAAAGTTTGGAAAGCCCTCAAGTACATGGAGGTAAAAGGACATCTTATTAAAGAATGAATAGGTTGACAAGGAAATAAATGAAGAAATTTAAAAATACATGAAGCAGGGATGTCTGGGTGGCTCAGTTGGTAAGTGTCTGACTTTGGATTTGGGCTCACATCATGGTCTCACAGTTCATCAGAGAGACCTGCATAGTGCTCTGTGCTGACAGTAGCACCTGCTTAGGATTCTCTCTCTCCTTTGGTTTCTGCCCTTCATCTGCTCATGCTCTCTCTCTCTGTCTCTCTGTCTCTGTTTCTCTCAAAATAAATAAATAGATATTTTAAAAATATATAGAAGCAAATGAAAATGAAACCATGACAGTCCAAAACCTTTGGGATGTAGCAAAGGGAGTCCTAAGAGGGAAGTATATTGCAATTTAGGCCTATCCCAAGAAGCAAGACAGGTCCTAAATACACAACCTAACCTTACACCTAAAGGAGATAAAAAAGGAATAGCAAATAAAATGTAAAGCCAGCAGAAGAAGGGCAATAATAAAGACTAGAGCAGACGTAAATGATACAGAAACACAACCCCCCCCACCACCTTCCCCAAAGAATAGATCAATGAAACTAAGAGCTGGTTCTTTGGGAGAATTAACAAAAATGATAACCCCCTAGCCAGAATGATCAAAAAGAAAAGAGGAAGGACCCACATAGATAGAATTACAAATGAAAGAAGATATACCACAATCAACACCACAGAAATATAATTTTAGGAGAATACTATGAAAAATTATATGCCAACAAACTGCAGGCAATTTTGGAGAAATGGCTGAATTCCTAGAAACTCACAAACTACCAAAACTGAAACAGGAAAAATAGAAATTTTGAACAGACCCATAACCATGAAATAAATGAATCAGTAATTTAAAAATCTCTCACAAACAGAGTCCTGGACCAGATGGCTTCCCAGGGGAATTCTACCAGACATATGAAAAAGAGTTAATACCTATTCTTCTCAAACTGTTTCAAAAAATATAAATGGAAGGAAAACTTCCAAACTCTATGAGGCCAGCATTACCTTGATTCCAAAACCAGACAAAGATCCCACTAAAAAGGAGAATTACAGGCCAATATCCCTGATGAACATGGATGCAACAAGATACTAACAAATCAAATTCAACAGTACATTTGAATAATTATTCACTATGATCAAGAGGGATTTATTCCTGGCTTGCAGGGCTGGTTCAATATTTGCAAATCAATCAACATGATACACTACATTATAAAAGAAATGATAAGAATCATATGATCTCAATAGATGCAGAAAAAGCATTCGATAAAATACTTTTGATAAAAACCCTCAACAAAGTAGGAATATGTGGGACATACCTCAACATCATTAAGGCTGTATACAAGAGACCCACAGCTAATACCATCCTCAATGGGGAAAAACTGAGAGTCTTTCCTCTATAGTCAGGAACAAGACAAGGATGTCCACTCTCACCATTACTATTTAACATAGTACTGGAAGTCGTAGCCCCAGCAATAAAACAACAAAAAGAAATCAAAGGCATCCAAATTGGCAAGGAAGAAGTCAAACTTTTACTACTTGCAGACAACATGATACTCAGTATAGAAAACCCAAAAGACTCCACCAAAATTGTTCTAGAACTAATACATGAGTTCAGCAAAGCTGCAGGATAAAAAAATCAATGTGCATACATTTGTGGGCCCAGTTCTGGGTTTTCTATTCTATTCCATTTGTCTGTGTGTCTGTTTTTGTGCCAATACCATATTGTCTTGATGATGACAGCTTTGTAGTAGAGGCTAAAGTTTGGGATTGTGATGCCTCCCGTTTTGGTTTTCTTCTTCAATATAACTTTGGCTATTCGGGGTCTTTTGTGGTTCCATACGAATTTGAGGATAGTTTGTTCTAGCTTTGAGAAGAATGTTGGTGCAATTTTGATAGGGATTGCATTGAATATGTTTTGACAAAGCAGGAAAGAATATGCGATTGGAAAAAGACTGCCTCTTTAGCAGGTGGTGCTGGGAGAACTGGACAGCAACATGCAGAAGAATGAAACTAGACCACTTTCTTACACCATACACAAAAATTAACTCAAAATGGCTGAAGGACCTGAATGTGAGACAGGAAACCATCAAAACCCTCGAGGAGAAAGTAGGAAAAAACCTCCTAGACCCACACTGCAGCAATCTCCTGCTTGACACATCCCCAAAGGCAAGGGAAATGAAAGCAAAACTGAACTCTTGGGACTTCATCAAGATAAAAAGCTTCTGCACTGCAAAGGAAACAATCAAGAAAACTAATAGGCAACCGACAGAATGGGAAAAGATAGTTGCAAATGACATATCAGATAAAGGGCTAGTATATAAAATCTACAAGGAACTCACCAAACTTCACACCCACAAAACAAATAACCCAGTGAAGAAAT
>NC_043702.1:108405134-108468522 GCF_006229205.1 Suricata suricatta
TAGGTCTAACAGGAAAACAGGAGAAACCTAATGGAGGACCAGGGGGAGGGGAAGAGGGAAAGAGAGTTGGGGAGAGAGAGGGACGCAAAACTTGAGAGACTATTGAATGCTGAAAATGAACTGAGGGTTGAAGGGGAAGGGGGAGGGGGGAAAAGGGGTGGTGGTGATGGTGGAGGGCACTTGTGGGGAAGAGCACTGGGTGTTGTATGGAAACCAATTTGACAATAAACTATTAAAAAAATAAAATGCAAAAAAAAAATCAATGTGCAGACCCCAATGTTTATAGCAGCACTATTGACAATAGCCAAAGTATGCAAAGAGCCCAAATGTCCATCAACAGATGAATGGATAAAGAAGATGCGGTGTGTATATATATATATGTATATACAAACATATATATATGTCTACATGTATATACATATAAACACACACCCCCACACACACACATATATAACAGAGTATTACTTGGCAATAAAAAAGAATGAAATCTTGCCATTTGCAGCTATGTGGATGGAACTAGAGGGTATATGCTAAGTGAAATTAGTTAGAGAAGGAAAAATATTATATGACTTCACTCATATGAGGAATTTAAGATACAAAACAGATGAGCATAAGGGAAGGGAAGCAAAAATAATATGAAAACAGGGAGGGCGAGGGTGCCTGGGTGGCTCAGTTGGTTAAACATTTGACTTTGGCTTAGGTCATGATCTCACAGTCTGTGGGTTTGAGCTCTGCATCATGCTCTGTGCTGACAGCTCAGAGCCTAGAGCTTGCTTCGCATTCTGTGTCTCCCTCTCTCTCTGCCCCTCCCCTGCTCACTCTGTCTCTCTCTCTCTCTCTCAAAATAAAATAAAGACATAAAAATTAAAAAAAAAACAGGGAGGGGGACAAAATATAAGAGACTCTTAAATATAGAGAACTAACAGAGGGTTTCTGGAGGGATTATAGGAGAGGGTGATAGTCTAAGTGGGTAAGGAGCATTAAAGAAGGCACTTGGGATGAAGACTGGGTGTTATACATAGGGTATGAATCACTAGAATCTACTCCTGAAATAATTGTTGCACCATATCCTAACTAGCCTGGATGTAAATTTAAAAATTAATTAATTAAAAAAATAAAATAAAATCAACATGCAGAAATCTGTTGAATTTCTATACAACAATAATAAAGCAGTAGAAAAAGAAATCAAGGAATCAATCCCATTTGCAATTGCACCAAAACTAGTAAGATGCCTAGAAATAAAACTAACTAAAGAGGTAAAAGAGCTTGCTCTGAAAACTATAGAACACTTATGAAAGAAATTGAAGAGGACACAAAGAAACAAAAAAGCATTCCATGCTCATGGATTGGAAGAACAAACATTGTTAAAATGTCAGTACCTCCAAAGCAACCTACACATTTAATGCAATCCTATCAAAATACCACCAGCATTTTTCACAGAGCCAGAAACTAATTTTAAAAATCGTATATATAATATACGATTATATATATATATATACGATATATATATAAACAATCATTCAAATGGAGACCAGAAAGAAGTGGAACAGTATTTTCTAAATGCTGTACCAACTGTTGACCCAGAATTCTATATCCAGCAAAAAAATACTTTAGGGAAGAAAATGAAATAAATACATTCTTAGATGAAGAAAACTAAGAAAATATGTCACTACCAGACCTACTCTAAAGAAAGGTTAAAGAAGATCTTCATACAAAAGGGAAATGATACCAGAGGAAAACTTCAAAACTGAGGAATTAAAGAGCAATAGAAATAGTAAATATATAGGTAAGTATAATAGGTATTTTTCTCCTCTAATTTCTTTAAAGTATTTTTGACTTAAAAACAAAAATTATAATATTGTCTGATAGGATTTTTGGTATATGCAGATACCATATTACAATGGCAGCGTTAAGGGAGAATATTAAAGAGACCTATATGGTGGAAGATTTTCTTTTTTATTTTCTTCCTTAGGTAGGCTCCACACCTAATGTGGGGCTTGAACTCACAGCCCTGAGGTCAAGAATTTTATGCTCTACTGACTGAGCCACCCTGGCACCCCCTGGTGGAAAATTTTATACATTCCTCTTGAAGTAGTAAAATACTGAGTATACTGAACTATGAAAAGTTAAGGATGTATATTAATCCCTAGCCTGGCTACTAAGAAAAAAAAAAAAACACCTAACAATATATAGTTAAAGAAAACAACATATAAGTTAAAATGGAAAACTAAGAAAATATTCAAATAATCCAAAGACTGTAAAAGGAAACAAAGCAATGAATCAGAGGAACAAGCAGAGAACACTGTAGATCTTAATCCCAAACACATAATAATTACATTAAATTTAAATTCAAAAACATAATTAAAGAGATTTTCAAAATGGATTAATGAAAAAAAAACCCTCACCATATGCTATCATAAGAAATCCACTTTCAAAATAATGATGAACGTGGGTAAAAAGTAAAAGGATGGAAGAACATATGCCACATAAACACTCATCAAATGAAAATTCTAATATCAGACACAACAGACTTCAGAGTAAGGAAAAATATGAGGTATACATGAGGACATTACATACATGACAAGAGGGTGAATTCACCAAGAAGGCAAGACAATCCTAAATATGTATACATCTTAACCACAGACCTTCAAAATATATGAGCATAGAAATGCTACAATTATGGTCAAATACTTTAACATTTTTACTGCAATAATCAATAGAATAAAATAAAAGTAACAGCAAGTGAACAGACGAAGGGAATAATGCCATCCAACAAATGGAACTGGCAATTACAGAATAGTCCACCCAACAATTTCAAAATACACGTGTTTTCAAGTGCACACAGAATATTCGCTGAAAGACTATATAATGATAATAACAGTTTAGTTGTTAACAACTTAAGTTTAAAAGGATTGATATCATACAGAATATGCTTCTCTGACCATAATGGAATTACCCTAGAAATCAGTAATAGAAAGGTAATTAGAGTCTCTACCTACTTAGATTAAGCAACAGACTTCAAAATAATCCAAAATAGTTCAGTGACTACACTTTGAGAACTGTGATCCAGTTTTCCAATTCCCTCAACATATGCTTTTTAAATTCCTAGTGTCCTGTTTCTTTCCAGTTACACTGCACTATTCTTTCTCATATTCTTTTGGTAACTGTACCTGTAATATATCTTTTTGTAGTTACTAGTGGAAACTATCAGACAATTATTTTACTCAACTAGTATATAATCTCCACTTCCTATTAAGTTATCAGGACTCTCTATTCGGCCACTAAACCTGTTAAGATCAGAGAATTTCAGACTTAGAATTCTCTAGAAATCTACTTTAGTCCTGGTTAAGGGGGAAATAGACCCCATACATGCATTCATGCAGGCCCAATTACACGTGATTTTAAAAAATAGTCATATAAGCTGGTGACACTATATCATTTCCCCAAAACCTTCTATCAAGCCATCTTTCATATAGATTACTAAAACATCCTCCTAAATCTTCTCTCTTTCCTCTACACCATATTTGTCATGTCACTCCCCTGTTTAAGCCCTAAAAGGATGTCATTCCTTATAGGATTAAGTCAAAATTGACTGATGTGGGGCCAAGTTTTTCACATTTTGTCTTCTAGCCACTGTGGTGACCCTTGTTACCTGTCTCTCTATCTCCAAGAACTGACCACTTACTACTGCCTGAAACTCCATGAATTCCATACTACCATGCCTTTAAAAAATTATAGAGGTATAGTTGACATATAACATTATGTTGATTTCATGTATACAACATAATGATTTGATATTTATATACATTTCAAAGTGATCACCACATAAATATAGTTACCACCTGTCCCCGAAGTTAATTTTAGAATTTACTCTGTTGGCAAAATTCAAGTATGTGCTATGATATTATTGACTATAGTCAACATGCTGTATATTATACCCCATACTTATTTATTTTATAACTGGGAGTTTGTACCTCTTGACTCCCTTCACTTGTTTTGCCCACTCTCCATTCCTTCCCCTCTGCAACCAACATTCTGTTCTCTGTATCTATGAGTTTTGTTTTATTTTTTAGATTCCACATATAAGCAAAATAATTCAGTATTTATCTTTCTCTGTCTGACTTAATTTGCTTAGCATAATTCCCTTGAGGTCCATCCATGTGGTCACAAATGGTAAGATGTCATTTTCATTTATGGATGAGTAATAGTCCACTGTATATTTATATCTAGCTTGGTTCTTTCTCAAGATAGCTTTGGCTAGTCTTTTGTGGTTCCATATAAATTTTGGGATTTTTTTGTTCTAGTTATGTGAAAAATACTATTGATATATGCACCCCTATGTTCATTGCAGTTGTTACTTATAATAGCCATGATATGAAAACAACCCAAGTGTCCATTGATAAATGAATGGATAACAAAGACATATAATGGAATATTATTCCATAAAAAAGAATGACATCTTGCCATACATGACAACATGAATGAACTAGGATATTATGCCAAATAATCAGACAGAGAAAGACAAATATGATTTCACTTATATGTAGAATCTAAAAAGCAGCACCAATAAAGAGAAATAGACTCATAAATATAGAGGAAAAAAAACTAGTGGTTGCCGGGGGGAAGTGGGGGAGGGAATAGATGAAATAAGAAAAGGAGATTAAGAGATAAGAGATTCTAGATATAAAATAAATAAGTCACAGTGTTAAAAAGTACAACATAGGGAATACTACTGTAGGGAATAATACTGTAAATAACTTTGTATGGTGACAGACAGTAGCTAACTTACTGTTGTGAGCATTTTGTTATGTATCTGATTATCAAATCACTATGTGGTCCACCTGAAACTAATATATTTTATACCAACTGTATATCAGTTAAAAAAACAATATTGTACTGGCATAAAAATAGACACATATCAATTGAACAGAATAGACAGCCCAGAAATAATCCCATACATACTATGGTCAATTAATTTATGACAAAGCAGGCAAAAATGTATAATAGGGAAAGGATAGTCTCTTCACTAAATGGTGCTGGGACAGCCATATGGGGAAAGAATGAAACTAGTCCACTATCTTACACCATATATAAAAATTAATTCAAAATGGACTAAATAGCTAACTCTAATGCATGAAATCATAAATCTCCTAAAAGAAAACATAGGCAGTAATCTCTTGGACATCAACTTTAGCAATATTTTTCTGATATGTGTTTTAAGGCAAGGGAAACAAAAGCAAACGTAAACAATTGGGCTACATAAAACTGAAAAGCTTTTGTATAGTAAAGGAAACCATTAATAAAATGAAAATTCAACCTACTGAATAGAGGAAAGTAGGAGTACCTGGGTGGCTCAGTTGGTTACGCATCTGACTCTTCATTTCAGCTCAGGTCATGATCATGGGTTCATGAAATTGAGCCCCACATCAGGCTCTGTGCTGACAGTGCAGAGCCTATTTAGGATTCTCTCTCTCCCACTCTCTCTACCCCTCCCCTGTTCATGCACTCTCTAACTAACTAACTAACTAACTAACTAACTAACTAACTAACTAGTATTTGCCAATGGTATATCTGATAAGGGGTTATTATACAAAATATGAAGAACTCCTGCAACTCAACACCAAGTAAATATATAATACAATTGAAAACTGGGATAGGAATAGACATTTTTCTAAAGAGAACTTATAGATGGCCAACAGACACATGAAAAGATGCTCAATATTACCAATCATCAGAGAAATGTGAATCAAAACCACAGTGAGCTTTCACCTCACACCAGTCAGAATGGTTAGTATCAAAAAAGACAAAAAATAAAAAGTTTTGGCAAAGATGTGGAAAAAGGAGAACCCAGTGCACTGGTGGTGGGAATGTAAATTTGTGCAGCTACTATGGAAAACAGTATGGTGATTTCTCAAAAAACTAGAAATGCCATACTATTTTGATTACTATAACTTTCTAATATAGTTTGAAAGCAGGGAGCATAATGTCTCCATCTCTGTTCTTATTTCTCATGATTGCTTTGGCTATTTGGGATATTTTGTGGTTCCATACAAATTTCAGGATTATTTGTTCTATTTCTGTGAAAAATGCCATTGTAATTTTGACACAGATTGCACTGAATCTGTAGATTGCTTTGGGTAATATGGACATTTGAATAATATTAGTTATTTTAATCCATAGGCATGATGTATCTTTCTATTTATTTGTATCTTCTTCAATGTTTTTCTTTAATATATTATAATTTAGTATACAGTGTAATTTAACCATGGAGGTCTTTGATTCCTAAAGATTGTATTCTTTTTTTAATTTTAATTTAATTTTATTTTTGAGAGATAGAGCAGGGGAGGGGCAGAGAGAGAGGGAGACACAGAATCTAAAGCAGGCTCCAAGCTCTGCGCTGTCAGCACAGAGCCTGAAGCAGGGCCAAACTCACAAACCATGAGATCATGACCTGAACCGAAGTTGGACCCTTAACCAACTGAGCGACCCAGATGCCCTAGAATGTATTCTTTATGATGCAATTGTAAATGGCATTGTTTTCTCAATTTCTCTTTCCTTTTTAAAAATTTTTTTCTAATGCCCTTTATTTTAAAAAAATGTTTATTTATTTTTGAGAGACAGACAGACAGACAGATAGAGAATCCCAAGTGCAGTCTATGCTGTCATCACAGAGCCTAATATGGGGCTTGGATTTGCAAACTGTGATATTGTGACCGGAGCCAAAATGAAGAATTAAATACTTAACTGACTGGGTCACCCACACACCCCTCAATCTCTCTGATAGTTTGTTGTAAGTATATAGAATGCAACCAATTTTTTAGTATACTGATATTGTACACAACTTTACTGAATTCATTTGTTAGTTCTAACAGTTTTTTGGTGGAGTCTTTAGGGCTTTCTATGTAAGTTATATCATGTTGCCTACAAATAGTGACAGTTTTACTTTTTTCTTCCTGATTTATATGTGTTCTATTTTTTTCTCATGCCTGATTCTTCTGGCTAGGACTTCCAGTGCTATGGTGAATAAAAGTAGTGACAGTGGGTATCCTAGTCTTATTGCTGATCTTAGGAAAATTTTCAGCTTTTCACTATTGAGTGTGATGTTAGCTATGGGCTTGTGCTATATGGCCTCTGTTACGGTGAGGCATGTTCCTTCTCTGCTTACTTTGTTGAGAGAGTTCTATCATGAATGGATATTGAATTTTGTCAAATCATTTTTTCTGCATTTATTGGGATGATTGTATGATTCTGTCCATTTTTTTGAATTGGTTTACACATTTTGAACCATCCACACATCTTTGGAATCATTGATCATGATGTATGATCCTTTTAATGTCTGGTAGTATTTGGTTTGTTTCAATATTTTTTGAAGATTTTTACATCTTTTTCATTAGGGATATTGGCATGTAATTTTCTTTTTTTGTGCTGTCTTTGGATTTGGGATCAGGCTAATGTGGCTTTGTAAAATGAGTATTGGAAGTGTTGCCTCTTCTTTAATTCTTTGGAAGATTTTGAGAAGGATGGTTATTAAATTTTCTTTGAATGTTTGATGGAATTCACCAGTGAAGCTATCTAGTCATGAATCGTTGTTTGTTGGGAGGGTTTTGATTACTGTTCAGTCTCCTTTCTAATAGCCAGTATATTCAAATTTTCAATTTCTTCATGATTCAGTCTTGGAAGTCTGCATGTTTCTAAGAATTTATGTCTCTTAGGTTGTCCAATTTCTTGGTGTATAATTGTTCTTAGTAGTCTTTTACTATCCTCGTATTTCTGGGGTATCAGTTGTAACTTCTCTTTCATTTCATTTATTTATTTGAGTCCTCTCTCTTTCTCTTTTTTTCTTGGCAAGTATGGTTAAAGTTTTGTCAGTTTTGTTTATCTATTCAAAGAATTCTGTTTCATTGATTTTTTTTAAGTTTATTTATTACTTATTTTGAGAGAGTGTGTGTGCACGCAAGCAGGGGAGAGACAGAGAGAGAGGGAGAGAGAAAGAATCCGAAGCAGGCTCCACACTGTCAGCACACTGCTCAACATGGGGCTCAAACTTAGGAACTGTGAGATCATGACCTGAGTCAAAATCAAGTTTCAGATGCTTAATCAATTGAGCCACCCATGCACCCCTTACTGATCTTTCCTTATTGTCTTTTAGTCTCTATTTATTTCCACTCTGATTTTTATTATTTCCTTCCTCCTAGTAATTTTGCACTCTATTTGTTATTTTCCTAGTTCCTTTTGTGTATATCGTTCAATTATTCATTTGAGATTATTCTTGTTTTTCATGATAGGCCTGTATTGCTAGGAAGTTCTCTCTTAGAATAGCTTTTACTTTGTCCCTTAGATTCTATAAAGTTGTGTTTCCATTTTTATTTGTCTTGAGTTAGTTTTTGGTCTCTCCTTTGATTTCTTCATTAACCCATGTTGTTTAGTTACCACATATTTGTCATATTTTCAGTTTTCTTCTTTGAATTGATTTCTAGTTTCCTATCATTGTGGTCATAAAAGATTCCTGATATGATTTCATTCTTCTTAAACTTGTTGAGATTTGTTTTGTGGCCTAGCATGTGATCTATCCTGGAAAAAGTTCCATGTATACTTGAGAAAAATGTGTATTCTGCTGATTTTGGATGGAATGTTCTGTATATATTAGTTAAGCCAACCTTGTCCAATGTGTGGTTGAAGGCCAATCTAACTTTATTGATTTTATTAAAGATGACCTATCCATTGATGTAAAGTGGGGTTTTAAAGTCTCCAACTTTTATTGCTGTCAATTTCTCCCTTTAGGTCTGTTAGTACTTGCTTTATGTATTTTGGTGCTTCTGTGTTGGGTGTATATATATTTATAAATGTTATGTCTCCTTGCTGGATTGATCCCATCATCATTATGTAATTCCCTTCTTTGTCTTTCATTTCAGCTTTTTTGTTGTTGTTCTTTCAAAGTCTGTTTTGTCTGATATGACTATAGCTTTATCAGCTTTCTTTTGCTTTTCATTTGTATGGAATACCTTTCTTCATCCTTTCACTTTCAGTCTTTATATATCTTTAGGTCTGAAGTGAGTCTCTTGTAGGTAGCAGATAGATGACTGTTGTTTTTAATCCATTCAGCCTCTCTGTGTTTTGATTGGAAATTTAGTCCATATACATTTAAAGTGATTATTGATAGGTGTGTACTTAATGCCATTTTGTTGTTTCCTGGATGCTTTTATAATTATCTGTTCTTTCTTCTGTTGCTCTCTTCTCATGTGGGTTGATGATTTTCTTTAGTGTAGACTCCTCATTATCTTTCATATATCTATGACAGAGTTTTGCTCTGTGGCACCATGAAGTTCACATATAATATATTATTATTATATATAATACATATACATAACAGTTTATTTTAAGTTGACAGCAATATTAGTATATTTATTTATTTTGAGAGAGAGAGATTGAGACAGAGTGTGAATGAGGGATGACACAGAATTTGAAGCAGGATCCAAGCTCCAAGCTATCAGCGCAGACCCTGACACAGGGCTCAAACCCACAAACTGTAAGATCATGACCTGAGCCAAAGTCAGATACTTAACTGTCTGAGCCACCTAGACTCCTCTCCTTGGCTTCCAGTCTTACAATATGCTGCCCACTGCACTTTTTTATGGTTCATCATCTCATGAGTCCACATTTTAGCTGCTTTTCCATCTTTTCCATAGTTACATCATACACTACAGCTATTACTTTAGCACCTTCCTAAATGACTTCATATACAAATCAGTAAATTTCCTATTCATTTTTTCTGAATCTACAATATGATTATTTCATTAACATAAAATTCATGGCCAGTTGCAATAGAACTTATGCCTGAACAAAGCTTATCCAACACATGTATTTTTTCTATAAGGCAATTACAGTTCTCTTGTGCTTAGGAACACTAGACATCACTTCAGCACTAGCTGTGGAAGCCATTTTAAGCACCAAATCACCAACAGTAAGCCAAACAAAAATGCCAAAAACATAGTACTAAATAGACCACAAAAGGACATTTGTTTAGTAAAAGAGCTTAAGCACAAAGGGAGAACATCACCTTGTTCAACCTGAACTGAGGACCTGGCATTGAGTGAATCAAATATTTTGCTGCTCTGTACATGCCCATGAGTGACTGCAAAAGTGCCTTGAGTAATGACTTTGGGGTTACAAAGAAATTCTAGTGAGTAGGTGAATTCATAAATATGGAATCTATGAATAATAAAGAACTGTACTTAGTTTCATACTTTGTAGATTCCTCATCAAAATTAGTGGTAAATCATTCTTTGATTGTTAGAATAGCATGGAGGAAAACATTCTTAGCTCATACTGAGTCACCAGACACAAAGGGCACTGAGGAATGAAAAGAGGTTTTCTGAGATTCTAGGTGCTGGAGGCAAATATTTTCTCTGGGAACAACAGGCTCCTGACTCTGCTTTCAAGTCTCAGACAGGAATGTGGCCTTTGGTGGGAAATCAGAGTTTTCAATTAAACTGAAATGCATTGACTATTAAGTGAGTTCATCCCTGGTGGAATATAAATCTTAGTATGAAAAAATGGTAGTGTAGCAGGAATTGAGCTATAGCCTTGTTGGATAGTGATTCCAGCAGGTAAATCTTTCATTGGGAATCTAGAAGCCAGGGAAGTGCCACATTAAATGTGCTACAGTTGTTTTTGCCCTATGTGGTTACACACTTCCCACAATTTTTCTACATATAAACTAATTAAAAAGAGAACCTACAGTAAAAAATATGTGAAGTTTCATTCCATCATTCCATAACCTACATAAAACAATGCAAGCTAGAAAGAGAAAAGGCATTGGAGACACACAAATAGGATTCAAATCCTGTCTCTGCCAATGCATGGCCTTAAAGTTTGGCAAGTTTCTTAATGTCTCTGAATCTCAGCTTCTTCATCTGTAAAGTAGGGCACATAATGACCACCTCACAGGATTGTTGGTTATAACAAAACTGTTAAAACTCATAGGTTGACTTCTTGTGACCATTTTGTCATGGACAGTTTGCAGTGGTAGCTGCAAACATTCAAAACATTCATGTTGAAGCAGGATCCATTGAAACAAATGAATGTTTCAAAACATTCATTTCAAAATATAAAACAATACTTTTATAAGTAGTACATTCAACTAATATCTCTCACCTTTAGTCACGTATAACTGTCTCCTATACTTCCCATCTTGAGAGTTAAAGTCAAATGATAAAAAGTGACCTTATATTATGCACTATCCCAATTTATGAATCTTACCCCATTCTCCCTTGGATTCCCAGCTATAGGTCTGCATTTTCTTTGGTGTGGGATTTGGCGAGATCCTAAACTGTTTGTTCCATTTATGTTGTTGTCTAGAGGTACTATCTGATAACATCCCAAATAAGTGTGTTGCTCATATGCAGATAAAGGCTGAGACCTGAGGCTGTTATCTTTACCAGGGCTTGTGTGCAAGGTTACTATCTTGGCTGGCATCTGGAAACTTGGCTCTCAAACCATTCCCTAACTAATAAGGATGAGTTCACTGTGCCTGGGCTATCTGTACAATTTTTATATAATGGCACATTAAAATGAGAACTCACAGTTTTCAATTGTATAGTGTGCTTTATGCCAAACACCTGCTTTCCTTCTAGTATTCTGAAATTCAGTATGTGTTAGATGGGGGGGGGGGCGGTGCTATGTGAACCAGCATCCAATAAAACCTTAAGCTCTCAGCATCTAGTGGGCTTCTCTAGACAGAACCATTGGGCACATGTTACTGCACTTTTTTTCTCCTGTTGGAGAAAGAAACAAGTTCAGTGTGAACTCTTACAGAGGGGAAAAGCATAGGAAGATTTCATGGATTACTTATCCAGACTCCACCTGTGTCTTCTTCCCTTCCTGATCCTGCCTTTCACTGCAATAAGCCTCACCATAAATATGATTATACATTAAGTCTCATGAGTCCCTTTAGCACATCACTGAATGTGTGGATGGCCTTAGGGACCCCCTCCCCAAAAAGAAATCACTTAATTCTTAAAAAGCAAACTTTTAGAGATTTCTGATTCTGCTAGGATGGACTAGCCCCACTCTTTCAAGGCCCTTCCTCCTCCAACTAAATTTCCTAGATATAATACAACAAACAAATGTATAAAGACTGAAAGGCAGAAAGAAGGGGGCTGTTTAGAGACCTCAAGACTTGTGAGGCAGTGGGGTGCTGAGTGACCTGGTCTGCTTATGCCTCTCATATATCCCAGACAAGGCACTACAGAAGCCTCTAACTCAGAACTAATGACAGGAACAAACAAGAAAAGCTCAAAGAAAAGTTTGTTCCCCCTAAACAAGGGAGAGAACATTAGGAGAAGGATGGCTGTGGTAGGCAGAATAATACACTCTGTACACATATCTTAATCCCTGCCTGTTATCTTAAACCATTAGATTTGTGGTAATTTGTTATAGCAGAAATAGGAAACGGGTAGAGATTTTGGTACCTAGAAGGAGAATGTGACTGTAATAAGCACCTAAAAATGTGGAAGTGACTTTGGAACTGGGCAATGGGCAGAGGCTGGGAGAATTTGGAAAAGCATGATAGAAAAAGTCTGGATTTCCTTGAGTAGACTCTTAGTAGAAACATAGATTTTAAAGTCATGCTTAGCAGTGAGGGCTCAGAAGGGAGTGAGGAGCATGATAGAGAAAACATAAATTGCCTTAGAGAACAACTAAAATGTTTTGAACAGACGGTTAGTAGAAAATGGATTAAGGGTGCCTCTAGTGAGGGCTCAGAAGGAAGTAAGAATCCTTATCATATACTGGTAGGAAGCTTAAGCAGAAGTATGCCCTGTAGTTACATAGAGAACACAATTGGTAAATGATGAACTTGGATATTTAGGTGAGGAGATTTCCAAGCAAAGTGTTGAAAGTACAGCCTAGTTTCTTCTTTCTGCTTCTGATGAAATGCGAGAAGAAAGAGATAAATAGAAGGAAGAGCTATTGAACAATAAGGAACAGGAGCTTGATGATTTGGGAAATTCTCAGCTTATCCTGATGGCAAAAAATACTAAAATTAATATATCACTTTCAGAAACCTAGGTCTAGAGAAAAACTGTCTAGACTATCTTTTCAGAAATACTGAAAGTCAGAGTATTCAGTCATACAAAAGGATCTTTGAAGACACTAAGCATGTAATTCACAGATACCCTTAGCCATATCAAAAGAAGCCAAAGAGAGAGAGATGAAAGATCTTTGGAAGAGCCTCTTGTTTAATTGAATGAATCCCTGTGGCATACATGGGAGACCTAAAATGTTCTTAAGAATTTTATACCAGCAAAATCACTACCTGCTTAACCAAGGGAAACCGCATGAAATGAAAGCAGGGAGCTAATCTTTCACCCCACTTTTCTGTCTCACAGAAGCAGATGGCATGCTCTGATTCCCTCTCAGGTGGTTTAGTAGGGCTGAACAGGAAGCTGTATCCCAACCTACACCTAGCAGAAGCAGGTAATGCCCCGCTCAGTGATGTCTAAGGAAATGAGTGGGAAGTTTTTGTTCTTTTCCAGGCAGAAGTAGATGGCACTCTAATTTCCCCATGAGGTGGTATTAGCAGTCCAAGCAGGGAACCGACTTTCCATCCTTGCCTGGGGAAAACAAGCAGTGGTGATCCAATTTGCTTGTGAGGGTAGTGATTTTAGGTCCAGTGGAGAGCCGAGCCTCACTCTCATGCAGCAAGAACTAGACAAGGAAGCAACGTGAGGTGTGGTGAGGTACCTATAGGTTTTACATCCCTCACTTTTGTGTCAGCGGAGTGCAGCTAGGTTGATTGTCTACCACAGTTGGAATGAATGAGACTGAGTGATGTTATATAAATCATTAGTAGTTATCACTTTAATATCTACCTTCCCCAGTGTCAGAGAGATAGGAGAAATGAACCTCCATACCCACTGGACAGCAACGAGGTAGGGGAAATAAAGACAGGCCAGGCAAAGTGGTATTCCACTTTGTTTCCTCTCTCCTTGTGTCAGCAGGGCCCAGCAAGGAGCTGAGCTTACATGCTGGAAACAATGAGGTGGTAGAGTTGGTGTTTCACTTTTACCAGGAAGTTGTAAGTAGGGATGAAGGGTGACCTGAACTTCCAGCTCACCCAACTGCAATGAGGCAGTGAGTACCCAAATTTCCTCAGTGGGACTGACTGCCATAGAAAAGAAAAAAGAGAAAGAAAGAAGGAAAGAAAGGAAGAAAGAAAGAAAGAAAGAAAGAAAGAAAGAAAGAAAGAACATAAAAGAGGATGCAGAGTCTCATCAACTAATATGAAGGACATAAGAGACTTACTCCTTATACAAAAAAACAGGAAAACCACAAAATGAACGAAAAAAGACAACATATCAACACTGAGATGAATTAGATGCTGGATTATCTGACAATGTAAAGCAATCATTATAAAAATACTTGTATAATCAGTTACACATTTCCTGGAAACAAACAAACAAAAAGAACGAAGTTATAAAAAGTGAAAAAAGAATCAACACTGATACAAAAAGCTATTGGAGAGGCTCAGTAGTAGAGTGGAGATGACATAGGGTAACATCATTGAGCCTAAGGACAGATCGATACAGTTTGCTCATCTGAACAACAGAAAGAAAGACTGAAACAAAACAGAGTCCCAGAGACCTGTGGGATAATAAAAAAAAAAAAAGAGCAGAGTCTCAGAAGGAGATGAGAGAGAAATGGAATTAAAGCAGTATTTAAAGAAATAATGGCTGAATACTTCCCAAATTTGGTGAAATTTCAAATTTGAAATTTGAATTCACAAATTTAAAAAGCTTAGTGCTATGGACTGAATGTTTATGTCCCCTCTCAACTCACGTTGAAGCCCTAACTGCCACTGTGATGACATTTGGAAGGAGAAGCCTCATTAATGGGATTGGTGCCCTAATAAGAAAAGACACAGGAGAGATGATCTGCTGGGAGCCGCATTGGCCTTGCTGGATGACACAGTCAAGTGAGGAAATGGCAGACGTTTGCACAGCTCCTGCCATGAAAGATGAAACTGGTATCTCCTTCTACTACTACTGCTCATGTTGAAAATATGAGTGGATCAAGAAGATGTGGTATATATATACAATGAAGTACTACATGGCAATGAGAAAGAATGAAATATGGCCATTTGTAGCAAAGTGAATGGACCTCGAGGGTGTCATGCTAAGCAAAATAAGTCAGGCAGAGAAGTACAGATACCCTATATTTTCACTCATTGGTCTAACAGGAGAAACTTAACAGAGGACCATAGAAACAGGAAGGGGAAAAGAGAGTTGGGGAGAGAGAGAGATGCAAATCATGAGAGAAAATTGAATACTGAAAACAAACTGAGGGCTGAAGGGGATGGGGGAAGGGGGAAGGAAGGTGGAGGTTATGGAGGAGGGCACTTGTGGGGAAGAGCACTGAGTATTATCTGGAAACCAATTTGACCATAAACAATATTAAAAAAAAAGAAAATAAGCCTGTTGTCATTAATTAGGCCTTATAGCATTCCAAATCAGACCGATATTCCCCACACAGTTACCCTATAAGTAAAAACATTTTCCTGTCCCTGCATAAGAGATTTTAGATCAAAACACTATAAATGTTTGACAAAAGGCTCTTCTAATGAGCTTTGCAGACCCAAAACATAGACTTAAAAGGGTTAAAAACACAAAAATTGCATTTGAGTCTGGCGCGGAGAAAAGGAGCCTAATTTGGAGATAAGAAATAAGTACAAGGTCAAAAACATAGTCTATTTGAGTCTGGTCTGAAGCGTATTGGAGTCTAACTTGGAGATTAGAAGTATAAAAGAAAGACAGAACATAGTGCCTTCCCAAGGTCTACATTCTACCTTGTGCTGACTTCGGTTATGAGGATGGATAAGGATGTGAGAAACCCAGGTCCAAGACTAACACACATAGGGCCCCCACTGTGCTTGCATCAAAGAAAGGGCTTTCTCAAGCGACTTGTTAACAAGCATTCTTTTTCTTGTGGTTTGTGAGCCTAGTAAAATGGCTCCTGGCCTATCTGTGTACAGCTTGACCTATGTTTTAATCTTAGCTTTACTGGCTTAAATAATATGTATATTATCCTGTTTTTTGCTGAAGACATCCTGTTATGTTCTTGGTTGTGGTATTTGCTCAACCTCACTGTAAGTGCATTACATGACTTGGTTGTAACTTGTTAATCAAAAACAAAGTCATAATTATTGGCAAAAAAACAACCAATGCAAAATAAAATAGGTTTGTTACTTTCTTAATCTTGGGGACTGACGCAAGAATGAATGGGATAGTTCTCTGTATACTTTTGATGATTAAAGCATCTTATAAAAATTAGTCACTATAAAAATTCCTATTTTCTAATGTCACCACTGCCAATGATTGAAGCATCTTATCACAAAGAATTAGTCACTAAAAAATTTCTATTTTCTGATGTCATGTTATCACTTGACCTATAAATACAGAAAAAAAAACAGAGCTGAGATGCCTGCCTGGTGATCAAGAAAGAAATTTGTGGCTTTCTCATCACTCTCTCGTGCTGATACTGTCCATCCTTTCAGGGACTCCTGGACCTGCTGGAGCTGGAGTCCGGCAATGATCTGTCTTTCTGCCACTGAGCAAGAAGCCATCTCAAAACTAGGAAGCAGGCTCTCGCCAGACACTGAATCAGCCAGCACTTTGATCTTGGACCTCTAGTCTCCAGAACTGTGAGTAATAAATGTTTGTTCATTAAGCTACCCAGTCTACAGCAATATGTTATAGCAGCCCAAGCTAACTAAGACACTGAGTGGACCACAAATAGGATAAATTAAAAGTAATGGTTTCTAAAACATATCACAGTTAAGCCTCTGAAAACTAAAGAGAGCTACCAGAAAGCAGATATGCATTACTTAAATGGTAATACCCAAACAATGAGTTTGTCATCTGAAGCAATGTGGGCCAGTAGGAAGTGGGCCAACACATTTTAAGTACTGAAAGAAAAGAATTATCAACTGCTAAGCCTGTATCTTTTTTTCCTTCAGGATGAAGGGAAAATAAAGACATTTTTAGTTGAAGGAAAAGATATATTGTTTACAGACTTGCCCTTAAAGGATACCTAAAGAAAGTTCTCTAAAGAGAAAGGAATGATAACAAAAAATGTCTGAACTTTCATAAAGAAAGAACATGGTATGGGTAAAAGTTTGGGTAGATAGAATAGACTATTTATTCCTCATGAAGGTCTTAAATAATTTTTGATGACTGAAACAAACAAAAAAAAAACCATTTGACATGGTGCTCAGTGTACATAGAGAAAACTTTTTGGACAATGATAACATGGAAAGGGTGAATAAGCCTCAGTGGGAGTAAGATTACTATAGTTCATTGGAAGTGATACAATGTTAATAATGGTTGACAGTGATTAGTTACGTATGTATATAACAATACTACTGGCAACCACTAAGAAAACTATACAGAACCACACAGTCAAAAGTACTACAAATAAATTATGATGGAATCCTAAATAATATTCATGTAACTGACAGAAAAATAAGAAAAGAGTACTGGAAAACAAGAAATAATCAGGAAACTAACAATAACGTGGCAGACTTAAATCCTAATACAATAATCATTTCAAATGGAAGTGGTCAGAATACACCAATTAAAAGAGATAAGCAGAATGGATAAAACAAAAACATCTAACAATGTTGCTTACAAGAAATTCACTTGAAATTGATGACAGGTTGAAAGTAAAAGATATATGTAAACATAAATAAAAAAAGAAGTGCTTATATTCATATCAAAGTAGACTTCAGAGCAAAGAAAAACAACTTTATCCAGGCACCTGGGTGCCTCAGTTGGTTAAGCATCTGACTTAGGCTCAGGTCATGATCTCATGGTTTGTGAGTTTGAGCCCTGTGTCAGGCTCTGTGCTGACAGCTCAGAGCCTGGACCCTGCTTCAGATTCTGAGTCTTCCTCTCTCTGTGCCCCTCCCCTGCTCATGCTCTCTCTCTGTCTCAAAAATAAACAAACATTAAAAAAAAACCAACTTTATCAATCTGTTCAAGAATATAGATGATGAGAGAATACTTCCCAACTTATTTTATGAGGTCCACATTACCCTGGGTAGGGTAATGAATAGACATTTTCAAAGGTAGGGGTAGTAATAAGGGGCCTGAATAGACATTTTTTTCCAAAGAAGACATACAGATAGCCAAAAGACACTTAAAAAGTGGCTCAATTTATCATCAGGGAAATACAAATCAAAACCACAGTGAGGAATCTGTAACTTGTCAGAATGGCTGACATTTTATTGCCAAATGTGTTTCCCTCCTTCTCTGTCCCTCCCCTGCTTACACTCTGTCTCTCTCTCAAAAAATAAACATCAAAGGTATATGCACCCCTATGTTTACTGTAGGATTATTTACAATAGCCAAGATACAGAAGTAATCTAAGTGTCCATAAATAGGTGAATGTATAAAGATGTGGTATATACATAAATAATGGACATTACTCAGCCATAAAAAAGAATGGAATCTTGCCATTTGTGATGTGACAACATGAATGGACCTAGAGGGTATTATACTAAGTAAAATAAGTCAAACAGAGAAAGACAAATACCATATGACTTCACTTACATGTGGAATCTAAAAATCACATATGAAAACAAATGAAAAAACACAAACAAAAAGCAGACCCAGACCCATAAATACAGAGAATAAACTCATGGTTGCCATAGTTGGGGGGTGGAGTTGGACAAAATAGGTGTAGGGAATTAGATAGAGCTGCAGAATCCAGGTATAAAATAGATAAGTCATGGGGATGAATAGTAGAGGGAATATAGTCAATAATATTACAATAATTTTATAGGATGACAGATGGTGGTTATATTCACTGTAGTGAGCATTTTACAATGTATATAATTACCAAATCACTATGTTCACCTAAAAATAATATTATATGTCAACTATATACCAATTAAAAATATGAAGAAAAGGGGTGTTTGGGTAGCTCAGTTGAGTAAGAGTTTGACTCTTGATTTTGGCTCAGGTCATGATCGCACGTCATGAGACTGAGCCCCACATCAGGCTCTGCACTGGGCATGGAGCCGGCTTAAGATTCTCTCTCTTCCCCTCTCCCTCTGCCCCTCAAAAAAATGTTTTTGAAAAAATACTTAGGAAACATTTTAACCAAGGATGTGTAAGACTTCTACATTGAAAACTATAAAACATTGCTGAAAACAGTTCAAGAACATCTAAAACATGGAAAAACCTGTGTTTATGGATTCAAAGATTTAATATTGTTAAGATGGCACTCTCCAAAATTATCTACAGATTCATTGTAATCTTAGCAAAATACCAATAGCCTTCCACATCATACATATAAATAGCAAAGATAGCTCATATATACTAACTGTAAAACTTAACACAAAACTACAGTAATTAAAATAGTGGGGTACTGGCATAAGCATAGACATATAGACAAATGGAACAGAATTGAGCATCCAGAAATAAATCTATATATCTACGGTCATTTGATTTTTTTTCAAGTGTGCCAAGACCACTCAATGAGGAAAAGGATAGTCTCTTCAACAAATGTTGCTGACACAACAAGATAGAAAAACACATAGAAAAAACTGATGTTGGATTTCTGCTTCACACAACATGCAAAAAATGATTCAAAATGAATAAAAAACCCAAAAACTCTTACAATACAGTGTGGAAATAAATTTTCACAACTTTGGATTTTATAATTGATTCTTAGACATGATGCTAAATACACAAGCAACAAAAGAAAAAACAAATTGGATTATAGCAAATTAAATAGTTTTGTGCATCAGTAGACACTATCGAGAAAGTGAAAGGCAACCTACAGATGGGAGAAATATCTGCAAATCACTTACTCAATAAGGATCTGTTATCCACATATGTAAAGAATTCTGACAACTCAACAACAAAAAGACAAATAGCCCAGTTAAAAATGGGCAAATGTCTTGAAGAGACATTTTTCCAAAGAAGTATACAAATGGCCAACAAGCATATGAAAATATGTTCAACATGACTCATTGGGAAAATGCAAATCAAACCACAATGAGATACCATTCTGACCCACCAGGATGGTGTAATTTAAACAAAACAATGTAAGACAGAAAACATGTGTTGGTAAAGACGTGAGACATTGCTGGTGAGAATGTAAATGATGGAAAACAGTTTGGCGATCCCTCAAAGAGTTAATCATAGAATTGCCATATGTCCCAACAATTCTACTCCTATTCCAAAAGAATAGAAAATATGTATTCAAACAAAAATCTACACACAGATGTTCCTGACAGCACTATTAACAATAGCCAAAAGGTGGAGACAACCCAATGTTTATCAATGGATGAATGGGTAAATGAAGCAAACAAATATATCCATACAATGGAATATTATTCAGTCATAAAAAGGAATGAAGTACTGATAAATACTACAACATAGATGAACTTCAAAATGATTATGCTAATAAGTGAAAGAAGCCAGACATGAAAGGTCACAAATTGATTCCATTTATGTGAAATATGCAGAATAGGTAAATCCATAGGCCACAGAAAGTAGATTTGTGCTTGCCAGGGTCTGGGGAGGGGAAATGGGTAGTGACTGCTTAATGAGTGTGGAGTTTCCTTTTGAGATAATGAAAATGTCATGGAACTACATAGAGGTGATGCTTGCAAACCCTTGTGAATCTACTAAATGCCATTGAATTGTATAGTTTAACAGGGCTAATTTAATGTTATGTGAAATCACCGTAATTTAAAAAATGGATGAGGGATGGGGTGCCTGGGTGGCTTAGTCGGTTGAGCATCTGGCTTCAGCTCAGGTCATGATTTCATGCTTGTGGGCTCAAGCCCCATGTCAGGCTCTGTGCTAATAGCTAGCTAAAAGCCTGGAGCCTGTTGTCTTCAGATTCTGTGTCTCCCTCTCTCTCTGACCCTCCCCTGCTCCGACTTTCTCTCTCTCTCTCAAAAAAAAATAATAGAACATTAAAAAAAGTTTTTAAATGGATGAGGAGGCTCAGGGATGTGTACTTCACAAATACCTGATAATTTAAAAAATCACTATTTTATAAAGGGAAAGAACAAGAAACAGAATCTCAGAATGGGTAAAAAGTATGCTGTGTGTACTATTAAGTATTTTTTAATAGAATGACAGTTTCATGCAAAAATCATGGTGTCAAATGTCCTTAGGGGCAGCAATTAATTGACTTAGTATAACTTTGTTTAATTAATTTAATTTAGATTATATCATAATGTCATGGTTCTTTATTAGTAGAAGAGCTAATACTGTCCAGTGTCTAACACAGTGTTTGACACAGAGTGGTCCTCATTAAATGGTAGTCACTACAGAAAAGCTGAGAGCTGGCCCTGCCTTCTTCAGTTCTGCTCCAATGCCTTGCAAAGGGCTGACCACAGGCAGAGACACACTGTAGAAAGGGAAGAGAAGCCACAACCTCTGGCTCTGGGACATACCACTGCAATCTGTGCTGAGGCTGAGGGGGTAGGGAAGGGTGCCATTGTGCTGTATCCATAGGGCCCAAGGGCAACAAACTATAACACAGGTAAGAGTCTGGGGAGAGCTTAGGAAATGTAAGCAGCTGCAGAGGAAGAGGGGATACCAGGCCAATTCTGATGACACATGGCATGTAAACAGCTTACTTGGACTCCATCTTTATGTGCTATCTCTGCGTGCATCTTCCTTTCAACCTGGATCTGCTTCTTCAACCTGATCCTCTGCATCTTCTCCAGCCACAGGTCATCTAAACTGATGCGTGAGTGCCGAGGGACGATGCTCCTAGGTTGTGAAGGAGTCTCCCTGGGGACATCCTCTGCAGGGATGGATGGGAGGATCCATGCCACCATCTCAGTTGTAGAGAATGGCTTCTGAATTGGCTCAGTGTGAAAAGCTTTCTGAATGTGGGAGCAATTGGGCTTCTTGCCTTGTTGTTCTTCCCACTGCATATGGTTCTAGAGATCAGAGAGGAGAACATATCAAATGGGCACAGTGTCCTTTCTCTGTTCAGTTTTCTTTGGGTATTACCCCTACCTTTTGGTTAACCCTCCCAAATACAGATTCCAATGAAATACCTTGTTCACAGTAATTTTGGACAATGTGACAATGTGAAGATTAGGAATAAAACAAATCTTGTTGCTATTAAAATCTGTACTTTTTAAGACTATTTAGAAAGATCAAGTCTTCTATCTTAATCAAAGAATTAAGTCTTGAAAGTAATTACTGAACTTGTCATGCCCATTAGAAATACTTTTTAAAGTTCAGTAGTTGGGGCAAAGGCTCTTGCTTAAACAATGTACCCTGAGAACAGAATTTGAACACAAACACACTCAGGCATTTATTACTTCTTTCTTGGCACAGACATGAACTAAATGTACACACAGCTGCACCTTACCTGTGTTGCCTTCACTTTGTCCCAGTTTATAGTTATCCACTCAGGCACCCTAACAGAATTCAAAATAAAGTTTGTCCCTACTAACAGAATACTTGGAGTTTGTGTTGACATGGCCATCCTTTGTCATCCTTGGTCATCCTTTGTGTTTGACATAGCCTCTGGGATCAACCCACAGGCACTGGGACAAGAAGCTTTTTTCCTCACAGGTGTTCTTCAAGTCTCACCACACCCTCCCCTGCTTCTAATGAACAGAGTATGGCAGAAGGGATGGGATGCCACTTCTGAGATTAGGTTATAGAAAGGCTGTGGTTTCCAGGGTACTTGAGGGGCTTAGTTGGTTAAGTGTCTGACTTTGGCTTAGGTCATGATCTCATGGTTTGTGGGTTCGAGCCCCATGCTGGGTTCTATGCTGATAGCTCAGAGCCTGGAGCCTGCTTCAGACACTGGGTCTCCCTCTCTCTCTGCCTCTCCCCGACATGTGCACTTGCTCTCTCTCACTCTCTCTCTCTCTCAAAAAACAAATAAACATTAGAAAAAGAAAGACTGTGGTTTCCATTTTGGGGGGTCTCTCATGGATCCCTTGCTCTGCAGGAAGCCAGATGACATACTGCAAGCAGTGCTGTGGAGAGATTCATGTGACAGGGAAATGATGTCTCCAGCCAACAGCCAGCAGGGATCTGTGAACTGTCACAGAGCAAGTGTGGAAGCAAGACATCCTGCAATAGAGCATTGAAATGAGTGCCACCACTGCCAACACATTGACTATGGCCTTATGAGAGACCCTGAGCAGGCCAGTTATGCAGCAATAGGTAACCTAAACCCCTGGGAACCTGTTAAAAATGCAAATTTTCAATCCTCATCAAGACTTTCTGAATTATATATTTTGGGGCCAGCAATCTGCTTATAATGCCTTCTAGGGATTATGTTGCAAGGCTAGCTTGAGAATCGCTCTACTATAGACACAGGCAAATAAAAGAAAGCAAGACAGATAAGGCTGTTCTGGTGTTCCTTGTGTGTGTCCTAGGGTGGAGGGTCAGGGAGCAGACTGTGGGGTTAGATAAGCTGAGGCTAAACCTGGCTGTAGCTCTTAGCAGCAGTATGACTCTGGGGCACTTTCCTTAACTTCTCTATTTCTTCATCTATAAAATGGGAACACTAATACCTCTCAGAAATGTTATATGAATTAAATGAGATAGTGAACATACAGCACTTAGCATAATGCATGTCACATATACATTACATCAATATAGGGCAAACTGATATTGTGGCTTCTTAATAGGAAGACAGAGCTGAGTTGGCTGTGGTGGTAATAGAGTCCTATCTCTCTGGAATGATTCGCTTTCAGGTCACCTCAGCACTTCACTACAAACATGCTATTTAGCATTAAACTCATTCTATGATTTTTTATTTCTATTTTGGAGTGTCTTCAAGTCTTTCTTTGGGTAAATTTCTAGTACAAATCTATTACTCTCCTTGTAGCATTGGGCAGTACAGATTTCGTTTATCCAGTTTGCATCCTTGTAAAGTAATGTTCTTACCACAAATTAACAAGATGTCTTCTAATATCTGTCTGTTTAATATCAGACATTTTATCAGCCAGCACAAGCAAGGCAGATCAAAACCCACCACTACATAGTGTAAGACATAGGTGTACTATCTTTTGAAACTAGAACTTTATAGAATAAAGGAATATTCTTGTATGTAGACCACTTTCTGAAGTCATTCCACAAGGCTTTCTTGAACACGTAACATGTGCCAGACAGCATGTGTAGATGCTAGAGATTCTACAGGGAACAGAACAAAGGTCCCCACCATGGAGTTTCTTAAGCAATGGGAACACAAAGATGGACAAAACAGTCCCAGATCTTCAAGAACTCAAAATATAGTGGGTGATAGAGACATATAAATGCATGAACTTCTTTATATAGATTAAAGGTAGATGGCAGATCAGTAGGTACTAAACCAACAACACCTCCTCTGTTCTTAACTGCTCATTTAAACACTTGCTCATTTAAACACTAGAGCAGCTTTTTGGATAAGGCAACTAAGCACAGAAGGAACTATCATTAGTTAAGTACCCACTCTCCATTTCTATAACCCCAAAAGAGAAAAGTTAAGAAAAGATAAGACAGTGGCAGGTGAAGAATTTCAAGAAAATCTGGAAAAGGATGCAGGAAGGGTAAATAACAGAGCTGAGCAGGGAAGCTGTCTAAAGGCAAGAAGTTATCAGAGACTGTGCAGGGACAGACAGAAGTCTTAGGGAAGCATGAGAGGCTTTGGGTTAAAGTCTGTGTGTGAAAGTGTGCGCCCCCCCCCCCCCCCCCCGCCCACCAAGTAACCTCCTCTAGCTCAATCAGCCTAGGGACTGTGCACACTTCCCTTTCCATTTCTCTGTTCCTCTCTGCCATCTGTCAGCCAAATTAAAACACCAGGAACTTACGGTGTTGAATATTTGTACAAGAGGACTCAGATTCTGGGATAGCTCACTTATTGGTGAAAGCAGTGGAGAGATCGGGGATGAAAACAGGGATAACAAAAAAACATCTGCATAATAAACTGTGGGTTGGTCACTCAGCTCCCTGCTGCAGTCCCAAAATGAGGATACAGCCCTTGGGTAGGAGATGGGAAGATACTTCTCTGGTAAAATTTATTAACCCCAGAGAAAAGACCTCTAAATACTGATTCATAAAATAAACAGCTTCTCACTCAATTGTTTTATAGTGAAAGCCCAGTAGTTGATTAGCTCAAACATGCCTATAGACCTAACAGATATTTGGCATCTTACTCTTCATAAATGTGAAATGCAGCCAAAGACTGCCATACATTTAGGGGGAAATTCCAATACACTAAAAGACCAAAATTTTAAAAAATAGGAAAAGAAAAAAAACAGGAAATAGAAAATGTGGGGGAGAGAAGATTTCAAAAAAGCTAAAATTGGCAACTTCAAAAAAAAAAGAGGAAGACACTAACCATGACACAAGAGCATGATGCTACAAAAAAATAAACAACAGTTCTGGCCAATAGGGTACTCCTATTGACACACTACTCCCTATTCTCCCTCCCTTTCTCCTACCAAGTACAGCTACAAACTTGAGAAGTTATATACAAAACAAAAGCATAGGGGCGCCTGGGTGGCTCAGTCGGTTAAGCGGCTGGCTTCGGCTCAGGCCATGATCTCACGGTTCGTGGGTTCAAGCCCCGTGTCGGGCTCTGTGCTGACAGCTAGCTCAGAGCCTGGAGCCTGTTTCAGATTCTGTATCTCCCTTTCTCTCTGACCCTCCCCTGCTTGTGCTGTCTCTCTCTGTCTCTCCAAAAAAAAAAAAAAACAGAAAAAATTAAAAACAAAACAAAACAAAAGTATAAAGACTGTAAATCATACAGAGAAGAAACCACACAAGCTGGGGATCCCAGAATGCAACAAACAACACACCAGTGAGTTCCCCAGGTTTTCTTTTGCATCATATATTCCATTTATTTATGCCTCACATATTGGTACTGGAGAATCTTGCAACCTGGAAATACCACAAGGCAGAGACATTAAAGCCCCAATAAAAGCGTGCTTTCTCTATCTAGAGGACTGGCCTAGCAAGACAGAAAACTTTTAGACAAGAATTGCCCTATTCTAGCGTGGTGAAACCATGCAGCATGTCTTCATCCCCTGCCTTCCCCAGCAAAGCATGAGTGGAGAACTTCCAACCTCACTTAGCCATAATGGGGCATAATTCTCCAGGAAAACAGTGTTGAGAAGGCCTAGTGGAAAGTGGAGACTCTGATCCCCTGTCATTGGTAACATCAAGGAGTCTGTTTCCTACTTTCTCCTTGAGGATTTTGATGATTTCCTGTCTCACATTCAGGTCCTTCAGCCATTTTGAGTTTATTTTTGTGTATGGTATAAGAAAGTGGTCTAGTTTCATTCTTCTGCATGTTGCTGTCCAGTTCTCCCAGCACCACCTGCTAAAGAGGCAGTCTTTTTTCCATTGGACACTCTTTCCTGCTTTGTCAAAAATTAATTGGCTGTACATTTGTGGGCCCAGTTCTGGGTTCTCTATTCTATTCCATTGGTCTATGTGTCTGTTTTTGTGCCAATACCATACTGTCTTGATGATGCAAAACCTGAGAGACTATTGAATACTGAAAACGAACCAAGGGTTGAAGTGGGGGGGGGAAGGGAGGTGGTGGTGATGGAGGAGGGCACTTGTGGCTAAGAGCACTGGGTGTTATATGGAAACCAATTTGACAATAAACTATTAAAAGATTAGAACATCTCAGAAAATGGAAAATCTTGGCAAAAATAGAAGATATAACTAAATGGAAACTGTAGAACTTAAAAATATAATAAAATACAAAATTAAATGATTTCAAGGAAGAATGGAGAGAACAGAGAATCACTGAACTTTGAGATAGAAAAGTAGAAATCCCAGAGTCTGAACAGCAAAGAGAAAGCAAACTGAAAAAATAATTAAACAGAAGCTCTGGTACCTGTGAGACTATAAAAATCAAGCATTACAGTAACCAGAGCCCAAAAAAGAAATAAGGTGGGTGGTGGTGCAATGTATTCAAAAAGATAATGGCTAAAATTTCTCAAAATTTGGCAAAAGACATAAAGACCTAAGAAGCTGAGCAAATCCCAAAAGACATAAACATAAAGACCTAAGAAGTTGAGCAAATCCCAAAATGGATAAACCCAAAGAAATCTGCATGAAGAAACATCAAATCAAAATCTGGAAGCAGTAAGAAAGAAAATAACTTCCTTGTAAGGGAAAAGCAATTTAAATGACATCTTCAGAAACTGATACATAGATCAATGGAACAGAATAGGAAGCCCAGCAATAAAACCGCACTAACATGGTCAATTAGTCTGTGACACAGGAGGCAAGAATATACAATGGTGTTGGGAAAACTGGACAGCTACATGCCAAAGAATGAAACTGAATCACTTTCTTAAGTTATACACAAAAATAAACTCAACTCTAAATGTCAGACCTGAAACTATAAAATTCCTAAAACAAAACATAGGCAATACACTCTTGGATATTGGCCTTAGCAATATTTTCCTGGATCTTTCTCCTCAGGCAAGGACAGCAAAAATAAACAATCAGGATTATATTAAACTAAAAGGCTTTGGCAAAGCAAAGGAAATGAGAAAACTAAAAGGCATCCCACTTAATGGGAGAAGATACTTGCAAATGACATATCTGATAAGAGGTTAATACCCAAAATATTAAAGAACTCACACAATTCAATACACACACACACACACACACACACACACACACACACACACACAATCCAATTTAAAAATGGGCAGAGGACCCAAAATACATTTTTCTAAGGATGACATACAGATAGCCAACAGACACATTAAAAGATACTCAACATCATTAATCATCAGGGAAATACAAGTCAAAACTACAATGAAATATAACCTCACACCCGTCAGAATGGCTAGTATCAAAAAGACAAGAAATGAGTGTTGGTAAAGATGTGAAGGAGCTCCTGGGGGTCTGGCTCTTGATTTTGGCTCAGGTCATGATCTCAGAGTTCATGGTGAGAGGGGGTGTTATAGTAACTAAATTAAGTCAGACAAAGACAAATGCCATATGATATCATTTATATATTTGTGGAGTTAAAAAACAAACAAAAAATGAGAAACAGACTGAGAAATACAGAGAACTGCTGATTGCCAGAGAAGAGAGGGTGGGAGGATGGGTGAATTAGGTGAAGGGGATTAAGAGGTACAAACTTCTAGTTATAAAATAAATAGATCCTGGGGATAAAAAGTTCAGTGTAGGGGACATAATCAATAATGTTGTAATAACTTTGTATGGTGGCAGATGGGAACTGCACTTGTGAGAATTTCAAAATGTGTATAATTGTCAAATCACATGCTGTCCACTTGAAACTAATATAATATTGTATATCGAGTATACTTCAATAAAAAATGGCTAAAGAAACCATTGAAACAGGTGATAAAAGTTAGAATCTTGCAACAAACATCAGGAAAGAAAAAGAACAATGTAAAGAATAAAAGCATGGGTAAATATAAGAGACATTCCTTCTCCTCTTGAGATTTCCAAATTATGTTTTGATATCTGGAGCAAAAGTTATAACATTACCTGATTTGGTTCATAATGTATTTATAGAAAATATTTAAGATAATTATAATCAGGGGAGGGTAAAGGGAGGTAAGGTTTCTACACTTTACTTAAACTGGTAAAATGTGCATACCAGTAGAATAGGGTAAGTTGTATATATACAATGTAACACCTAGACAACCACCAAAACATTATAAATAGAGATTAAAATATGCTATAAATACATAAAAATGGAATTTCAAAAATATTCAAATAACCTATGGGACTGAGGGAAAAGGACATAGAAGCAATAAACGGAAAACAATAAAAATTTTAAACATAAGTGGTCAATAGCATATGGTTAAAAGGCCAAATACAAGTGGAGGAGAACAAAGTAGATTATAAAAACACAACCAAGTATATGGGGGCTGTAAGAAATTCATTTCAGATATAATGACATAGGCAGGCTGAAATAAAAAGGATGGAAAAAGTGGTTGATGACCACATGTAGAAAACCAGCCTGGTCTGTAGGCAAGGGACAGAACCCAAGTTTGGGTTCTGGGGATCAGTAGAAGGCAGAGAAACCTGAGAAATTGCCAGAAGAGGGAATAAGGAGCATGAAACAGGTTAATACAAGGTCTGATAAAGCCTCAGAATCACCAGCAGAGCTGACAGCAGGTATTCCTATCCTGAAAGCAGTAAGTCAATTTGAAGATAGGAATGCAAAACCTCACAGAATATGAAAAATTAAAGGAAAAGAACACTCCCAAGGATCACTGCAATATTCCAGTAACCAATAGAATGCTGGTTACCAGGGGCTGGGGCGTCAGAGATTTGGGTGATGTTGTTAAAGGGTACAAACTTGTATCTGGTAGATGAATAATCTGCTGGGGCCCAGCAGGCCAAAAAATCTCCCGCAGAACGACCTTTGATGGCCAGACCTCCTGGACACAGGAGAATCTACATAAGCGACCATGGATGCTATGCCTCCGGGACGCAGGAGAAAGAATTTGGGATTTTTCTCATTGCTTTGCAAAAGCAATGAAGGCATATACCTTTTAGTTTTGAATCAACTTGGGTCAGTTAGTGGCACCTGCTTTCCCTTCCCTTATTTCTGTTCCCAGCTCATTGCCTGCTGTTGGGGCAAACACAATCCTCGGTCTAAAATTAACCCCTTGAATGATAAGCGTCTTGCCCAGACATAACTGCTAAAGGACCTTGAAGAAAAGAAGATTCTTTGAGAGACAGACTCCCTCATTCCTGGTTTTTTTTACTTCTGTTTTTATGGCTGTTCGCTTTTCTGTGATAAAAAAAAAAAAATGATCCTTCCCAGGGCATGTTTTTACTCTCTCAAGGACCATAAGCTTTGTAATCATTAAAGAGAAAAAAAAATGTGTAAAACCCCTATGGCATAAAAGACACTGACTTTCTTAGTAAAGTGTGGCTTTACCACCATTCATGTTGTCTGTCTTCCTTTCTATAGATATTTCGCCGACACCAACCACCTACTCGGGGACCGTTCGACTGGGGTGCGTGGGCTGGTCCTCCGCAAGATCTAATACACAGCATAGTAATTACTGTATTATAAATTTCAAAGTTGCTGAGAGACAAGATCTTAAATTTTCTCATCACAAAAAGAAATGAAACTTATGTGATGTAGAGGTGTTAGCTAAGGCTGGTAACCATACTGCAATATATAATTCCATCAAATGAACACATTATACACATTAAACTTACGCAATGTTATGCCAAGTATATCTCATTAAAAAAAAGAACTCTCAATAATCCACTGTAAAAAGTAACAATTCAGTTAGAGAATGAGGAAGACATGAAGGGATATTTCACTGAAGACATATGCATGGCTGCAGGCTGAATATCTGTCCTCCCAAAATTCATATGTTGAAAGTCTAACCCTCAAGGTGATGGTATAGGGAGGTGGGGCCTCTGGAGGTGATTAGTCCATGAGGCTAGACCCTCTTGAATGGAATTAGTGCCCTTATAAGAGAGGCCCTAGAAAGCTCCCTTGTTCCTTCCTGCCTGTGTGACATTACAGTGAGCAGAAGGTCATCTAGGAAGTGGACTTTTACCAGACACCAAACCTGCCAGCACCTGATTTGGATTTCCCAGTCTCCAGAACTGTGAGAAGTAAATAAATCTTTTTTCTTTTATGTTTTATTTATTTTTGATACAGAGAGAGACAGACCCTGAGAGGGGGAGGGCTAGAGAGAGAAGGAGACACAGAATTGGAAGCAGGCTCCAGGCTCTGAGCCAGCTGTCAGCACAGAGCCTGACGGGGGGCTCAAACTCACGAACGTGAGATCTGACCTGAGCCGAAGTCGGAGGCTTAACCGACTGAGCCACCCAGGCACCCAAGAAGTAAATAAATCTTAGGCTACCCAGTCTGTGGTATTTTGTTACAGCAGCCTGAGCTGACTAAGATAGCAGATAAGCATGTGAAAAATGTTCAACATCACTTGCCCTTAGGGAAATGTAAATCATAGCCACAATGAAATGTCACCACATGCTCAATAGTACACATAAAATGAAAAACATCTAAAATTCCAAATGTTGGTGAGGATGCAGAAAATTGGGTCTGTCATACATTGATGTTGGAAATGTAAAACGGGAGAATTTGGCACTTTCTTAAAACAATAAAAATATACATACCATACAACTCAACAACCACACTGATAGGGATTTATCCCAGAGGAATGAAAACTTTTGTCTATCCAAGAACCTGTTCATGAATGTTTATAGCAACTTTACTTGCAATAGCCCCAAACTGGAGACAACAAAAATGTCCTTCAACAGGTAATTGGTTAAGAAAATATGGCAAAGCCACACCATGGAATATTATTCAGCAATAAAAAATTTTGGAGATAGATTTGGAGATCGGATTCATGGTTGCAAGAAGTTAGGGAAGGGGAGGAGGGATGTGACCCTAAAGGAATGTAGCACCGGAGAAATGGGATAGTCTCTATCTGGCTCATGGTGGTAGTCACATAAACCACACATGTGGTAAAATGATGCAGAGTCATTCAAGCATCCTACTAATATTGGTTGCTGGCTTTGATACTGTTCCACCACAGTTACATATGATGTTATATTTGGGGAACTAGATGAAGGGTGCACTAGATCTCTCTGTATTATTTCTCAACTTCCTGTGAATCTATAATTATTTCAAAATAAAAAATTTAAAAAAGACCAAGAGGGAACAAGATAAAGCAAATTTAGTTAAATAAATATGTGCTAACAAAAAACAAAATTAAGTTTTAAAAGGGTAGCAACAATATGAAACCAAAACAAGAATTATAAGATTATAAAATTCATTACTGATAGAGATGTGGAACAATATAAAATGCTACTGGAAATAGGAAATATTATAGGTTTTTTGGAAAAGAATCTGGAATCAATTAAAGTACAAAAATGTTTATAATCTTTGGCAATTCCACTTGAGACTGTAGCTACTAAAATGTACTAATCTATAAAGTTATGTAGAAAATGGTGTTGACTAAATTGAACTGGAAAAGTGTGTCACTATCTGTGAGTGAAATGAGGAGCAAATTTTGAGCCCCTTACAGCATGGAATGTCATGCAGCCATTACTTATAATTACAAGTACCTTGGGAACTCTTCCATGAATGTTATATAAGTGTGTATGCACATAAACATCTATGTATTTTTATATAATTATAAAGGTATGGATAAAATAAGGGCACCTGGGTGGCTCAGCTGGTTGAGCATCTAACTTCAGCTCAGGTCAGGACCTCATGGTTCATGTTGAGCCCTGGATCGGGCTCGCTGCTGTCAGCCTCAAAGCTTTTAGCACAGAGCCAGCTTCAGATCCTCTGTCCCCCTCTCTCTCTGCCCCTTGCCCACTGGTGTGCGCTCTCTCTCAAAAATAAAATAAACATTAAAAAAAAAGTATGGAGAAAATACAGAATGTCAGTCATGAGGTTGGAGGCATGGGGGCCCACAACGAGGTGATGCTGAGAAGGTCAGAGAGACAGTGGTAGCCTCTCTATGATTAAAAACAGCAAGAGTATGGGGTCCCTGGGTAGCTCAGTCATTAGGCATCTGACTTCAGCTCAAGTTATGATACAGTTCATGAGTTCGAGTCCCACATCCAGTGAGCTCAAGCCCTGCTTCTGGAGAGCTCGTGACCCACTTCTGGTGAACCCGAGCCTCAGGTAAGCACCACTTCTCTCTCTTCTCTATCTCTGTCTCTGTCTCTCTCTGCCCCTGCTGACTTGTGCCCCACCCTCTCTCTTTAAAAAAAAAACACAACAGGAAAAGTGATACCCTGTTTGTATCAAATTATGTATGTGACTTTAAGTGTGTTTGCATAAAATGAAGAATAAAGGGATGGTCACCAAAATATCAGGCTGATTACCACAAAGTGGGAGAATCACAGAGAATTTTTTATGTTTTCTATATTTTTATATGTTGTTGGAATTCTTTATAATGATCATGTATTATTCATACAATCAGAAAAAAGTCATTTTTATTACAAAATAAAATTTAGACATCAACAAAAATATTCAATAGGAGGGTTGGAAATATATTTGGGAAAATCTCTCCTCTCCCACCTCCCAAAATAAAACAAAGATGTAGAGATACTATTCACAGAAATGGTAAGAATAGTAAAGCCTTGTAAAAGGGTTACAACCTCTAACAGGAGTCCCATGGTGAAAAGGAGAGAACAAAATTATCTTACTGAAGGTTAAGAGTCTCCAGATTTAATGGGTACACTGAATGTTTAGCACAATGAATAAAAAGAAACTCACATCCAGAACAATTGCTAAGAAATTTCATTACACTAGGGATAAAAGAGAGAACCCTAAAATTCTTAGGAAGCTAATGTGGGATGTTCTTGAACACAATGAAGGAGTAACGAAGCCTCAGGATCCAAGAAACAGGAAGCCAGAGGAGAAAGCTGTATCTTGGGAGCAGCTAGTCCAACCTACAGCAGGAAGTCAGAAAGTTCTGGAAGGAAGGTCTTGGGGAAAAAGAAGAGACTTGATAGAATTCTGATGTGTTGGCATATTTAGAAAATAGTTTATAAGTGATCTTACAGTCAAATTTAAGGATAGATTTATAGAAAACCACACATATGGAAATGCAATAATTATTAACTATAGAAAAAAACACATAAGAAATGTCACTGGAGTCCACTGCTTTACATTGAAGAATATCTTCATATCATAATGATATAATCACTTGTTACTGACCTAAATGTACGCTGGGAAAGATTGTATTAGGAGGATGGGAATGGAGAGGGGATGAAATGCAAGATGCTGTCTTCATGACCATCATAACTGGAAGTTAATAGATAATATTTTAAAATAATAAATTAACATGGCAGTTTGAAATTATTAAAACCTAACTTGGTTGTCTCTGGGCAGGGGAGCGATGGGCCAGGCGGCTGTCACTTTCAAAAGAAGTCTTCTGACCTTTCACTACGGCCAGTGAGGGGGAGGACCAGCAGTCACAGCACCTGGATGCTTGTCAGGATGCAAACCTCAGGATTTACCCAAATATCTGAGCTAGGGCCTGCACCTCAATGGAGCCCAGGTGACTTACATGCATTTTGATGTTTGAGAAGCATTATCTAAGTACTGTGTGATTTTATAACTATGTGCATGCATAATTTTGATAATTTTTAAGAGGGGATAAAAAAGAGGGAAAATAATACATTGTGAGAAACATCGCAAAGATGCTAAATATAGCATTATTTATAGGTTAAAAAGTGGTAAACAACCTAAATGTTTAAAACAATAGAGAACTGATTAAGAATTGTGATGCATATATACAGTTGAATACCATGCAGCCATTAAACTAATGACATAAATGTGCTTTTTTATAATTAAACTTCTAATTTTGATATAATTGTAGATACACATGCAGATATAAGAAATAGTATAGAGGGATCCCATGCATTCAGATTCTCATAATGGTAACATCTTATAGAATATTACAATATTACAATCAGGATATTGATAGAACTCACAGATCTTACTCAGATTACCTAGTTTCGCTTGCAGTTACTTCTGTGTGTGGGTGTGTGCATGCACCTGTGTGTATATGTAATTCTGTGCAGTTTTATCATTTACATAGGTTCAGGCATCTGCCACCACAGTCAAGAGACAGAACAGCATCAGCACTTCAGGATCCTCTCGTTGCCCTTTTTAATCTCACCCACCACTGTCCTCCCAACCCCTGGCAATAACTAATGTATTCTTTATCTCCATACATTTTTAATTTTAAGAATGTTATGTAAATGGAATGCTATAGTCCATAACTTTTTGTTATTGGCTTTTCTTTTCATTCAGTATAATTTCCTTGAAATCCATCAAAGTTGTTACATGTGTCAACAGTTAATTTTTTAGGGCTGTACCACAGTTTGTTAACCATGGCTCTGCGCTGACAGGTGAGAGTTGAAGGCTGCTTTGGATTCTGTGTGTCTCTCTCTCTGCCTCCCCCACTCATGTTCTGTCTCTGTCTCTGTTTCTCTCTCAAAAATAAATAAACATTAAGAACAAACCGTGTGTTAACTAACCATTTACCTACAGAAGGACATCTAAGTTGTTTCCAGTGTGCAGGCTATTATGAATAAAGCTGCTGTGAACATTTTTGTAGGTTCATGTGTAAACTAAGTTTTGTTTCTCTGAGATAAATGTGCAAGGGGGCACATGTGTTGGGTCATATGTAAACCCAGGTTTTGCTTTGTTAGAAATTGCCAAACCTTTATTTCCAGAGTAATTGTACTGTTTTACATTCCCATCAGAAAGGTTAGAAAATGTTCACAGTATATTCCCTCCACCACATCCCATTTCTTTCTTTCTTTTTTTTTTTTTACAGTTTACTGTCAAGTTGGTGTCCATGTAACACCCAGTGCTCTTCCCCACAAGTGCCCTCCTCCATGACCATCACCCCCCTTCCCCTCTCCCCCTCCCCCATCAGCCCTCAGTTTGTTCTCAGCATTCAAGCATCTCATGATTTGCCTCCCTCCCTCTCCCCAACTATTTTCCCCCTCCCTCTCCCACATGGTCCTCTGTTAAGTTTCTCAGGTCCCATTTATGAGTAAAATATATGGTATCTGTCCTTCTTTGCCTGACTTATTTCACTTAGCATGACACCCTCGAGGTCCATCCACTTTGCTACAAATGGCCATATTTCATTCTTTCTCATTGCCATGTAGTACTCCATTGTATAGATAAACCACATCTTCTTGATGAATAGATCAAGATGGACATTTAGGCTCTTCCCATGATTTGGCTATTGTTGAAAGTGCCACTATGAACATTGGGGTACAGGTGCCCCTATGCATCAGCACTTCTGTATCCCTTGGGTAGATCCCCAGCAGTGCTATTGCTGGGTCATAGGGGAGTTCTACCGTTAATTTTTTGAGGAACCTTCACACTGTTTTCCAGAGAGGCTGCACTAGTTTACATTCCCACCAACAGCACCACACCCCATTTAAAAATCTCAAAATAGAAGCAGTACCTTGGATCCTTGTTATCAAAATCAGAGAAAACTATGGAGGGAAGGGTAGGAAAACTACCCACCATCAATTCATAAAGTTGATATTTATGAATATCTAGCAGAGGCTCAAGAGATCCCCTCAAACCCTTGCAGATACAAAAACAGAGGTCTTGCAGCAGGTTCAGGGTTAGGAAGTAACAGACTGGGAATCATACATGCACTGGTGTTCAAAACTTCTAGGTTTTCCCCATTTTTCTCACACATCCACAGTTCTTTCTCATCTTGCTCCCTCTTGATCTTGATCTCCTTCCTGAGCCCCCTTAGGGTGCAAATCCTTGTGTGCACAAAGATTATAGATAAGATCCTGAGCTTGCTTCCCCTGGAACCACACATTCTTTACCCTAAACCTGAATTAAAAAGGGAGCAAATCTCCCTCTCTTCTCTTTTTTTCTTTCCTCCCTTCCCATAGGAGGTGGGTGGGGGATGGGCTAGATAGATGATGGGTATTAAGGAGGGCACTTGTTGTGATGAGCACTGGGTGCTGTATGTAAGTGATAATCACTGAATTCTACTCCTGAAACAACATTGCACTATATACTAACTAAAATTTATTTTTTAAAATTTGAATGTTTATTTATATTTGGGAGAGAGAATGGGGAGGGGGGAGAGAATGTTGGGGCCCAGTAGGCCAAAAAACCTCCCTAAGAGCGACCCTTGATGGCACAGCCTCTGGGACACAGAAGAATGACCGCCTCGGGGGCACAGGAGAGTCTACATAAGTGACCGTTGATGGCTATGCCTCCGGGGCGCAGGAGAAAAAGTTTGGGAAGTTGTGGAACAAGTTGAAAGACTGTGAAGCAACATTTGGCCTCCTGGGCTGCATATGTGGCTTCTATTTAACCTGTCTATGATTTGTCTCGTTGCCTTGCAAAAGCAAAAAAGGCATATAGCTTTAAGTTTTGAATCAACTTGGGTCAGTTAGTGGCTCAAGCTTTCCCTTACACTATTTCTGTTCCCAGCTCATTGCCTGCTGTTGGGGCAAACACAATCCTCTGTCTAAAATTAACTCCTTGTATAATAAGCACCTTGCCCAGACATAGCTGCTAAAGGGCCTTGAAGAAAAGAAAAATCTTTGAGAGACAGACTCCCTCATTCCTGTTTTTTTTTACTTCTGTTCTCACGACTGTTCTTTCTTTTGTGATAAAAAAAATAATCCTTCCCAGAGCATGTTTTCACTCTCTCAAGGACCATAAGCTTTGTAATTGTTAAAGAGAAAAAAAAATGTGTAAATCCCTATGGCATAAAAGACACTGACTTTCTTAGTAAAGTGAGGTTTTACCACCATTCATGTTGTCTGTCTTCCTTCCTATAGATATTTCACTGACACCAACCACCTACTCGGCGGCCGTTTGACTGGGGTGCATGGGCTGGTCCTCTGCATTCGGGCAGTGAGAGAGGAAGATGGAATCTGAAGCAGGCTTCAGCCTTTGAGCTGTCAGAACAGAACCCGACATGGGGCTTGAACTCTACAGCTACAAGATCATGACCTGAGTTGAGGTCATATGCTTAACCAACTGAGCTGCTCAGGTGCCCCAACTAACTAAAATTTAAATAAGAAGTTAAAAAAAAAGCTGTCTCAGGGGGAAAAATGGGGGGAACAAATCCCTACAAGTAAAGGGCACCTTTCATAAAACAGACTGCCAGATCCTCCATCGTACAAACACAAACATGCTATGGTTTCCCAGGTGTGAGGTGACATTGTGGAGGGCTAAATTATATGGCAGGCAAGCGGAATCTCCCATGTTGCTGAAATGTTGGGCTTGGACTGAAAGGCCCTCTTTTCTGGCTCATGACCTAAGTATTGGCTCAACTGTTAGACTCCAAAGCTGCAAGCCCGGGAAGCCCCTCTCATATAGTCAATTTCTTAATTACATCTTCATTTTTTATAGTCTCTTCAATATATGAAGTAATCTTATTTGCTCAATTATTTGTTACTCTCACTATGCCTGCCCCTCCTTTGAGGACAGGGAGCTTTATATATTCTTCCACACTGTATCTACTGCACCTAGAATATGGCTTGGTAGGTAGTTGGCACTCAGTAAGTGTTTCTCATATTGAAGAAGAACCAGGTGGGAGGATATGACCAGCTGGACAGCAACACGTCCTACACAGCTATAGGGACGAGACATTGAACTGTCACTGGATGGACAAACCAACTGATGGAATATAGAAGCCAGTTTTAGGCATCTCAGAGACCTACATTAAAAAAAAAAAAAAGAAGACCAGGAAATCTTTTATAAAAGTGATTTAGGGGATTCTATTCATGACCTTGGGGTAGAAAAAATATGAATATACTTGAAAACATTAAAATTAAGAACTTCTGTTTATCAAAAGATACCATTACCAAAGAAAAAGATAAGCCACAGAGTGGGAAATTACATTTGTGGCACATTTAATCAACAATGGGCTTGTATTCAGAATATGCACCATTAGCAAGAAAACGGCAACCTCAAAGACAAATGAGCAAGAGATTAGGTCAGACATTGTACTCAAATAGGATATCCAAATTGTCAGAGAGCATATAAAGGGTGCTCAGCCTCTTCAGACAGAGAGAAAATGCAAGATTAAGACCACAACAGGGTACCTCTACATCAACAAGACTGACAATACCAAACAAATGCTAATGAGAATATGGAGCAAAAGAAACTCTTAAGGAAGGGCTATAAATTGGCATAATCACTTTGGAAAAATATTTGACAGTATCTAATAAAGCTGAACATCTGCACCCCACAATGACCCAGCCATCCCACCCCTCAGAATATACCAGGAAGAAAGGAGTGTGCCTGTACAGTAGGCACCTGGGCATGAACAATCCTAGCAGCCCTACTCATGATAGCCCCAAAGTCTAGCAATAGCTGACTAACAAACACAGTGTCTTGTGCTAATTCAAAGTAATTCTATATTACAATGACAATGAGAGAAAATAGATATACGGTGTTAAGGATGAGTCTTAGCATAATGAGACCCAAAGAAAGCAGACAATAGAATGGATAGGTTTAACAGAATTCATAAGGTTTTATTTACATAAAGTTCAAAAACAGGCAACAATAAAGTATGTTGTTTGGGGGTGTAAAGTTATGTAGTAAATTTATAATGAAAGGCAAGGAAGTGAATACCATAAAAGTTGGCAGTGGTTAGGGCCAGAGACAAGGAGGGGCAGGCTGAGCAGGAAGGGGCTAGGGGCCGGGTAATGTGTTTCTTGATGGGTGAAGGTTACTCAGCTTTTGTTTTATGAAAATATATTATCTATACATTTGTGCATTGTGTCTTTCTGCATGACTTTATAATTTCTCACCCTAAAAGAGCTTTCATAAACAAATTGCAGGATCCAAAATCATAGAAAGTTAAAGCCTCTATAGATGGCATTATCACAGCCATGTTAAATATATAAAATTTATTTATAGAAAATAAGCTGGAAGAAAATTGAACAAAATATTATGAATGGTGGTCTTAGGGTGTTGTAATAAAAGAACTCTTGCTCCTTAAATGCACTGTGGAAGGAAGAAATGAGAATGCTGACTGAATTCCTTGCTAATTACTCCATCACTACCTGCTCTCCCAGAAGCAGCCACAAGAGGGAGCCTTCATATCTCCAAGTTGATTGCTTAGGACTTCGCCAGAGAGAGCAAACTTCAAAGCTTTTCTCCCCTTCCCATTCCTGTGTTCCTGTGTCTGCTACTCTCTTGTCTTCCTGCGTGTTCTGATGTGCAAGCACACTAGGACTTCCCTCTCCTCCGGTAAGATCTGAAAGGCAAAGAGGAATAGGAACTAACATTTATTACCTGCTTGACACCCAGTCCTTTCCTGGGCACTTTACAACTGTATCACAGTTTGTTAAGAGCCACACAGGCTGTCCAGGTGTTGTATAAGGGAAGGAGCCGATGAGGTGGAGATTAGGCAAACACCTGGAAGGTGCCCAGGAATGGGCCAGGCAGGAAGTGGGTGACTGAGAAATGTTAGTTCCTATCCCTTGTTGTCTTTCAAATCTTACCAGAGGAGAGGGAAGCCCTAGTGTGGCTGCACATCAGAACATGTAGGAAGACAAGAGAGTAGCCGATACATGAACACAGGGCAAGCGCGTGTGTTCTGAGACAGGAGACCCATGGGAATACCTGGATGGCAGACGCCTGGAGGAGGCAGAGCACAGCCCCATGCTGCAGCTCCACACAGATGGCTTGCTCAGGGACAGGCTCCCAGGAGCCAGGAGGCGGTGTGTGGCTGGGCCTGCACTGGCCCTGCCCTGGCTCTGCCTGGAGACAACACTGGACTTGAGGTCCGTCTACACCAGCACAGTGTGGGACACAGGTTAGACACAATGCATGTGTTTAAAGAAGTGAAGGGGTGAAGGCACATGGATGCAGGAGTAGACAGCACATAGAGAGGTTTACTTACACATTCCCAAGGTTATTCTTTCTGGAATTTAAAAAAAGCGACCTCCTTCTGAGGGAAGCAACTCATGAGAAATCCCAGACCGGTGTACCCTTTCTTTGTGCCTGACCCAGCACCATGTTACCCTGTTTTGGGCAGAGGTATTTGCTTTGAGGGAGAGACCATTTTATTTTACTAGGAGATTCAGAAGCACCAACTATTTCTTTACACTGAAACATGTTCAGTATATCCAAATTTTAAAAGTAAAGATATTAAAACTATTAGAAGACAACATAGGGAAATTTCTTTTTAAAAAATTTCATGGCAGGGAAGGATGAAGGTGGACACACACACAAAAAGCTTGCATCAAACAGCTGGTGGGCAGATTAGTTGATAGAAAAAGGAATTCAAATAGTTGGATTTATCAAGAAAAAAACCCCCAGAAACACATAATTATAGTGAAACACCAATTCTTATTATTTACTAGTTAGTTTATTCCCAGAAGTTGGTCTCACACTGTGCTGATTAGGGTTGGGCGTCTGGGAGTGTGAGTGGTGCATTCTCCATAGAAGGCAGACTGGCCTTCCTGCTTCACCTCTCCCTTCACTTAGGAAAATTTACCATGTAGCTCCCTCCTCTTGCACTTAGAGGTAAATAAGCAGCTTGGTGTGAATCACAGGTAACTCACCTCACTCCCCGGAAGGTCCCTGAATGAGGGTGCTGTGCTCAGGCCATGGTGATGCCAGCCTTTTTTCCTGCTCTCTTCCTTCTGGTCATCTTGGTCTAGTGTCTGCAGAGAAAGTAGGAGGCTTGCTGGGGTCCTGGGGGTCCTGGGCCTTTTGGAAGATTCAGGGCTGTTATCCACATCCAGGTAGCTCCCAAGGGAAACCATGGAGACAGCACTGCTCCTGCCAGGGTAGTGGAAACCTGCCCGATGAGCCGCAGGCCAGGGTTTCTGGGGCTTGGGACTCATGGGTTTGCAGGGCATGCCTTGGCTTCCATATGCCAAGCAACAGGCGGAGCTAGATGGGAGGGTGCGGCTGATCCCAGTCTGCTGGGTACAAAGGCTGGTGGGTGACAGAAGCCAGGACTTCTCGGGAAAGATGACTGAAGTTAGGTACCTACCACTTCCCTGGGGGCTTGTGCATTTGATGGTTGGTTCGCTTTTTCTCCTGTTAACTGGAGAGACGGAACTACTAGATGTCAAAGGTGTTGGGGGATGTGCGGGTGACCAGTGACCTCCAAACACACAGCCTTCCTGGTCTTCTGTCTGCTCCTGAGCGTTACTGTCGGTCTCTGGTGGAGAAGGTCTGCGGGGATTCAAGATCTCCGGTCCCAGAACCAGACTCACTGCGGCGGGCCTTTTTGGACCTTCTGTGTCTTTGCTTTTCAGAAATGCTCGCCAGGAACTCTGGCGCAGCCGGCCCTTCTCCTTCTGGCCCTTGACAGAAACCGGAGAACGTTCATCAGTGTTCTCTTTTTCTAAAACCTTTGACTCAAAAAAATTTGCAAAGGCCTTATGAGCTGAGGCCAACCTTGCCCTGAGCCTTTTCTCTGCAGTTTTGAGCCTCTTGGCATCACATCTGTCTGAGGACAGTGTCCCGCCGCCGAGGTCCTCTGGTGCTGCTCCCTTGTCCCCTTTCCTGTCCCAGCTGCCGGTCTCGGTCCCGGGCCCGGGTTCGGTAGACCTAGCAGCTGGTCTCCTGTCTGTCCCAGTGCCGGGGACCCACCTTGCCCCACCTTGCTTCCCGTCCACAGCCTCCTGGGTCCTCAGCCTGGCCTGGGCAAGCCCCTGGGAGCAAGTCTCTTTGCCCAGGGGCCTCTCCTCTGAGGCAGCTTGGGGAACCAGAAGGATTCCAAGCTCTGCGTCTTGGGCCCTCTGCTGAAGAGACCCATCATCATCGCCCAGTCCGCTGGCCTCGAGCAGCTCACACTCATTGCCAAAAGTTTGTGTTTTCCCGACCCTGAGAGATTCCCAGGGGGCCGTTCCAGCCCTGCAGGGAGATCCTGGGTTCTCCTCCAGAGATTCGGTCGGAATTTCTGGAAGAGGACCTGCTTTCCTCCTCGTGGCCTGCAGACCTTTCTGCTCAACAGCTATAATGATGAGTGTGCACCTGCCTCCAGGTGTATCTACCTTGGGCTCTAGCTTCAGGCCCTCAGGAGAGAGCTGAGCACCACCCTCCGGTCCCTGGTCACACTCATCCCCACCACTGCAATGAGACACGGTGGCTGCTCTGGTTTCTGAAAATTCCTGAAAGGTATTTTGGGTGCAGTGCGGGTCTAGAACCATCACATCTTCCACCTCCTTTGAAGTGTCTGTTGCACTTGACTTCAGGGTGGTCTCTGGAGTATCTGAACTCACTTCACAGCACCCCATGCAGTCTCTGTTCCACACCTGTGACCTGCTATTGCTAGAACCACGTGGGAACTTGGCCCTAACAGGTGGCTTTCTTTTCTCACTGAGAATGTACTTTGATCTGTAATTACAGGTTTGGTTTCCTGCCTCAACAGAAATGTCCTGAAGGTGCTTTTGTCTGTCACTCACATCAGCATCGTTTGGTGCAGGGCCAGTGCCTTGGGGTTCCTCTTGTAGGCTTTCTGGGCTCTGTTCTGACTTGCATTCTGTGGGCACTGGCACTTCCTCTGTGCTAAAGCTCACCAAGTCCACAGTAAGGCGTGAAGAGACTGGGCAGGATCTAGAATCCTGTCTCAACTGGTTTTCCAGCCAGAGATGTTCACAGGGTGTGTCCTGAAAGGTCCTTTTCCAGCTAAGAGCACTGGGTTTATACTGATCCTGCAAATAAGAGACCCTCCTCTGGGAAGCAGGAAGCAAAGGAGACAGTTGGGTGAAGACAGGGTGGAGAGGGTTTTGTGTTCTTGGATCTCGCTCTGCTTCAGCCCCTTCCTTCAAATGAGTCCCAAATTCCACAAAGTTCTGCTCTGGAGGATTCTCAGGGTATCTTAAAGGAAACACTGCTATGGAATGGGCCCTAGCAAGTGTCCTTATGTGCTGGCAGCAGAGCTCTGTGGATGTTCTGCCCTTGTCATTAATATTTTCGGGGGTGCTATGGTGAAGCTTGGCACATAGGGGGCAAGATGTCTCTAAAGGAAGCTGGCATGGGGCATTCAAGCAGGGCAGGGAACAGAGCAAGTCTGGGTACTCTCCAGGACCTAGAGTCCCTTTCTTCTTTGTTCTGGTTCCCACAGGGCCTGTGCTGTGCAGTGGGCCTCTGAAAGGCAACCCTGGTCCCCTGGCCCCACTGTGGATATGTGGCCAGCTCTGGCCCAGTTCATAGCACCAGAGAAGGAAGGGCCAGACCACTGGGATGCCCAGACAACTCTCAGACCTGGATTTCTGAAGAGAAGAAAGAGAGAACTGCCTGAGGTTCTGTGCAGTCACCTTTGCTGGCTGGACAGTGTAGCTGACTGTGGTGCCCTGTGAGCAGCCCTCTGTGTGGTGAGGAGACCTGGCCAGCAAAGACTCACGCTCCAGGCTGGCCACACTGTTCTCCTGAAAGTGTTCTGTCTTCCCTTCTCTAGCAACTGCAGCAAAGGTTTGGAACTCAGTTTCATCAGACTCTTCTTTGAAGTCAGAGGACAAATCTAGTTCCTCCTTTGGGTCAAGCTCAGGGACATCAGTTGAATGCTGCTCCTGAGGAGGTCTGGTTGCGGGGATGTCAGGGCATCCCTGGGGTCCTTCTCTGTCCCCAGAAGTACCACTTAGCAGAAGGCAGTTTCCCCCTGTGAGGTCACTAGGCAGAGACTCTGTGTCAGAAGCACTTTCAAAGGGGTCAGTTTTTGTGTCTGATTGACTTTCACTCTGGTGGGACAATGTCTCAAAATCATCATGGTCTGTTTCCTGACTCCATCCCTGTTGCTTTTGTTCTGCAGAAGAAATGGGGAGCTGCTTATCTTCAATTTTGTCTTCACCGGGTGGGTGTGCACCTGGCTCTGGAGGCTGGAAGGGCAAGAGGAGAGGAGTCAGAGATGAAGCCTCAGGATATTTGCACACATGTTTCCACTGCACCAGCCTTTGTCAGAAGGAGGAAGGTTCAGAAACATCTCATTAGTTCCTCATATGCCCCTCAGAAAAGATAGGTAAATACAAGGAGCTACCTTTTATTAACACAGAAAACAAGTGATGAAGCCAAATCCAAACAGCAGGGGGAAATGTAGCTTGTAGTTAATGCAACCCTGTTAAAAATTAGAATAGGCCAAATAAACATGTGCAGTTTAAGTAAGTATAAATATGCTGTGTGAGTCATGGCAAAAAGCATCTCTCTGCCTAATGTTCTCAGCAGGAAAGAACAAATTAATATATGTTTGCTTTGTGTTGCTTATTCTTATGTAATCAACTGGATTAAAGTCAAGACCTTTATATTTAGAAGTATTTTCTGAGTTATGTTTGCTGAAGTTAAAAAATATATATGTAAGAATTATTGAATTTCAAACATATTTTGTGATTTTATAAATGCCCGACATGGGGCACCTCGATGGCTCAGTGGGTTAAGCGCTTGACTTTATCTCAGGTCATGATCTCCCAGCTTTTGGGTTCGAGCCTCACACCAGGCTCTGTGCTGACAGCTCAGAGCCTGGCGCCTGCTTCAGATTTGTGTCATGCTCTGTCTCAAAAATAAATAAACATTAAAAATACATATATAAATGCCCAACAGCTTTGAGAACAGTAAGGAAAAAAGAGAACTGTGCAAATATTTGCAAATTTTTCTTTTGTTGTTACACATTTCTTAACATGTTGAGATATAAATTTATATGTCTCCATTTAAAGTGGATGGATCTATGCATTTTGACAAATGTGGACACCCAGATAGCTACTACCATGATAAAAATCTAGAGTATCTCTGTTTCTCAAAAAAACCCCTGCAATAGCACTGCTAGGGATTTATCCAAGGGACACAGAAGTACTGACACATAGGGGCACATGTACCCCAGTGTTCAAAAGCAGCACTGTCAACAATAGCTAAATCATGGAAAGAGCCTAAGGCCTAGGTCTAACAGAACAGGAGGAACCTAATGGAGGACCAGGGGGAGGGGAAGAGGGAAAGAGAGTTGGGGAGAGAGAGGGACGCAAAACCTGAGACACTATTGAATACTGAAAACCGAGGTTGAAGGGCGTGGGGGAGGGGAAAGGGAGGTGTTGGTAATGGAGGAGGGCACTTGTGAGGAAGAGCACTGGGTGTTATATGGAAACCAATTTGACAATAAACTATTAAAAAATAAATAAAAGCCAAAAAAATTATTAAAAAAAAGAAAACCTAAAAAAAAAAAAAAAGCCCTTGACCCTGCCTAGTCATTCCCCACTTCTCTTCTTCCCCTTGCTCCCCAATGACCTCCTTTACAAGATCTAGATCTGTTTTCTGGAGTTTCTCAAATGAGCAGAATATGTAGTATGTAATCTTCAGGGTCTGGCTTCTTTCTTTCAGCAGAGTATTTCAGAGCTTCATCCGGAGATCATGGTTGTAGCATGTATTATACAGATAGTGCCTTGAGCTCGGTGATAATGCTGTATCCAACATTCAACAACCAAACTCTCCAGACTCTTTGGGCCAGGAGTGGGGCAAGCACTTGGCTCCACTTGTCACAAAGGCACCTCCACACAAGTTTGGTACAGCAGCCATTCACTCAACCAGCCTTCCTTAAGCATTGTTTCTCAGGATTTGTCTTAAGGGATTTCCCAAAGTAAAATTACTTAAAAAAATTTTTTTAATGTTTTTTAAAATTTATTTTTGATACAGAGAGAGACAGAGCATGAGAGGGGGAAGGGCAGAGAGAGAAGGAGACACAGAACCAGAAGCAGGCTCCAGGCTCTGAGCTGTCAGCACAGGGTCTGACGCGGGGCTCGAACCCATGAACGTGAGATCTGACCTGAGCTGAAGTCAGAGGCTTAACCGACAGAGCCACCCAGGCACCTCAAAGTAAAATTACTTTTAACCCTCCTTAACTGAGAAGAGAAAAACAGACAAACACCAAAGCATATGATGTCTGAGGGTTTTACACTTGATCTTAGCCAAAAGGCCAAGAAGCGATGTTGTCTGAGGGTTTTAAGGCACAAGACAGATTCAGAATATCGGGAATAACATGATATGATAGTTTTGAATTTGTTGCAAAGCAGGAAGGAGTGGGAAATAGGAGAGGAAACATTAAAAATCAAACCATTTGGAAAGGAGGACCGTGTAGTTTCTGTGAGATCCAGGGGAGAAAAGGGTTAAGAAGCTAGGGCCCCCAGGGTCCCCAGCAGGGGCATGCTCCTGCCACCAGACTCCCAGGTTCCAGGCACCTCCCAGGGCCTCCGAGGGAGGAGGATGAGTAAGATGTGGATGTGAACATGCCTTGACAAGCATGGAGGCCTGTTGTTTGGAACAAGTCAACAGAGAAGGCCAGCTACAGGCCTGCAGCGTGCTCTTGCTCAGTAAATGCTGCCTTCGGAACACCCTCATTCCCTCATCTTGCCAACTGTGTCATTAAGCTGGGACTGACCTCTTGACCGTGGAGCATGTGAGCCATCCATTCAGCACTGTCATAGCCTGACATCACCTTACAGACTTACAGTGGCATACTCACATGCATCACCTGACACACTCATAGTGGGCCACAGAGAATTTCAAAGTCCCAAGTTCCAAATGACTGATGATCTGGACAATGAGTACGCTAAAACGCCAGAGGTCTCATTCCTATCCCCACCTCTGCCAGCATATCCTCCAGAACACTGCCAGTAAGGGGATGGGCTGCTGCCAAGGAGCTGGGCTCCCTGACTGACTGTTGCTAAGGATCAAGCCTTTCTTTGAGTTCCAGGTCATTTTGGCAAGAGTTCTCACTCTGTCTCAACAAAAATAAAAGATTTTGGGAAAAAATATAAAATAGCTTTTCCAGATCACAAAATTGGTATAGTGTCTGAAAGGGCACTGGAATAGCAGGTTTAATTTTCCTTAAAGTGCACAAATGCTGAAATATGAAGAGTACATATTTTTTTAAAGCATGTGATTTGGTTGAATATTAGGTTCTTTAAAATTTTTTTTAAATTGTTTTATTTATTTTTAGAGAGAGAGAGAGAGAGCAAGAGAGCATGAGCAGGGGAGAGTCTGAGAGAGAGGGAGACACAATCGAAGACAGGTTCCAGGCTCTGAGCTGTCAGCACAGAGCCCGACACGGGGCTTGAACCCACGAACTGCGAAATCATGACCTGAGCCGAAGTCAGACACTTAACCAACTGAGCCACCCAGGCGCCCCTGAATATTAGGTTCTAAACCTTTTGAAGAAAGAATATTTTTTTCTGACTTGATTCAGAAGTAATCCTCAAGTAATTTCTCAACACAGATCCATATAATTCCAGGGTTATCCCTAAAGGATGTCCTGCAGGTTAAATCTAGAGGGGAAAATATTCTTTTTGCTAAAGTTTTTTGTGGGGGTGAGTGGTTGTCAAATTTGAATGCTTTTAAGCAGAAAAGGTCTATTTGTTTTGTTACCTTCCTGGTGCTTCCTAATTGTCTTGTGTTTATAATTATATGCAACCTCAAATACTAGGACAAGGTGTTTGAACTTCCTCCTGTATTTTTTTTGTAATTGCCTTTATGATTCGCCCTTTGACCCATGATTTATTTAGATATATATCTAGTTATCTTTTTGTTTCTGATTTCTATTTAATTATATTATAACCAGAGAGTGTGGTCTGTATGAGATTGATCTTTGAAATTAGTTGAAAGTGGCTTTATGGCACAATACACGTTTCATGGATATTTGAAGAGAATGTATATTCTCTAATAGGTTCATGTAGGGTTTAATAGGTGCTCATTAGCTCAAGTTTGTGAATTGTTAAATCCTTGTTAAATCCTCAATAATCTGACCAGCTTTTTATAGCTATTAAGAGAAGTATGTTAAAATTACCCACTGTAGTGGTACATTAATCAATTTACTTTTTTAACTCTATCATGTTTTGATTTACATATTTCAGCACTATGTTAGTAGGTGCATAAACCACTTTATTATTGTACATCTTCCCAGTGAGAGGCTCTTTTTATTATTACATAGTAGCCTTCTTTATCTCTTTATATTTTCAATGCTATCTTCTCTAACCTACTTCTCCAACCTTGGGTTAGTATTTGCCTCATATATGCTTTTCCACTCTTTTATTTCAATTTTCAGTTTATGTCCCTTAGGTGTATTTTTCATAAACAACAGAAAGCTGGGTTTTCAAAGCTCAATATTCCAATCACTTTTAACTAGAGAGTTTAACCAGTGAGCATTTATTGTGATCACTGGTATATTTGGGTTTCTTCTTACCACCATATTTTACTCTTTTGAGTTCCTCCTTTTTTTCCTAGGGATTTCCCTTTTTTGTGTGAACTCTGCAATTGCTGATATATGCTTAAGAGCATATACTTAAAGAAACGTTGTGCTTTGTTTTATGTGTTTTTGTTGCAGTGAGCATTTTGTGAAATATAGAATCTGCAATAATTCTAGAATCAGAAGTTTCCATCTCTCTGCTCCCCATGGTCTGTCTGTCTGTCAGCTCACTCACAGAAATGACTCAGGCTGAGGCCCCTGAAGACCCCTGCATTTCTAGACCGAAGGCACTGGTTTCCTCTCTTGCTCACTGTTAAAAAAAATTTTTTTACAACTTTATTGAGGTATAGTTGACATAAAATAAACTGTACATATTGCAGGTGTACACTTAAAGTTTTACATACATTTGGGAAGCTATGACCGCAGTCAAGATCATGGACCTTTCTCTTGCTTCCAAAAGTTACCTGATGCTGTTTTCTTCGATCTCATCACCCCCTCTACCTCTCCCTGGCCACTCTCCTCCACCCCCAGGTGATCTTTACCCGTTTTCTGCTATTATAGATTAATTTGAATTTTCTAGAATTTCATAGAAATGAAATCATACAGTATATATTTTTTGTCTGGCTTTTTTTCATTCAGCACTATTTGAGAGTCACTACGTTGCATGTGTTGATAATTTGTTTTATTGCTGAGTAGCATTTCATTTTACAGAGATAGCACAATTTGCTTATCTATTCACCTGCTAATGGACATTGAGTTGCTCCCCATTTTTGGTGTTCTAAATACAGCCACAATGAACATCTGTGTACAATCCTTGTATGGATGTGTGCTTGCATTTCTCCTGACTAAATACTGAGAGATGGAATGCCTGGGTCATATGGAAGGGCTACATGTTTAATTTCTTAAGGAACAGCAAACTGTTTTCCTTTCCATTCCCTTTTACACTCCCCCTGGCAATATACAGGAGTGATCTGCTTCACACCCCTACCCACGTCTGCGAGGGTCAGCTTTGTTCATTTCAGCCATTCTCGTGGGTTTGAAGGGTATCTTATTGTGTTTTTTTTTCTCATTGTGTTCTTAATTTGCATTTCCTAATGACATATGATGTTGAACATCTTTTCATATGCATTTTTCCATCTACATATCTTCTTTGGTTTCATATCAGTTCATATTTTTTGCCATTAAAAAATTGGGTTGTATTCTTATTACTATGTTGTCAGACTTCTTTATAGGTCCTAGATATAAGTCTTTTGCTGATAGTGATATCATTTGCAAAGTTTCTTCCAACCTGTGCCTTGCCTTTTCATCTTATTAACAACTGTTTTTTATTTACAGAGTGAATAAAAAGTCTAATTTTTTAAATAAAGTCCAATTCATTGGTGTGTTGAATTTTAAAGACTGTCTACAACCTAAGATCACAAAGACTTTTTTCTATCATTTTTTCGAGTGCATGGTACATAGAATAATATCCCTCTACCCCAAAAGATGTCCATGTCCTAATCCCTGAAATCTGTCACTGTTACCTTTTATAGCAAAAGGGATTTTGCTGATATGGTTATGTTAAATATCTTGAGAAGATTATGCCGAATTATCTGGGTGGACCTGATATAATTACCAGAGTTAATTTCCCTTTTAAGGGAAAAATGAAGGAGAGAGTCAGAGAAGGAGGTGTGATAATGGGAGCAGAGACAGTGAGTCAGGGGAAGGCCTCAAGCCAAGGAATGTGGGTGGCCTTCAGAAGCTGCAGAAAATAAGTAAAGGATTCTCCCCTAGAGCCTCCAGAAGGGAACACAACCTGCTGACTCCTTGGTTTTAGCCTGCATGAGTTTTCCATGGTTGTCTAACAGTGGGCATCTGTAGGAACACTGGCATGAAGCCCAAGCACTGCGTCACATAAAACTATGATGCTTCTCAGAGAAAAGTCACGGTCTTTTCAGGCATTAACGAGTCTGGGTTACAGGCCTGCTTTTTTTCACTTGCCTAAGTCCATATCTCTGTCAACAACAGCCACAGGGCCAAATGTACTCATGCTACTGGATTTGAGGAAGATGAAGGAAGGATATCAGAGCCCACTGAAAATTCTAAACATTCTCCTACCACTCTTATCTTGATTTTTCCATGTCAAATATGGAAAATAAACACCCCATTCTATCAGTTCACAGCTAACTTGGTCACAAATAAACTATGGCACATACCTGTTATCTCCTGGAGCACCTAGCACAGAACTTGGGACAGAGTAAACACAAAGTAAGTATTTGAGGGACACAGGATTACCCAGGGTCATCACTGCAATGAATGGCTATTTTAAACTCTGGCTAAAGATCTGAAAATCTTATTTTATTTTTATATGTCATTTTCCCCAAACATAATATTCAAAGGCACATTCACATATTCACATATACATGTTATTGTGGTTACCTGTGCCGGCAGAGGCAAGATATCTTCTTCTTCTTCTTTTTTTTTTTTTGAGTTTTCCAATTTGTGAATATATTTTACTACAGAAATGAAATATTTTACTATTCTATTTGAGTAAAGAAGTGGAGTTTTTGTTTGTTTGTTTTCACAAAAGGAAACTCTTATTCAAATAATTGGATTTAAAGTGCAGTTCTTATGAGGCCTCAGACAAGAGAGAGGGTGAGTGTCCCTGCACTCTGTCCTCTGGCTGCTAGAGGAGCACCTGGTGACCCCTCAGGTCATGGCACACAGTGGGCACGTTTTTCCAGTTACTGTCTGGCAGGTGATCTAATGAGTAGAGGCAGTGACAGTTACACAAGGGGATGGAGAGAGGCTGACAGGACCAAAAGAAAGTTGAGCAGGTACAAGGAGCCCCAGAGACTCCCTGCTCGCCTCAGTTTCAGAGCCAGCCATATCGTATCACCTCCAGGCACATCACCTGCCTTGCCTAGCCTCACTCCTCACTCATCCCTGACATTTGACACTGAGCCGATCATATTTATCTTTTCACTCTCTGGAAGGCATGGGTTTCCAGGTTAATCATTCCCATTGATGGGATTATAAGGAGGATGTATTCTCTATACTTTCCAAGGACTCAAGCAGTTCTACGTTCATTGCATCTAAATGCATATTTACTTCTTACCCATTTGTCAGATGACAGGGATTCTTCTACCTGTAAAGTCCTTTTAGGCAGTTAATGGGAGTTACAATGTGATCCTGGAAGTATTACTATTATGTTTATTTAAGAATATTCTAGAATTCCAGAGTACCTGGCCAGCTCAGTCAGTGGAGTGTGCAACTTTTGATCTCAGGCTTGTAAGTTTGAGCCCTACATTAGGTGTAGATATTACTTAAACATAAAATCTTTTAAAAAAGGTGAATATTCTAGAATTACAAATTGCCTTTCCCCCAAATTAGTCCTGATTCTATATACTCAGGCTGAATTTCCATATACTTCAGATATACTTTATTTTATTTTTTCCTTTTTTTAACATTCTATTTATTTTTGAGAGAGAGAGACAGAGACAGAGAGAGAGAGAGAGAGAGAGAGAGAGAGAGGGAGAGAGAGAGGGAGTGAGCGCATGAGCAGGGCAGGGGAAGAGAGAGAGGGGAACAGAGGATCTGAAGTGGGCTCCCTGACAACAGTCAGCCAGATATGGAGCTTGAACTCATGAACCATGAGATTATGACTTGAGCCCAAATTGGACGCTCAAACAACTGAGCAACCGAGGTGCCCAACACTTTCTATTTTCAAAGGCCCTGTAGTTATCTGCTGCTTTGTCTGATTTTTTCTGGAAGGGTACTGATGCATTTGCCAAAATTCTGGATTCAGAGCTACTTAAGAAGTTGCCATTTACAGGGAACTATTATGTGCCAGAAACAACCTCAGATAAAAGACAAAACAAAGCACCTTCTATCAGAGCAGTTGTGAACTAACAAAGAAGCAATCATGTAGACAACTAGCAAGAGTGAAATATGCTCCATGGGCATGGTATAAACAAAAACTACACACACACACACACACACACACACACACACACACACACGAAAATGAGTGATTTCAGGGAGGAAGATGGTCTTACAGGGCTCCCCTTTGGGCTGTGCTATGAGAGATGACTTTTCATGGGCGCCTGTGGGAAGAAGTGTTAAAGGGGGCAGTCTCCATGACATCACAGGCATGCAGGCACCAGATATTGTGGGGACTTGCAGGTGGGTGGAAGAGTTGTATCTCATTCTGAGTTCAAAGAGGAAATGAATAAAGAGTTTAAGACATGGAGTAATATGATGTGGTGTATCTGTAATTACCCTGGACAGCTGGAAAGCTACTGTAGTTGTTTACTTGTCTTCTCTGTTAGGCTCTAATATCTCACTGCTGGACATCTACCAAAGGCACCCAATTATCTGGCTATATGCTTTCATGTTGGCCCTACAACCCTTTCCCTGTAGACTACTCCAAGTTGAGAAGTTTCACCTGAGAAACTAACCCAGGCTTCATCCCCAGTGGGAAATGGGCATTTAAACACAGCTTTTAAAAAGTTTTTATTTTTGAGACAGAGAGAAACAGAGCATGAGTGGGGAAGGGGCAGAGAGAGAGGAAGACACAGAATCCAAAGCAGGCTCCAGGCTCTGAGCTATCAGCACAGGGCCTGATGCAGGGTTCGAACCCATGAACCATGAGATCATGACATGAGCTGAAATTGGACGCTTAAGCAACTGAGCCACGAGGGCGCCCCTAAACACAGCTTTGAGAGGCAAAAAGTGACTCAGTGTGATGAGAATTTGAGTCATGCAACTTCTCCTTTCAGCACCTCAGCATCCTCACTTGTGAATGAAGGCACATGATTAGATTAGCATTTTCCAAGACTGCATTCTAACTGTAGCTTCTGCACTGGAATAGAAATGAGCTCAAAGGAGCATCACTCCCACTCTTACAATGAAAAAGCCAAATTAGCTCAAATTCATAACTTTTGGGGGGCCATCTGAGAACTGAAGTTACAGAGCAAACTACTGGCCCAAATATGAAGAGAGACAGGCATCTACAGGGGGACAGGAAACCCAAATATCCAAGATTAATTTCAAATGATCCAACACAGCCATAAGTAGAATTAGAAGGAGAGGAGAGAGAGAATAGGGCAGAAGGAATATCTGAAGCAAGAAGTCCAATAATTTCCCCCAAAGAAATGATAATATTAAGCCACAGATTCATAAAGTTCAAAGAAAGAAAGCTCACATATAGGCGTATCATACTGAAACTACTGAAAACCAAAGACAAAGAGAAAATCTCGAAAGCAGCTAGAGCAAAGAGAAACAATATATAGGGGGGAAAACGAGGATAAGAATTAGAGCAAAAATCTTATCAGAAACCATGTAAGACTGTACACAGTGGAGTAACCTCTTTAAAGAGCCAGAAGAAAAAATATATCCAGCAAAAGAATCTTTCAAACATGAATGAAAAAAATTTCCTAACAAAAATTGAGGGAATTAATTTTTAGCAGACCCACTACATAGGTAATGTTAAAATTTCTTTAGGCAGGGGCTGTTTGGGTGGTTCAGTCAGTTAAGTGTTCCACTCTTGATTTTTGCTCAGGTCATGATCTCATAGTTCATGTGATTGAGCCCCATGTTGGGCCTTGCACTGATAGTGTTGAGCCTGCTTGGGATTCTCTGTCCCTGTCTCTCAGTTCCTCCCTGACTCGCTCTCTCTCTCTCTCTCTCAAAATAAACACATAAATAAACTTAAAAAATAACTTCTTCAGGCAGAAGAAACATGATAGCAGACTGAAACCTGGAACTGCACAAAGAAATGAAGAGGGCAAACTAGGAGCAGAAGTAATGTTTTGGACCTAATAAAAGTAAACTATGAGAATCCTAAGGGTAACTTGCTTAACAGTGAAAGATTGAATGCTTTCTCCCTAAGACTTCAACAAGGCCAGGGTGTTTTCTCTAACTCAACACTGAACTCTGGAGTCCTAGCCAGTGTAATAAGGCAATAAAAAGAAATTTAAAAATACAGATTAAAATGAAATAAACTAAAGAGGCTGTGTATGATTTTCTATATAGAAAATCCCAAAGAAAGAAACAAATAAACAAAAAACCCTCCTGGAATTAGCAGGTGATTTTAACAACAACGACAACAACAACAACGAAATAATAAATTGCATTTCTATATAAGCAATTAGAATTTGAAATAAAAAACAGAATTTATAGTAGTAGCTAAAAATTATATCCCTAGGTATAAATCTAAGAAAATATATTCAGAATCTATGTGCTATATTACCCATCAGCATGGTTCTTTAATCAGTACTGATTAAAGCAATCAAAGAAGATCTAAGTATATGAAAAAAGTATGCTGTTTATAGACTTAGGACTTAATATTACTTAATAAAATTATTGAATATTAATAATATTACTATTATTTAATATTACTAAGAAGCCAATTCTCCCCATTTTTGAACAATTTGAGTAACAAAAATAACCATATTATTGAATTATAACCCGAAGAAGAGAACAATTATCCAGATGCCTATGCTGATATGGATAAATGACTGAATACAAATGAAGAGAAGAGAAAACCTTCTTTATGGAAAAGTTACAAGTAATAAATGCGGAAAACCTGAGGGGAATAGAAAAATGCCATTATGACACCACAGTAGGAGTTATTTCAGGGAATATCTACCAATGAATGTTAAAATCATGTGTAAAGAGTGATCAAAAGGTTCATACTGTGATTGAGTAATCTCACTTGAGAGAATCTAACCTAAGGAAAGAGTCTGTAATGTGACATGTCCATTGAAGTTCTATTTGAAAAATTTAAAAAGGGAAATAATTTGTGGTCCACACTAGGAAAATGATTAAACAAATTAAGCCATATGCACTCAATGGACAATTAGACAGCCACTAAAAATGTAATTTAAAGGGGACACTAGGGTGGCTCAGTCAGTTAAGCATCGAACTTTGGCTCAGGTTATGGTCTCACAGTTTGTGGATTCAAGACCCACATTGGGCTCCGTGCTGACAGCTCAGAGTCTGAAGCCTGCTTCAGATTCTGTGTCTTCCTTGCTCTCTGCCCCTCCCTGACTCATGCTCTGTCTCTCTCTCTCAAAAATGAATAAATGTTAAAACATTTTTAAATTTAATTTATAAAAGCTATTGAATAGTAGAGAAAACATATAATGTGGGATATAGAATTTTATTCTATGATTATGAAACATTTAAAAAATATAAAAAACAAATGAAATACATCAAAGAAACATTTTTGTTAGAGTCAAAACTTTTTTCTACTTCCCACAAAAAGTGGTTAGATTACCTTGATAACTTAAAAATATATAGAAATAATTCCTTTTATATAAATATGAATTGTAGGTAATTTTGTTAATAATTCAAATAGACCTTCAGGAGAAAGAGCTATGTCAATTACTTCTTTGTACTCCATAGTGCTTAGTTGCAAAACCTTATAATGCAGTATGATCTCAGTATTTTCATACTGATTCATTATCAATATTCATAGCTATAGCTGTTGCATCAAGAAAGTATACTACTTACTGCTCTCCACAACTTTCATTTCTTCATTTCATCAGTGGAGAACCTAGGTTCCCACCCTACTTGGCAGTAATGAGGTGGTGCTCCTGTCTTTGCAAGAGCAGTGTCAAAGGAAGCTGCTACATCATAAGATTTAAATAAGGTCCAGTGTTTCATAATATGATACCAAAAATGTCCAGAATAAAATAGAAAATAACTCATCATATCAAGAAGCAGGATTTTCTCCATTGAGGATGATACTAGCTGTGGGCTTTTCATAAATGACTTTTATAATGTTTAGGTAAGGTCCTTCTATTCCGACTTTCTCAAGGGTTTTTATTAAGAAAGGGTGCTGTATTTTGTCAAATGCTTTTTCTGCATCTATCGACAGGATTATATGGTTTTTATCCTTTCTTTTGTTAATGTGATGGATCACATTAGTGGATTTGTGAATATTGAACCAGCCCTGTAACCCAGGAATGAATCCCACTTGATCATGATGGATAATTCTTTTTATATGCTGTTGAATTCGATTTGCTAGTATCTTGTTGAGTATTTTTGCATCTGTATTCATTAAGGATTTTGGTCCGTGGTTCTCTTTTTTGGCTGGGTCTCTGTCTGGTTTGGGTATCAAGGTGATGCCGGCTTTGAAGAATGAGTTTGGAAGTTTTCCTTCTATTTCTATTTTTTGGAATAGTTTGAGAAGAATGGGTATTAGCTCTGCTTTAAATGTCTGGTAGAATTCCCCTGGGAAGCCATCTGGCCCTGGGCTCTTATTCGTTGGAACTAGACCACTTTCTTACACCATACACAAAAATAAACTCAAAATGGCTGAAGGACCTGAATGTGAGACAGGAAACCATCAAAACCCTCGAGGAGAAAGTAGGAAAAAACCTCCTAGACCTCCACCGCAGCAATCTCCTACTTGACACATCCTCAAAGGCAAGGGAAATGAAAGCAAAACTGAACCCTTGGGACTTCATCAAGATAAAAAGCTTCTGCAAGGCAAAGGAAACAATCCAGAAAACTAATAGGCAACTGACAGAATGGGAAAAGATAGTTGCAAATGTCATATCAGATAAAGGGCTAGTATCCAAAATATACAAGAAACTCACCAAACTCTGCACCCAAAAAATAAATAACCCAGTGAAGAAATGGGCAGAAGACATAAACAGACACTTCTCCAAAGAGGACATCCAGACGGCCTACAGGCACATGAAATGATGCTCAGTGTCACTCATCATCAGAGAAACTCAAATCAAAACCACACTGAAATACCACCTTACACCAGTCAGAGTGGCTAATGAACAAATCAGGAGACTATAGATGCTGGCGAGGGTGTGGAGAGACGGGCACCCTCCTACACTATTGGTGGGAATGTAAACTGGTGCAGCCGCTCTGGAAAACAGTGTGGAGGTTCCTCAGAAAACTATCAATAAAACTCCCCTATGACCCAGCAATAGGGAGGGATTTATCCAAGGGATACAGAAGTGCTGATGCATAGGAGCACATGTACCCCAATGTTCATAGCAGCACTTTCTACAATAGCGAAATCATGGAAAGAGCCTAAGTGTCCATCACCTGATGAGTGGATCAAGAAGATGTGGTATATATATATACAATGGAGTATTACATGGAAATGAGAAAGAATGAAATATGGCCATTTGTAGGAAAGTGGATGGACCTTGAGGGTGTCATGCTAAGCGAAATAAGTCAGGTAGAGAAGGACAGACACCATATGTTTGCACTCATAGGTCTAACAGGAGACCAGGAGGAACCTAATGGAGGACAGGGGGAGGGAAGAGGGAAAGAGACTTGGGGAGAGAGAGACTTGAGAGACTATTGAATACTGAAAACGAACTGAGGGTTGAAGGGGAAGGTGGAGGGGGGAAAGAGGTGGTGGTGTTGGAGGAGGGCACTTGTGGGGAAGAGCACTGGGTGTTGTATGGAGACCAAATTGACAATAAACTATTTAAAAAAAAAAAGAAGCAGGAAAATCTCAACTTAAACGAGGACAGACACTCAACAGACACTAACACCAAAATAACAGAGATGTTAGAATTATCTGACAAGGATTTTAAAGGAATCATCATAAAAATGTTTGGAACAAATGAAAAAGTGGGAAACTCAACCTCCCCCCTCCTCCAAAATAGAAGACACAAAGAGGAGCCAGAAGGAACATTTAAAACTGAAATATACAATAACTGAAATTTCAAAAGTTCTTTGGATGGGTTCAAAAGCAGTATGGAGAAGGCCATGGAAATAATCAGGGAACTTGAAGATAGAACAATGGGAATTATATCATTTAAACACCTGAGAGAAAACAGACTGGATAGAAAATGGACAGAGCTTCAGGGACCTACAGGACTACAAAAAAAGACATGACATCCTGGAAACAGATGTTCCTTCTTGTCTTGAGTTTATGAAGTTGTGTTTGACTCTTGAAGCAAAGATTATAACACTGCTAGATATCAATATGTAAAGAGAAAATATTTAAGAGAATTATAAATAAAGGAGGATTAAGGAGATGTAAAGGGAAGTAAAGTTTTATGTTCTACTCAAACTGGTAAAGTGTCAATAGCAACAGACTGTGGATAAGGACATGTGTAGGACTTGTATACTAAAAACTACAAAACAGTTTGTTCCTTGAGTTGTCTTTTTATCTCTCCAATGTTCTAGATGAGGAGCCAGAGAAAACATCAGCCTGGAATCATCAGCAGGCAAAAAGGAAGGAAGAAAATAAGGGAAGAAAAAAGTGGGGGAGGAAGGAAGACAAGGAAGAAAAACTTGTTCTCAGTTTCATTTGTGTCCACAGAATTTTAAGTTTTGGAGGTGACTAAGTGGCAACATGTTGAGGCTAATGCCATTGCAAGAAGATTGACTACTTAAGAGTTTACAATATAAAGGGGTATGCCATACCACATGGGGCCACATGGGGAAAAAACACCAGTGTTGGGCTACAGGCAGAAGAAGCATGGGGACAACCCGAGCCAGTGCCATTATTGGGGTTTCTGAGAGAAAGACAAGGCAGGACAAGGTAAACAGCCTAGGATCAGCAAGTGTGACTAATTATAGTGGGCTCTGGGATTAGGGGCTGGTCCTGGGCTGACTTAGGGCAGGGGGAATCTTAGCGAGGTGTATGGAAGTTTGAGGAGATTATTCAGGGTATGGATCTCAGAATAAGTGTAAACCACTTTGGCCATTAGTTTGGCCCTATAATGGAGGTCACAACAGCAGCAACAGATTTTGGGTTCCCTTACACCCTACAAGTCAGAAAGAGCAGGCTCATCTGCCAACAGCAGAGCCTGGGCAAGTCATAAACCTTCTGCAACACACCTGCCTGGAACAGGTGGAACATCTGCCTGCACAGGTGCTATCAGCTATCCTCGTGTCTTCTATTCCTCTATCCAGCAGCAGAAGCAATGCAGGACTGCTGTCTCCAATACTCCACCTAACAGCCGAAAACCACCCAGACTCCATAGCTTCTGACCATTCTCAGTGGCAGAAGGTGGCCTAGGTAGGCACTTCTCTCCTCCAATGGCAATGGCAGAGATAGAGTAGGAAGCCCACCAGCACTGGGTTGTTGGTGAACAGGCCAGGGGAAGTGATCTCTGTCCTGTGAATTGGGATTCTCACATCCGACCAAACAATGCTAGGCAGCCCAAGGAAGCACCAATAGTGGTCTAGGGAGAGTTCAAACAGAAGAATGAAGTAAACCAGAATAGCATTGCAAAGTCTCAGAAAACTAAACTGTCATTGGAATTACATGCTAATTTTAAATAGGACAAATGTTTGCCTAAAGAGGGAATTTAAATATGACAAGAGTCTCTTAGCACTGTCCATAATGTCTAGGATACAACAGAAAAATCACTTGTCACCAAGAACCACAAGTTAAATGAGAAATCACAGCTCGATTGAGAAAAAACACTCAGCTGATACTAATGCTGACAAGAATCAGAACAATCTGGCAAAGATTTCCAAGCAGCCACCATAAAATTGCTTCAACAAGTGTGAATATACTTGAGACAAAAGGGAAAAAAAGTTATTAAAAAAGTACCAAATGGAAATCATAGAATAAAGAAGCATAATAATGGAAAAAAAAAAACCTGAATGGGAAGGTTAAACAGCCGAATGAAGGGAAAAGAAAATCAGTGAACTTGAGAACAAGTCAATAGAATTCTGAACAGAGAGAAAGTATCCTAAAAAAATTCATAGCCTCAAGGGTATTTGTGTCATTGAAGTCTTGGGAGGAGAGGGGAAAGGAAGAACTGAAATAGTTTTTAAACAAATAATGGCTCAAATTTGGCAAAAGACAAACTATAGGTTCAAGAAACTGAAAGAATCCTAAGTAAGATAAATCCCAATAAACCCATGCCAAAATACATCATAATTAAGTCTCTGAAAACTAAAACCAAAGGGGAAAACCTTAAAAGCAATGAGAGAGAAATGAGGCATTACCTACAGAGGAATACCAACTCAAACACTAGCATTTCTTCATCTTAAACCATGGAAATGAGGAGCACCTGGGTGGCACAGTCGGTTAAGCGTCTGACTTCAGCTCAGGTCATGATCTCATGATTTGTAAGTTTGGGCCCCGTGTCAGACTCTGTGCTGACAGCTCAGAGCCTGGAGCCTGCTTCGGATTCTGTGTCTCCCTCTCTGCCCTTCCCTCACTCACAGTCTGTCTGTCCCTCTCTCTCAAAAATAAATTAACATTTATAAAATAAAAATATATAAAACCATGGAAGCCAGAAGAAAGTGGTACATTTTCCAAGTGATGTGAAAAGAACATTCAACTGCAAAGTCAATACCCAATGAAACACCTGTAGTAATAAAGGGAAATCAAAATATAATCTCAGATGAAGGAAAATTAAGATAATTGGTTGCTAGCAGATCTTAACGAATGGCTAACAGAAAGTCTCCAATAGAAAGGAAATAATTATAAAAGAAGTCTTGGAACTTTATAAAGGAAAGAAAACAGAATAGGGAAAAATAGAGGTAAATATTATAGGCTATCCTTCTCTTAATAAGTTTCTTAAAGCATATTTGATGGTTGAAGCAAAAAATTATAATTCTCTGTTGTGGTGCTCAATGTATAGAGGAAATACTTGAGACAATTATATTTTAAAAGACAGAATGTTAAAGGGACCGAAATGGAAATCAAGTTTAATATTTCACTAGGCAGTTATTAGCTACATACGTACATTGTAACACTTTGAATAACCACTAAGAAAACTATATAAAGAGATATACTCCAAACAGTAAAATTCTAAAAACTGCTTAAGTAACCCCCAGGAAGAAATAGAGAACACATAACAAAGTGGCAGCTTTCAGCTCTACCATATTAATAATTGTTCTAAATGGAAATAGTCTAAATATACAATTTAAAAGACAGTGGATAAAAAGATGTGAAAGAAGCAAGAAAACACAAATATAACTCATTTTATTGTGCTTCACTTCATTGAGCTTCACAGATACCACATTTTTTACTAATTGAAAGATGATGGCAACCCTGTATTTGCAGATTGTCAGTGCCGTTTTTCCAGTAACATCTACTCACTTCATGTGTCTGTCACATATTGGTAATTCGCCCAATATTTCAAAGTATTTCATTATTATTATATTTGCTATGGTGATGTGTAATCAGTGATTATGATTTGATGACAGCTGAGGTTATGGTTAGTTTTTTAACCAGTATTTTTTTCGTTAAATTTTTTAAAAATGTTTATTTATTGGGGGGTGGGGCAGAGAGAGAGAGGGAGACACAGAATCGGGAGCAGGCTCCAGGCTCTGAGCGTCAGTACAGAGCCCAACGCAGGGCTCGAATCCACAAACGGTGAGATCATGACTTGAGCCGAAGTCGGTCGCTTAAATGACTGAGCCACCCAGGTGCCCCAAATAGTATTTTTAAATTAAGGCATGTACATGGGCGTTTTCTAGATATAATTGTAATACACATTTGATATGGTATAAACACAACTCTTATATGCACTGGGAAGCCCAAAAAAATTTTTTTTATTTCACTTGCTTTATTGTGATATGCACTTTATTGTAGTGGTCTGGAACCAAACCTGCAGTATCTCCGAGGTTCTCCTGATATATGAATTGCAAAGGAAGTGGGGCACCTGGGTGTCTCAGTAGGTTAGGTGTCTAACTTCAGCCCAGGTCATGATCTCACCACTTGTGGGTACGAACCCTGCATCAGGCTCTGTGCTAACAGCTTAAGCCTGGAGCCTGCTTCAGATCCTGTCTCTGCCTCTCTGTCCCGCCCTGCTCACTCTCTGCCTATCTCTCTCAAATATAAAATAAATAAAAATAACCTTTCACGAAGATGGCTCCGAAGGCAAAGAAGGAAGCCCCTGCCCCTCCCAAAGCTGAAGCCAAAGCAAAAGTTTTTAAGGCCAAGAAAGCAGTACTGAAAGGCGTCCATAGTCATAAAAAAAAAAAAAAAGATACACACGTCACCTACTTTCAGTCGGCCCAAGACACTGCCTCTCCGAAGGCAGCACAAGTAACCTTGAAAGAGCGCCCCCAGGAGAAACAAGGTTGACCACTATGCCATCATCAAGTTCCCGCTGACGACCGAGTCAGCCATGAAGGAAATAGAAGACAACAACACTCTTGGGTTCATTGTGTATGTCAAGGCCAACAAGCACCAAATCAAACAGGCTATGAAAAAGCTCTATGATACTGACATGGCCAAGGTCAACACTCTGATCAGGCCCGATGGAGAAAAGAAAGCATATGTTCGACGGGCTCCGGACTACAATGCTTTGGATGATGCCAACAAAATTGGGATCATATAAACAAGTCCAGCTGGCTAAATCGAAATATACTTTTTTTCACCAAAAAAATAAATAAATAAAATAAAGTAAAATAAAATAAATAAAATTAAAGAATTGCAAAGGAAGAAATGAAGTTACTATTATTCACATATATTCTCATAGAAATTCCAAAAGAATTTTTAAGTAAATTATAAGCATTAAAAAGGCCAATGGTATCAACTGAATTTCTATAATCTATCAAAGAATGGCTAGAAAGTGCAATTTATTTTATTTTTTTCCATAATATTTTATTGTCAAATTGTTTTCATATAACACCCAGTGCTCTTCCCCTTAAGTGCCCTCCACCATCACCACCACCCCTTTCCCCCCGTCCCGCTTCTCCTTCAACTCTCGGTTCATTTTCAGCATTCAATAGTCTCTCAAGTTTTGCATCCCT
>NC_043702.1:108468622-108471201 GCF_006229205.1 Suricata suricatta
CAATGAGAAAAAGTCTCTTCAACAAATGATGCTGGGAAAACTGGACAGTAACATGCAAAAGAATGAAACTGGACCACTTTGCTACACCATCCATAAAAATAAATTCAAATGGATTAAAGACCTAAATGTGAGACCTGAAGCCATAAAAATCCTAGAAGATAACACAGGCAGTAACTTTGACATTGCCCATAGAAATTTCTTTCTAAATATATCTCCTGAGGCAAGGAAAACAAAAACAAAAATAAACTATTGAGACTACATCAAAATAAAAAGTCTCTGCACAGTGAAAGAAACAGTCAACAAAACTTAAAGGCAACCTACTGAATGGGGGAATATATTTATAACTAACATATCTAATAAAGGGTTAGTATCTAAAATATATAAAGTATTTATAAAACTCAACACCCCAAAACCAAGTAATCCAGTTAAAAATGGGCAGAATACATGAATACACTTTTTTTCCCCGAAGAATACATGCCGATGGCCAACAGACAGATGAAAAGATGCTCAATACCATTTATCATCAGGGAAATACAAATCAAAACTACAATGAGATATCATGTCACTCCTGTCAGAATGGCTAAAATCAATAGCACAAGAAACAACAGTTTTTGGCAAGAATATGCACTGTTGGTGGGAATGCAAACTGCTGAAGCCACTGTGGAAAACAGTATAGGAGTTTCCTCAAAAGGTTAAAAATAGAACTACCCTATGGCCCAGAAGTTGCACTATTAGGTATTTATCCAAAGAATACAAAAATGCTGATTTGAAAGGACACACTCACCCCAATGCTTATAGCAGCACTTTCAACAGTAGCCAAACTATGGAGAGAACCCAAATATCCATCAACTGATGAATGGATAAAGAAGATGTGGTATATATACACTATGGAATATTAGTTGACAATCAAAAAGAATAAAATATTGCCATTTTCAACAACATGGATGGAACTAGAGTACATTATGCTAAGTGAAATAAATCAGGCAGAGCAAGACAACTATGATATTATTTCACCCATATGTGGAATTTAAGAAACAAACAAACAAGCATGGTGGGTAAAAAGAGAGAGGCAAACCAAGATACAGACTATTAACTATAGATAACAAACTCATGGTTACCAGAGGGGAAGAAGGGTGGGGATATGGGTGAAATAGGTGATGGGGATTAAGGAGTGCACTTCTCGTGATGAGCACTGGGTGAGATATGGAAGTGTTGAATCACTATATTTTACACCTGCGACTAATATAACACTATGTTAACTAAGTGTAATTAAAATAAAAACTTAAAAAGTCAAAAAAAGATGTCTTTTTAAATTGCACTTTATAGGGGGAGGAGCCAAGATGGCAGAGAGGAAGGGAGCTCTGTAAACTCTGTCCGCCCCATTTATCGAACCGAGAAGGATATTACTCTCATCTGCAAGAGCGGAAGGAGAAAATATGGACTCCAGAAAGAATAGAACCTCAAGGATACCTGATTGAGTGAGGGCGAACGGGGGGGTGAGATCTGAAAACAGGCCAGGCCGGGAGGGGAAGGGGAGACAAGATCCCCAGCCCAATGTGGGGGAAGTGCGCAGAGCCTCAGAGACAAAGGGAAGAGACAGGGGAGCGCAGTTCCTGGCGAGAAGCCGCCAGAGGTGGCTGGGCCAGGGGAGCTGACTTCCCGGTGAAAAGCAGCCAGAGCGAGGCTGCACCAGGGGAATGGACTTCCCTGTGAGAAGAGGTCGGGGCTGCGGCTGCGCCAGGGGCAAGCAATTCGGACTTGGTTTTGGGAACGGGACCACGGACCGCATTTCCACAGCGCACCTCGCCCCCTGCACGGACTGCGCGAATATCGGGTGCCCACAGGGAAAAATTAGGGCCCACACCTACAGGACCCACGACAAGGAGTTGGTGGCCGGTGGAGGCCTGGGCTGCGCTTAGAGTGCAGGAGCTCCCAGCTCATTTTCAGCAGTGCACAGCCCCTTGAGCAACAGCTGTCAGAAACCAAGAGAGAAGAGACACTTAGCCTTTTTTTTCCCCCCTTTCCCCCATTGGAATCGCGATCCTGGCTGGGGGTGGGGACTCCGCAATTGAGTCTGTGAAGGGGCGCACTTCACCTCCTGCTGCTCATTTCGCCTCAGGCAGGGGCGGAGCCTCTGAGACCAGCCTCCAAGACCTACCACATCAAACCACGCCCATCCACCAGGGGGAGCTGCTGCCGCCTTTTTTTTTCTTTTCTTAAATATAAAAAAATTTTTTTTTCTTCACTTGTTTCATACTTATTTCTTTGTCATTATTACCTCTTTTTCCTTTTTCTTTACTCAATTCTTTTAAATTTTACTCATTTTCCTTTCTCCATTCTCCCTTACTTTCTCACCTTCTTGCAACCCAGATATATTCTCCTGTATCTCATCCTTACCTCCCCCCTAAACTGGTCATACACTTTTAAACGGTCTACTGTCCTTTGTTGTCTCCGACCCCCTTTTATATTTTTTTTTCTTTTCTTCTTTCTCTTTTCTTTTTATTTTCTCTTCTTCTCTTTTGTTCATCTCTTTCCCTCCCATTTTCTTTCTTTTCTTTCCCCCCTGTAATGTGTTTCTT
>NC_043702.1:108471301-108476737 GCF_006229205.1 Suricata suricatta
CCTTTACTTTAAAGTCCAGTTTGTCTGAAATTAGTATGGCTACCCCAGCTTTCTTTTGGCTTCCAGTTGCCTGATAGATATTTCTCCATCCCTTTACTTTCAACCTGCAGGTGTCTTCCGGTCGGAAATGCGTCTCCTGTAGACAGCAAATAGATGGGTTTTGTTTTTTGATCCATTCTGCTACCCTGTGTCATTTGGTTGGAGCATTCAGTCCATTTACATTCCATATTATTATCGAAAAATGTGGGTTTAGAGTCATTGTGTTCTCCCTAGGATTCGGGGGGGGGGAGTATTTTAAATGAGAGAATGAAGATTATGGGCTTTTTAAATGTTTTTTTTTAATTTATTTTTTGAGAGAGAGAGAGAGAGAGAGAGAGAGTGCGAGCAGGTGAGGCTCAGAGAGAGAGGGAAACACAGAATCCAAAGCAGGCTCCAGGCTCTGAGCTAGCTGTCAGCACAGAGACTGACGCAGGGCTCAAATCCATGAACCATGAGATCATGACCTGAGCTGAAACTGGACACTTAACCGACTGAGCCAACCAGGCACCCCTGAAGATTATGTTTAAGTTGTATTGAGGGGAAGCCAGTGGAAAGGTGAACATTTAGAAAAGACAGGATAATCGTTGGAGTTTGGAAGGCCCTAGATAAGCAGGAGAAGATGTGACTGGAAACATATACAGGAAGGAGGGGGTGGGACTAGGAAGGAGGAAGGGATATGTGACACTGCAGGGCCTGTAAAGGAGGAGACATGATTGAAGGTGTTCCTGAGTGACAGTGTTGTGGTCTTTGTGAAGAAGGTAGTCAGATTGTCTTCTGGAAAAGATGAGGAGAGGAGGTGGAGTAGGAGAACTGGGTAGCAGGAAGGTCTGAAGTAGCCTTGTGGGGAATGGGAGAGTGTTTGCTGGAAATAGAAAACAATTTCAGGGAAGTGGTGGACACCCAAGTTTGTGGATCCCTAATAGGTTTGTTCTTCCGATTACATCTGCTTAAGTGCACACTTAATGAAAGATAGAAAGAAAAAACATTTTCCTTAGGTAAATAAAAAGATTTTCAAGAAATTTTAAAATGTCACTGTAATCCATATAAACAATATAGTTTCCCCCCCTTGGATATAATTTTAATTAGACTAAGGGCTGGGGCAAGAGATAGATCATTCCCTCTTCCTTTGCCCCCAGCAAATCTTGCTAAGTTAGCATGACATTCATGTTGTCTAGGCTCAGAAGTGGCCTTTGAATCTGTCTTAACATTGTATTTCTGGCATAACCAGTCACTGAGAATTGAAATATGATACAAAATCAAATTTGCTGTCCTTAGGACAGTAAGTATCCAATAGGCACATTTATGTATTAATCAAGCGAGTATTCCCTAGATCTAGATAATGTTATCGCTTCTTGGGCTTTTGGCTAAGATCAAGTATAGATAAGGTTAAGCAATAGTATAAGCATTATTTGGAATTTGAAAAAGTAGGATATTCAGTTAATTCATGCATTCATTTATAACAAGTTTTCGAGCACCTTCTATTTGCCAGTCACAGCGTATTCAGTATTAAAACAATGAACTAGAGATAGACCCTTTCATCAAAGAATATATGTGGAAGAATATATATGTTAAATGAAATAACCGTTTAAGGTCATTAATGATATAATCAAAATGCCCTACAAATATAAGAAGATGCCCTATAAAGGTGTATAATTTAGGCTACATAGTGGTATAATTTTTACATATGTTCAAAGGAAAAAGATGATGTGAGTCTCCTGGTATTTATATAAACTGGTCTGGGCTCTGTAGAAAATATAGATTTTTTAAAGAAATTTTATAAATATGTGGTGAATTTTATAAATGCCAAAAATAAAAGTCCCCAAGTAGGAGGATCAGACATTGGTGGAGAGACACTCATCTCAATTGTTTCTCCCTTATCTTTAGTGATATTCTGGACTACTGCTGTTCACAAGAGTGGGTAGATGGTTCATAGCATTACTAAGTAACCACATTAAAGATCATGAATCAGTGCTTCAGGGACCTTGAGGCATGGCCAAATTATTAAGATTCATAAGTATAGCATATCTCTCCATTTATATGTCTTCTCTAATGTCCTTGTTTTTTCTTCATTCTTGAGGTGAAGGTATTTTCACTAGAAGTAGAATTTTCAGTTGACAAGTTTTTCTTCTCAGCTCTTGAAAAATACCTACTTTCTTGCCACCTCCATAGTTTTAGATGACAAATCTACTCTCATCTATATTGTGTTTGCTCTAAAAAGTATGTCATTTCTCTCTGGCTGATTTCAGGATTCTTTTCTTTGTCTTTGGTCTTCATAAGTTCAATTCTGCTGTATCTGGGTATGGGGTTCTTCCTGTTTATTCTAATTGGAGTTTGCTCAGCTTTCTGAAACTTTGTAAGTTTGTGTCTTTTGCCATGTTTGAGACATTTTTAGCCATTGTTTCTTCAGGTAGTTTTTCAGGCTCCTTGTGAGAGCCTATGATACAAATATTAGCTTTTTAATTATCATTCCATGTTTTGCTGAGACTTTGCTAATATTGTTACAACGTATTTTCTCTCTGTTGTTGAGATTGGGAAAATTCCATTGATTTCTCTTCAAGTGTTTATCCATTCTATCCTGTGTCACTGAGCCTATCTGGCAGATTTTTCTTTCTGTCATTGTACTTTTCAGTTCTATAATTTCCATTTTGTCCTTTTACTTTTTAAAATCTTTTAAATTTTTATTATAATTTTTTAAAGTAGACTCCATGCTCAACATAGGGCTTGAACTCACAATCCTAAGATCAAGAATCATATATTCTACTGACTGAGCCAGTCAGGTGCCTCTTTTTGTTTCTTTTTCATTGATAAAAAAAAAAAAAGATTCTCTATTTTCATCTGTCATTGAGGATTTCTAGTTTAATTAATTTCAGGAAAATTCATAACTGCTTGTTGAAGCATTTTTATGATGGCTGCTTTAAACTCTTTGTTAAATAACTCTGACCTCTGAGTCATCTTGGTGTTTATATCTGTTGATTGTCTTTTCTCATCCATGTAGTGATCTTCCTGGATCTTGGTAAGACCACTGATTTTCAGTTGTATCCAGGACATTGGGATATTATAAGACTCTGTGTCCTATTTAATTTTCCTTTTTTAGTAGGCAGTCCCTAGTCAAGATGTACTGCTAGGACATGGTGAATATATAAAGTTCATCTTCCCACTGGACCTTGACAATAACACCCCAATAAAAATGGAACATTGACTGACAATTGCCTCCTTGCCTGTTGCTTCAGAGAGGGGTGGAAGCTTAGCTGGGCCATGATGATACCAGAGAAGAAATGGGAAGGGGAAGGGTGAGGAAAGGTAAACAAAGTGTCAGCAAGCGAACCTTTCACCACTCCTTCCACCTCAGTGACGCTGGGGCGGGGCAGAGGCTCGGTTGGGGGGCAGAAGGTGGTGGTAAAGCATGGTGGTAATTATCTCCTCCTCATTCTGCCTTGTTAAGTCTGATTGCCACTGTTTTGGGATTAAGGTTCAGCACCCTGCTGGCAGTCAGATGGCAGAGCAGTCAGAGCACCACCTGCTTCCACTGAACAGAAGATTTGCTTTCTGCTGGGGTCACTGACACTGCCCACCAGTGGCAACACCCACAGATGAGAAAAGTTGAGTGCCACCTGCTTCCTGAGAGCAGTGGAATATCATCTGGGCACTCACCTTGCTTAAACAAAGGGGAATGTGTTTTTCTTTCTTGTTTGACTGAAGCAGGGCAGGTATTGCCAAAAAAGTTTCCTTTTGTGAGGCTGCTCTTGCCCTGGCCCTTTTCTCAAGGCTGTTTTTGTCTGAGCCTGTTGCGAGTTCAGGTTTGGAAGTACCTTGATCGAATTTAGGTTTGGAAGTTCTTTGATATATGGGAGGCAATAAGAAAACCAGTGGACTCGTGTAATTTCTTAATTTTTTTATATTTAAGAAAAGAAAAAAAAGGCAGCAGCAGCTCCCCCTGGTGGATGGGCGTGGTTTGATGTGGTAGGTCTTGGAGGCTGGTCTCAGAGGCTCCGCCCCTGCCTGAGGCGAAATGAGCAGCAGGAGGTGAAGTGCGCCCCTTCACAGACTCAATTGCGGAGTCCCCACCCCCAGCCAGGATCGCGATTGCAATGGGGGAAAGGCGGGGGAAAAAGGCTAAGTCTCTCTTCTCTCTTGGTTTCTGACAGCTATTGCTCAAGGGGCTGTGCACTGCTGAAAATGAGCTGGGAGCTCCTGCAGTCTAAGCGCAGCCCAGGCCTCCACCTGCCACCAACTCCTTGTCGTGGGTCCTGTAGGTGTGGGCCCTATTTTTCCCTGTGGGCACCCGGGATTCGCACAGTCCGTGCAGGGGACGAGGTGCGCTGTGGAAATGCGGTCCGTGGTCCTGTTCCCAAAACCAAGTTCGAATTGCTCGCCCCTGGCAGAGCCGGAGCCCCGGCCGCTTTTCACCGGGAAGTCCATTCCCCTGGCGCAGCCACAGCCCCGTCCGCTTTTCGCCGGGAAGTGCGTTCCCCTGTCTCTTCCCTTTGTCTCTGAGGCTCCACGCGCTTCCCCTACTTTGGGCTGGGGATCTTCTCTCCCCTGCCCGTCCCGGCCTGGCCTGTTTTCAGATCTCCCCCGTTCGCCCTCACTCAGTCTGATATCCTTGAGGTTCTATTCTTTCTGGAGTCCGTATTTTCTCCTTCCGCTCTTGCAGATGAGAGTAATATCCTTCTCGGTTCAATAAATGGGGCGGACAGAGTTTACAGAGCTCCCTTCCTCTCCACCATCTTGGCTCCTCCCTCTCTCTACCAAATATTATAGAAGATTTAATACCTATTCATATCTCGAACTATTCCAAAAAATAGAAAAAGAAGGAAAACTTCTAAATTCATTGTATAAGACCAGCAATACTATGATACCAAAATGAGATAAGGACACTAGAAAAGAAAACTGTAGGCCAATATCCCTGATGATTATAGATGCAAAAATAGTCAACAAAATATTAGTAAACCATATCCAACAATACATTTTTGAAATTTTTTAATAGTTTATTGTCAAATTGGTTTCCATATAACACCCAGTGCTTCTCCCCACAAGTGCCCCCCACCATGACTATCACCCCCTCCCTTCCCCTCCTCCTCCCCCTTCAGTCCATGGTTCGTTTTCAGTATTCAGTAGTCTCCCTTGATCTGTGTCCCTCACTCTCCCCTGCTCTCTTTCCCCCTTCCTCTCCCCATGGTCCCCTGCCAGGTCTCTCCTGTTAGACCAATGAATGCAAACATATGGTATCTATCCTTCTCTGCCTGACTTATTTCACTTAGCATGACACCCACGATGTCCATCCACTTTGCTACAAATGGCCAGATTTCATTCTTTCTCACTGCCATATAGTACTCCTTTGTATATATATACCATATCTTCTTGATCCATTCATCAGTTGATGGACATTTAGGCTCT
>NC_043702.1:108476837-108478793 GCF_006229205.1 Suricata suricatta
ACATTGCCACCAACAGTGTAGGAGGGTGCCTGTTTCTCCACGTCCTCACCAGCATCTATATTCTCTTAATCTGTTCATTTTAGCGACTCTGACCAGTGTGAGGTGGTATCTCAGTGTGGTTTTGATTTGTATTTCCCTGATGATGAGTGATGCTGAGCATCATTTCATGTGTCTGTTGGCCATCTGGATGTCCTCTTGGGAGAAGTGTCTATTCAGGTCTTCTGCCCATTTCTTCACTGGATCATTCATTCTTCATGTATGGAGTTTAGTGGGCTCCTTGTAGATTTTGGATACTAGCCCTTTATCTGATATGCCATTTGCCACTATCATTTCCCATTCTGTTGTTTGCCTGTTCGTTTTTTTGATTGTTTCCTTTGCCTTGCAGAAGCTTTTTATCTTGACGAGGTCCCAGTAGTTCATTTTTGTTCTTGATTCCCTTGCCTTTGGGGATGTGTCAAGGAAGAAATTGCTGCGATTGAGGTCGAGGAGGCTATTTCCTGCTTTTTCCTCAAGGGTTTTGATGGTTTCCTGTCTCACATTCAGATCCTTTATCCATTTTGAGTTTATTTTTGTGAATGGTGTCAGGAAGTGGTCTAATTTCATTTTTCTACATGTTGCAATCCTCATCAAGGTTGCAACAGCATTCTTCTCAAAGCTAGGAACAAACTACCTTAAAATTCGTATGGAACCACAAAAAACCCCAAATAGCCAAAGTAATATTGAAGAAGAAAACCAAAACGGGAGGCATCACAATCCCAGACTTTAGCCTCTACTACAGAGCTGTCATCATCAAGATAGTATGGTATTGGCAGAAAAACAGACACATGGACCAATGGAATAGAATAGAGAACCCAGAACAGGACCCACAAGTATATGGCCAATTAATCTTTGACAAAGCAGGAAAGAGTGTCCATTGGAAAAAAGACAGCCTCTTCAACAGGTGGTGTTGGGAGGGCTGGCCAACAATACATTTTTAAAAGTCATTCACCATAATCGAGTGGGATTTATTCCTGGATTGCAAGGGTGGTTCAATGTTCACAAATCAATGTTATACACTGCATCAATAAGAGAAACGAAAAGACACATATGATCACTAGATGCATAAAAAGCATTTGACAACTCATGCTCAAAACCTTCAACAAAGTTGGTATGGAAGGAACATACCTCAACATAATAAAGGCCATCTATGAAAACCCACAGCTAACATCATTCTCAATGGGGAAAAGTGAAGAGCTTGTCTCCTAAGGTCAGAAACAACACAAGGATGTCTACTCTCCACTTTTATGCAACATAGTACTGGAAATCCTAGCCACAGCAACCAGACAACAAAAGAAGTGAAAAGCATTCAAATTGACAAGGGAGAAGTAAAACTTTAATTCAGTAAAGGATACAAAATCAATGAACAGAAATCCCTTGCATTTCTATACACCAATAATGAAGAAGCAGAAAGAGAAATTAAGAAAATACCATTTACAACTATACCCAAAATTATAAAATACCTGGGAATAACCAAAGAGGTGAAAGGCCTATACTCTGAAAACAATAAAACACTGACAAAATAAATTGAAGATGACACAAACAAATGGAAAGACATTCCATGCTCATGGATTGGAAAAACCAATATTGTTAAAACGTCTATACTACCCAAAGCAATCTACAGATTTCATGCAATCCCTATCAATATACTAACAGTATTTTTTCACAGAACTAGAACAAATAATCCTAAAATTTGTATGGAACCACAAGAGGCTTTATAATAGCCAAAGCAGCCTTGAAAAAAAAAACTGGAAGCATCAGAATTCTAGACTTCAAGTTATATTACAAAGCTGTAGTGACCAAGAGAGTATGGTACTTGTGCAAAAATAGACACACAGACCAATGGAACACAGTAGAAAATCCAGAAGGGAATCCACAACTATATGGGCAACTAAGCTTTGACAAAGCAGGAAACAATAT
>NC_043702.1:108478893-108480668 GCF_006229205.1 Suricata suricatta
CCATTGTACTTGACTGTAATCTTTGTATTTATTATCTCATTTGATCTTTACAATTACTTGTGTATTACATTACCCTTGATTTTGAATTAATAGTAGCACAATATTTAAAAAAAGTTAAGACTGTTGTCAGAAAGAATTATCACTTAGCTTTGTGTCCGTGGGTGTCGGGGCCGCCAAGTTTTCTGTCTGCCTCAGGCAAGGATTATCACTCTCCAGAGAGTGAACCAGCAAACAAGGTTTGCATCTAGAGGCTGGAGACTGCCATTTCCTGGTCAAAATAACTTTGGCGTCTGTCATGCTGGGCCAGACGTGAGTGGCCAAGGTGCACTAACGATCAAAACCGTATTTTGGATTATTCAGCGCTAACTCCCCCCTTCCCAGCATTGCTGAGGCAAATCTGGGCGTTTCTTTTGATATTCATTTGACTCTGTTTACCTGGTAACTGACCTTGGTCAGCTGCTTTGTTTTCCCACCTTGAAACCTATATAAAAGACAGTTTTCTGAATAAAGCTCTCTCTCTTTTGCCTGAACGGAAAACCGTGAGTTCTGTCTTTACTCTCTGCGTCTTCCTCTCCTGCCCCCTTTTTCTCTCCCTCCCTCAGGAGAAGGACCTGCGACCATTCTCCACCCTGCCGGTCGGGGCAGACAAAACAGGTACCACCGAACGCCGGGGACGAGCGGCCTGGCCTGCGGGATACGACACGTGGGTAAGGTATCAGACTTGCCAAACTTCAGTTTCCTTATGCATAAGACTGAAGGAAAAACATCATATCATGTATGTATGTTTGTGTGTCAAATGAAATAGTAAGTGTAAAATGTGTAGCAAATAGTAGACATTCAAGAAATATTGGATCTTTTCCTCTTTTATTTTAAAACTAAGACAACTGAAGCTGGGGAAAAGTTAAGCAGCTTGGCAGGTGGTCAGAGCTTAAGTCCATGCCTCCTGCTTCTGGGTTTACTGCCCTTCACACTGGCTCACACTGACCCACTGTCATTCAGCCCTCACATATCCACACTGGAAAGCTAGTCCTTCTGTGGCAGGAGTCTAACTAACTAACATTCCTAAACTTGCAGTCAGCAGCTTTGGCTTACCTAGTAATGAGCAATTGCTAATGCAAACACTACTTGTCCTTTGTTTCACAGGAGGCAAAGAGCACATATATTTTCCTGAGTGTACTGTAGTTAAAAAACAGAGCCATTTTTTTGTGTATGGCATAAGAAAGTGGTCTAGTTTCATTCTTCTGCGTGAAACTATTTATTTAAAAAACCAGCCATATTTAACAATGGGATGGAAGTACACTGCCACAGAAATGTTTTCATCCTGGTAGCATTAGGGAATGGGAGCTAGCATTTATGGATTTCACTGTGTCTTATACTCCTCCTTTCACTGAAATTCCACAGGAACTACATTCCTCTGTCCTCTCCGAGTCTGGTGATCATGGCCAACAGGCTAATAATAATTTATTCCTACCACATGCCAGGAATTTTACGTGTGCTATCTTATTCAGTCCTCATCACCCTGGAGGATGACTGCCACTATTTCCATACAGACTTAAGTTCTACTGAACCAGTGGACAGTCTCTGGCATGAGCAGCCACCAGTGTGGATCCACATGGAACTGGGGTCTGCTGACCCTGGATGCTGCTAGATGCAGAATCTACCCTCATGGTCTCTGGTCTACAGCTTAGGCTTCAGAGGCTCATTCCTGAGCCTTTTTATCCTGAGGCCTGAGTTCTCTTTGTTTGCCAAATGTACCCTCATTTGGTAAGTGATAG
>NC_043702.1:108480768-108483064 GCF_006229205.1 Suricata suricatta
GCTCCAGGCTCTGAGCTGTCAGCACAGAGCCAGATGCCAGGCTCAAACTCACAAACTGTGAGATAATGACCTGAGCCAAAGTCAGCACTCAACTAACTGAACCACCCAGTTGTGCCTAAACAAATCTTTATATTAACTATACAGTGAACATGCCAGAAGAAATATACAAGTCCAGGCAGACTAGAGGGTTATGCATATTCATGCTAAGATTAATACTTAAACATACAAATAGGAAGGGGCGCCTGGGTGGCTCAGTTGCTTAAGCATTGACTCTTGATTTTGGCTCATGTCATGATATCACAGTTCATGAGTTTGAGGCCCACATGGGGCTGTACATTTACAACACAGACCCTACTTGGAATCCTCTCTCTCTGGCCCTTCCGTGTTCGTGCTCGCTCACTCTCTCTCTCTCTCTCTCTCTCTCTCTCTCTGAAAATAAATAAATACACTTTTAAAAATATACAAATAGAAAAAACTGCATTTACTTTATTTGTGGAGTGGTTTCATTTTATCCCCAGTTTTCTCCTATGCCACGAACATAAAAATGCTATTATTGTGCACCCAGATGAGAGCCCTAGCTAGGTCAGGAGCATAGACAGATCTTCTGAATACTATCCTGGATGTGAAGGTAAAACATATTGTATCCAAAGTTCTGTGTAGCAAGGGTGGTGAAGCTAAAGCCCATTTGAGATCTGGACAGTGTGCTACGTGTTTACACGCATATTTCAAGTCCTACTGCAGGCCTGGGAGGAAGACCTTCCATAGGTATGGGCCCAAGATGAAAGAAGCTATATCACTTTCACAGGTCAAGGAACTGATTATGGAGGGGTGAGTTAACCTCATATTTGTCAGCATATCCCTAATGCTGAGCACAGAGCCTGGCATAAAGCAGAGACTCTATACCAGATGCCAAATAAATGAAATAAAAATGATGGAAGAAATACATAATTGTGAATTTGGGTCTGGGAGTGTTTCAAGAGGTGGCAACCCTGAAACACTGATGAGATGGTCAGAGAGAAGAGGAAGGCCTGGATTCTCAGGTGCAATGGGTAAGTACTCTAATTGGACAGACCCTTTAAGTCCCCAGGAGGAGCCTGTACACACCCATGAGGAGTATGTGAAAAACAGGGAAATGATAGGCAATGAGAAGCTGCAGATTGAAGCTGCTCCTTTTTCAGGACTAAAGCAGAGTCAACAGTATAGGAAAGGGCTCTGCAGTTCACACAAATGCACTCCTGGTGACAGGACTGATGTTAGTCCCTATGCACATTGTATTTGTTTGATTGCCAGGCTATAACATGGCATGCATTCAGTTTGATGTCAGGGTGCCTGGAAAATCTGCTCCCACTCTCAAACATATTCACATCTCACATTCACAGTTATTCCCGATTCATAGAATTCTTTACCACAGCTTCATTTTTTTATACATGTCCCCTCCAGCTGAGAGCCAGTGAGGGAGCTTTGCCACATATGGAATCTCTCTACCTTCTGCCCCATCTCACAGCCTTCTTGCTTTTGAGCATATGACTACTTTGAGCTTGCCCAGATAATCTAGGGCTATCTCTTTATCTTGATATCAACTGATTATTAACCTTAATTATATCTGCAAAATCATTTTTGTCGTGTAACATATTTATGGGCATGATACTGGGGACAAAAATTCTGCCTCCTACTCTGCTGTTGCCTCCAACTCCAATGGGGGAATCAGACTTGGTAATAGGCAGTTATGATGCAACCTAATGACTGCTACAAGAAGAGTAAATACAGTGCTATGGCATACACAGGAGGTCTCTCTAACTGAAGCAAGGGCAGCATCCTAGAGGAAGAATATCTAAGTTGAGCCTGATGTGATGAGTAGAATTTAGCACTGCTGTGCAGTGAGTGGCTCATTGTTGTCAGCCTGTGGAATTGACTTCAGAGAACCCAAGAGACAGGGCAGTGGAAGGACAGATAAGAAGGACCATTCACAGAGACTGAAAAAAAACCCAGAACAATGGGAGACATGAGTTAGTTTTAGAGATATTTAACAATTTGAGGTAGCTGTGAAACAGTGAGCGATGATGCCCTACAGGTACCTATAGGATAGTGATAAGCTTTGGGAGAATGATTGAAAGCATTTTCAATGGTAGGAGGGAGGAAGAGAAACCAGAAAAGTGGGGAGAAGCAGCAGGTGTAGAAGAAAGAAATCTGGAGAAGTACTGTGGCCCACAGCCAAAGAAAGAATTTGACATCAAGGGCTTTTGAAAGGTCAGATTAAATGAAGACCAAAAATTTCCATTGGATTTAGCACCAGTAA
>NC_043702.1:108483564-108491340 GCF_006229205.1 Suricata suricatta
CAGTGGAGTCACCCCAGAGCCTAGATGCCAGTTCCTAGGGCTCTGCCCTGAATTCTGACCCACTTGGTCTGCATATAGCCAGTGGTTCTGACCTGCAACGGTGGCCAAGGAAGAATACAGCCTCAGGTAACTAGGATTGTTTTCGTGTTAGTGTTTGTGATATGTCATATATCAGAGTAAGATGGAAAAACTGGGAATTTGAGGGAAGAGGAAATTACACTGTGTGGTCATGGGGTCTTCTAAGAACAGTGAAAACCAGAAATAGCAGTAAGGAAACCCTTAATAAAGGTACATCTAAATGAACATGTGTGGAGGTGTGAGAGACAATTACAAGCCAGTGAGATCCTATTACTGAAGAAGGCTGAACTGCAGCATAGAAAAGGGGCCCAAGGAGGGTGGAGAGCCATCCAAGGAAGACTTCCTGAAGGTGACACTGAATCCTGAGAGAGAGATGGGGCAGGGAAGCTCCAAGAGGCTGGTGCAGTGTGGAGGCACCCTGAGGCAGGGCCCCTGTGAGTGTGTGGGAGCCAATGAATGACCTGTGATATACCTGTGGTCACCAGATGGGAGGGTACAGGGCCTCACAGGTAGAACCACCTACACCCCCAGATGGTTCAGACTAAGTAACTTAGGAAGGTTCAGGAGCCAGGCATGGGGCCAGAACCACCAATATCAGTTAAACCTCACATCCTTACAATGGGCAAGAGAGAGTCTGCCACTGCAGATATGTAGAAACCACAAAAGGACTCTCAAAAGACAGAGCACAGGTTTGCTACCCAGTTCCACCAGGCAAACAAAACATCCAGGGGCAGTAAGCCCTACATGAGACCAAGAGCAAATTCAAACCCTCCCTGGGATTATTAGACAAGTGGCTGAAGTCTCACAGTGGCTGAGTCTGCAGTAAGTAGTAGAGGGTTGTCACTGCCCACAGTTAAGGGGAGGCCAGGAACTCAGAGTCGGGGAGCCTGGGCCACCCCACACATGGAGTTTGGAGAATGTTGCAGGAGTTCATGTCTCCAGAAACATCCACCCTGGCCTATGTGCTCAGGCCCTCTGGATTAAAGGGCCCCTCTTACTGGCAGAGGTTTTCTGCAGTTAATTCATTCACAGGATACACTCACACTTCCAAAGACACACTATGCTTCAAGCCCTAGTCCTGCCCTCTCAAAGTCTACAGTGTAGGGGGAGAAAACAGGACCCAGAATATGGAAGTACTCAAAGAATGTGTTAAATGGCTGAGTGGAGGCGATCTTGTCATGGTTGCCTCCCAAGTTGGCAGAGGTAGCAGAGTGAGGGGCTAGAACAAAAGGTGGGAACCATGCCCAAGACCTCTGGTTTATTGCCACAGCTGTGGCTCATGAAGGACAGTGTGGGAGAGCAGGCCCCAGGGAGGGGAACAGCCCTGGGTCTCTGAGGAGTGGAGGGGAAACAGCAGCCCTGGGGAGGTACTGAGAGCCTCCTGGCAGGCAGCTGGTCCCCATACCTGATCTGTTCTGTCCATCTACCCTCTCCTTTCTGCCATCCTGTGGGACAAGCTTCTTTAGGATTCAAGGGGACAGCCTCTCCATGACCTCTCTCATAGGATAGGGTTTCTGTGTCCTCAGGTACCTGCTATGACCTTTACTGAGAAAAATTCAAACATGTGGGTGACCTGGGGCTTAAACTCCACTATCCCCAAAGCTGGGAGGCTAAGTGAGTTCTGGTGGGACTTTCCCTTAATTGCACACCATGAGGGGGTATTTTCTGCTTTCCTGCTCAGCATTTCAACAGTAGCCATGATTGGGAGGGAGGGGATCCGAAGAGAAATCAGAAACTGGGGCCTATCCATCTCAGAAATAGAAAGATATCCTCTCTTTCTACTTTTCAAAGGGAAGCTCAGCTAAGCTCCAGCCAGGAACTTGGATCCTGAAGACAGAGCTAAAAGTCTACAAGAGGGAGCTAGACAGTATCTTTAGTGAGGATCAGTAAAGTGTCCCCCAGAGGCATCCTAAGCAGCTGGCTCACCTAGATGGACCTAACGTGCTTTGCCTCTCTAGATCCCTGCCAAGGTTGGGTCCTGTGAACTATCCCACACCTGGCCAAGACAGTTCTTTTCACTTGACTGAAGTCCATTTCTGTCTTTTGTAACCAGGAGCCTTCACTAGTAAAAGAAATTGCTACCAAGATGATTTCAGATAACAGACCCATGAGGAAAGGGGAAAAGAGTGTCTGAGATTGGTTATTCCACCTGATTTGTGACAAAGGCAGTTAAAGTATATTAGGAATTAGTTATGGAACTCTGGCATCTCATTACATGCATGGGAAATCCCTAATGAAATAAGTGTGGCCAAATGTCCACTAGGAGCTTTTTGGGGGAAAAGTGACTCTTACAACAAAACCTGAGAAAAAGGCATGAAGAATTCAAGTACTATGGGGTGTACTTCTTTCTTCTAACTGTTCTGGCCAGCTTAATGAGAGAATAACAAAGTCAAGTCCCTGAGCTCCTAGGGATGCCTTATGACTCTATATGAGGAGTCTCTTTCTGCAGTCACAGGCCTGAGACATCCCTAAACCAAAAGAAGTCTGATTCTACCCATTTATGGGTTGTTGAATTAATAAAGGCAGCTGAATGGATTGCTTCCCCACTCCTTGAGTGAAAGAGTGTCATTTAGGGAAAAAATGTTACTCCTTGTCCTAGAAGTGGGGCTCTGTGAGGGAATTCATAAATCCAGAGTCCTTGCTCCTCTCTCTGGCTGCTTCAACAGCCTTTTCACACCCATTCTAGAAACCTAGCCCAGCTCTCCTCATGTCCACCCCTTTTCCCTTCCCTGCCTTCCCTGAGATTTGACAAAGTAGAGTCAGATCTCAGCATGGCCATGGAAATCATCATAAAGTCAAACTATAGAGGAAAATGTTCATGTTTCAGAAAATTATGATTTTGCTAACATATACTGACAAGAAGCTGAGGAGACTGGTAGAAATGGATATTGGGATTATCTGACCAAGGAGGTAAGAAAAACATTCTGGGACAGGATGAATATGTTGACATGGGAATGCCTACCCATTCTGGAGTCAATGCAAAGCTCCAAGAGCCAGCCTGTGTTCCAGCAGGTAATGTGTTGGTTGACTAAACAAACCCATGAAATGAAACTAAACAGCCAGAACGTCCTTAAAAAAATCCAAATATCTGAAGGAATAGAGTGTTGGAATAGATTTATCAAGAGCGACCTGCTTACCACTCCCTAACTATTTCTCCTGGAGGACCAAAAAGGCATGCCCTACCTCCAAGGCACAGAAAACTACTCTGGCAAAGAGAATGTCAACATCTTAGAAAACTACCATAAACACTGTTTTCTACCAGCTGGCAATGCTGATGAGAGATGCTACTTTGGGTGAGAATTCTATAGATGCGATGGCAGGAGCTGACACGAGAAGGAAGAGAAGCAGTATTTAAGTGTCATAAGCCAAAGTAATATCAGAATTTTTTGATGCCAGGGGTTCTTTGTCATTGAGTAATCAATCATGGAGCTGCCAGGACTGAAATGGATGGGCAACACAAATAGACTCATATTGTATTTGTGTAATATTGATAAACATGTTTAAAAAATTTAAACTAGGTCTGGTAAACAGAAGGCTCCCTGAGTGTCTTCAACAGTGTCTGGCAGAAAGTAGGTGATCAATAAATGTTCACTGAGTAAACTCCACTGCCTCTTCACTAATTCTCCTACTTGAATCAATAGATCCAAAGTTCTTCAATGAGGGGGAGGTGGTTACTTGCAAAATCATTCTAAGCACATACTGTGAGTCTTCTAAAGGCTCCTATATGGAGAAAAACTTAGGCCTTTCAGGGATTACTGAACACTAGCTCACAGCAAACATTAATTCCTGGAAGCTCACCAACAGAAATGAGGGCCCATAAGAGGTAGGAGGCATGTAAGGTCATAAATGGAGACTTTCAGTACATCCAACCTCATAGCAGTCCACTGGGATCCTGAATCTATCCTATGGTGATTCCCCAGTAGGCAGAGACATGCTCAGTTCCTGGTAGAAACTCCACCCTGGTTCATTCATCCACAATGTGGAGACTTTTGTGGTAGGAAATGCTTACCAGAAGCATCTGGAAAACCCTCTCTCCTCCAAAATAGGGCATCATAAACAAAACTCAATATCTGGTGGGTAAGAAATCTCCAACCAGGAGTGGAGATCCCTACTGCATCCCTACTCAACTTCCCAGCTTGGATTGTGTAGAATACGTGAGACCTTGAAGAATATCAGTGTGCTGTTTTAGGCTTAATTGTGACTGTTCTATGCTGTCCTACAAATGATCTTCTTAAATGGAACATATCTATTATGGTCCTCGACCAATGACTTGGTGAAAACTGTGCCTGTGTGTGTGCACGTACGAGTGTATAAGTTAACATATAAGGATCTTAACAGAAGTAGGTTGCTTAACATCTTAACACATAAGAATCAACAGAATTAGGTTGCTTTCCCCAAGACAGGGACAGTAACAAAACTTCACCACCTGTCTCAGGGCTTCAGCAGCTCACTGATTCTGTATCACCATTTAGTTAGCAGGAACCCTGACCTTTCTACCTCAAAGGACCTTATGCTGGTCTACCACATCACACCGATAGGGCTTAGAGAAGAGCAAGTGGGAAGGTACTCTACTGTGCACCAGAGTGTGGGACCTAAATTCCATGAAAACAGAAGGACTTTCCACTTTGGTGAAGGTTCCAGGCTGGCAGTAGAGGTATCCAGTTGTTTGAACATTTTGGAACAGTCCTTTAAAAACAAAAGAAAAGAGTACCTGGATGGCTCAGTTGGTTAAGCATCCAACACTTGATTTCGGCTCAGGTCATGATCTCATGTCTCATGAGACTGAGCTCCTCGTTGGGCTCCACGCTGATAGCATGCAGAGTCCGCTTGGGATTCTCTCCCTTTCTCTCTGCTCCTCCCCCACTCGTGCACATGTGCACACTCTGTTTCAGTCCTTCTCTCTCAAAATAAATAAACATTTAAAAAAAGCAATAGACATGTTGCTAGACATTGGCCCCCTACCAGGAAGGAAGATTTCACAATGCTTGGTGGGCCTGTGGAGTTTTGAAGCAACATATTTCCTCCTTGGGTGTGCTTCTTCCATTCATTTGCTGGGTGATCCCAAAGGCAGTGAGCTTTGTGTGGAACATAAGCAAGTTCAGGGTGTCTGGTCTGCCTGTACTGCGAGTTGTCACACCCTGTGGACCTCACAACATAAGAGTGCCCACAGCAGAAATGGACACTGTGTAGAGTCCTGAGCGAGTTGCATCAGAACTGTTACCTGGGGCCTGGGGATTGAGGGACTGTTTTATTGTTTAAAAATTTTTTTATGTTTTTAATTTATTTTTGAGAGACAGAGGGAGACAGCATGAACTGGGGAGGCTCAGAAAGAGAGGGAGGTACAGAATCTGAAGCAGGCTCCAGGCTCTGAGCTAGCTGTTAGTACAGAGCCCGACGCGGGGCTTGAACTCACGAACCATGAGATCATGACCTGAGCCCAAGTTGGACACTCAACCGACTGAGCCACCCAGGTGCCCCTGAGGGACTGTTTTTGCCCTAGGTCTTGGTGGAGCCTATCTGTGTCTCTGCTACCATAGTCTGACTGAGACCCAAGGATCTGAGTTTCCTAGGACAAAACAGTGTTCTTGATCAACCAACAATCAAGTCAGGTATCCACCAAGAAGGCCCAGGCCCAGGAGGGATCAAGAGGTGACTTGAACAGGTGATTCCCTTCACTTCCTGCACCTGTGGCTTCATAGAGCATTCTCTATGGCCAGTGTCTGAGGAAGAACATGTGTGAACTGTGTTTACAGGTGGCTCTGCAAGATATACCTGCACAGCCAGAAGTGGACTGTAATGGCATTCAGGGCCCCCCCGCCCAAGGGTGGCTCTGAAGGACTGCAGAGAGAGAAATTCTCTGAGAGGTACATCTGATCATCCCCATATGTGTACAGAGAGAGGCCTGAGGAATCTCAGCACCTCCAGGGACCTGAGGATAGGCACTGGGGTCTGGGGACACAGAGAGATAGAAAGGCTTCTCGGGTCAGGCTGGGAATGTGAGACAGTGTGTCCCTTGAGGATACCTTCCCAAAGGTCCCCCTTCAAGGAGGGTCCCAGTCAGCAGATGGGCAAGGCAGTTGTCCTGAGATATCTGTCGACGTCTTCCCCAGCCACAACTGTCTGCTCTGTGAGCTTCTGTGGCCAGCTAGGCTTCTCAGATTCTGCCTGCCCAACTTCCCCTCCAAGTGACCTACTGCTGCTACTGCCATAGATGGGGAAGAATCAGGTCCCATGCTCACCTTTCTATAAAAACATGCACATTTTGTAATAAGATCCTTTCATCCACCCTGCAAGGTGTAGAATTATCATTCATATTTTTGAAATGGGAAAATTAAAGACCAAAGTGGTTAAATGATTGTCCCAAGATTGTATACCCTGTCAATGACAGTCAGAATTCAAAGAGTGGATCTGTGTGCTCAGGGCCACAACTCTGACACCAGCCAGGCTTCTATGTTCTCCTAAGGCATCTCCTAACTGAAGTGAGTATGCCACAAGCCTGAAAGACTCCATCCCTCTCCCCCACTCAGTATATAAACAAGTCATTACTCCCAGGGATGTAAGCAGATCCACAGGCTACTCCACAGTGGCTGAGGAACAGGCTGTGGGAAGGCTCCTGCAGGTCCAGCTCTGGGCCATCCAGTTGCCACTCTCCCCAGAGTTCTCAGAGCCAGAGAATTTAACCTATCCCTTTGGTCTGCACCCCAAAGACAAAGTGGCTCCCAAGCTAAGCAGAGCCACTACCCCCACCATAGACAGCCCCATGATTTGCCCTGGGTCCACTCACAGCCGCCCACTCCTTGGGCTGTCACTTTGGCAGTACTCCCCTTCTTCTTTTACATGCAGTTGCTTTGGCAGTCAGAGCCATCCCCATCCCGCCTCCCTCCCACCCGCCTCCCACCTTGCTCACCTGGGGAGGTGGAGCTTGGCAATCCGCAGATGCCCCCCAGTCTGACAGTGCCCTGGAGTCTACTGCTTACTTTGGGGCTCCCACTAGGGGCAGGAAAGGTAGAGATACCCAGATGAGTGGGTTCCCATGGGCTACTTGTGAATAGTCCGGGACTTTGGGCTTGGGGAGAGTCAGGTTCCTGTTCTCCTCCAGCTTAGACACACCTTACTCAAAATGGTGCCCCAACCTTGTTGGTTACCTTCCCTCGATACCCTCGGGACTGCTAATCGAGGTAATAACATCAAAAACTTCCTGGGTGCCTACTGGATCAGGCACCAGCCGTCCTTCCTAGAATCGGCGCTCCTACGCAGCCGAGGGGCCCAGGCTGCCAAGTGCCCCGCGTGCGGAAGGCCAATAGGTGCCCAGGAAGCCGGCACCGGGCGGTCGTCCTCGCCGAGGCTGGTCCAGGCAAGCCTCCGACACAGCGCCTCTCCTCCCCTGTGGTTGGGGCGGCCACACTCTCTGTATTCCGGTCCGCACGTCCGAATGCTGGGGGAGGCCAGGCGAGCCCGGGGTGCCTGCGCCCGCCCGGTGCCCAGCAGCCAGCCGAGGGCGCAGCGCGGTGCTCCGGCTCTCTCCGCGCGCGCCAGGACGCCGCCTCTCACCTTGAAAAAGCTCCGGAGGAAGTGCAGGACGCTGAGCATGGTGGCCCGCAGGTCGGGGCCCCAGAGCCCGCCGGCCGGCCTGGGAGCTGCGCTGCCTAGCCCGCGCTCCCGGAACGCCAGCCCCGGCCCCGCCCCGGTGCTCGTCCC
>NC_043702.1:108491440-108514722 GCF_006229205.1 Suricata suricatta
GCGGAGCTGAAGCCGGGAGCCAAGAGCGGGACGCGGCCCGGCGGCCCCAGGGAATAGCCCCACCACCCAGACCGCGAAGTTCCTGGGTGTGCCGGGAGCCTAGGAGTGCTCTTCAATTAAGAGCGAGCAAACTGGCGCCGCGCACATCTGCAGCCACACCGCACAGTCGCGCCGAGTCCCGGCCTGACTTTGTCACTGCCCCCAACCTGGGGAAGGGGCGCCTCTCCTCCTGCCTGGGAGCTTTGCTTTTCAATCTCTGAGAGTTTACAGAGCATTTGCCCAGTATTCTCACTTACCATGTGAGGAAATTGGGTCCCAGAGAGGCTCAGCAGCATGTGTGAGCTCACATATCTGGCGAGTGGTGAGAGTGGACTAGAATCCCTAGGACCTAATTCTTGGGCCGGAACTCACTCTTACTCCTCTCCCTGACGTTCCGGGTGTGTTCCTGCAGGTATGATATAAGTAGAGAATCATCCCTCAAGTAAGGCAGAACTGTTTTCTCAGGGGCAAAAGGAGTCCTGGCTGTTTTCTTTGTCGGGTTTAAGGACAGGAGGCTTGCCCAAGAGACACACTCCCACAGATCACTAGAACCACAATTTTTTAATGGACCAACTGAAATGTTTTAATTTTAATTGCTTTTAAAAACAAAAGAAATAACTTCAGGCAAAAAAAATAACTTTAGTAAAATAATAGTAGTAATAATATTAATAATATACAGCCTGGATTATATTCATCTTTGTACAAACACAGCTGTAAAAATATATTTAAAATTATATCTATATCTATATATCTTTTTCTGTATCTAGATCTGTATCCATATATATTTATTCTAAAAGGGACCTAGGAAGGAAAAGTGCCAAGGGCCCATGGGTGTCATACTGCAGTCCTGCTCCAAGTCTGCCATTCTGGGATCCAGAGTCTCACAGGGGTTTAGCATCTAACGAGACTGGCTTTGCATATCCTGGCCTATGTCTGCACCCTTCCCCAATTTCTGTCCCCTTTGAATACTATTTTTGGTCAGCAGCACATGTCCAGTGTTGCCTGGCAGTGCTTTCCCCACCACACCCAGCCTACCTCTGCTTTATCCCAGACCCTCAGAGCAGACCAAACTTTACTCTTCTTTGTGCAGGGTCCATGGATCTTGCTTGTCCTTGCTTACCTGTCCCTGTGGGCCATGGTGGTAGGACAAAAGACATGGGATTTGCACTTGGATGCCTGGCTGTGCTGTGCACAAATTATGTGATCTTGGTCTCCCCTGTAAACTTGTTTCTTTAACCTGGGAGAGGAAGACCTTTCTGATAAAGTTGCTATGGAGATTAAAGAGAAATTAAACCTCCTAGGTACTCAGCAAACATTATTTCCCTCTCTTTTGAAGCTTTAAAGTGCTAAGGTTGGGGGGTAGGGTCCAAGGGTCCATTGAAAATACCCAAATCCCTGACCACAGATTCCAGAGTTACCTGGGCTTCTTTTCTGACCAGTGGTGGAAGCCTTGGATCACAGGTTCTCAGACTTGAATAGACATCAGATCCACCTGAAAGATGTTTTAGAGCATAAGCTGCCAGGCCCACTCCAGAGTTTCTGGAGAGTAGTCTAGGGTGGGGGCCTGAATATTTACATTTTTAAAAAAGATTTATTTATTTTTGAGAGAGATAGAGTGCAAGTGGGAAGGGGCAGAGAGAAAGGGGGACAGAAGATCCAAAGCGGGCTCCTTGCCATTAGCACAGAGTCTGATGTGGGGCTCAAACTCATGAGCCATGAAATCGTGACCTGAGCCAAAGTTGAATGCTCAACCAACTGAGCCACCCAGGTACCCCTAAGTATTTACATTTTAACAGGTTCCCAAGTGACACGGCTGCTGCTGCTGATCTTGGGACTTCATTCAGAGAACCCCTGGACCAGACAAGAATCTGGGCCAGTCTCAGAGTTTAGCAGAGAGACATACCCTAGGTCAGATAATAACCACTGTTAACAGTTCTATTTACAAACACCTCTACTGTGTCTCAGCCCTGGACTAGGTCCTTGCCATATCTTCTGCCATTTAATCTCCCAGCAGTCCTGGGGGAAATGACAACATTGGATGATAATGGGTAAGTATGTTAAATGTAGTTTTATGTCTAAGTTTTCCTTCTGGAGAACATGATTTGGGGAGAACTTGACTGTATTGTGGAGTTAAGGGGTATGTGCTCTTTTGTTATTCAAAGATAAAAGGAAAAAGATCAGTCATTGCCAGGGGTCAGACACAAGGTAGGGATGAATTGGCAGATCACAGAGGATTCTAGGACAGTGAAAACACTCTGCAAAGGTGGGTTCCTAGTCAAAACTCCTAGAATGTGTAACACCAAGAGTGAACCCTAATTAATGTAAACCATGAACTTCAGATGATAATGACATGTCAACATAGGTTCATCAATTATGAGAAATGTCCTGCTGTGGTTGGGAGATTCTGATAATGGGGAGGCTGTGTATGTGTGAGAGTAGGTGCAGATGAGAAATTTCTGTACCTTCCTCTCGATTTTGTTGTGAACCTAAAACTGCTCTAAAAATAGTGTATTAAATCAAATGGCAGGCCCCTTTGGTTTTCAGAAGGATTTGCACAACATGGTTTCTAATTAGCCAAGAGCATGCATGGTGACTAAATTCTATGATCCTGATTTTGAGTCTGTCACATACAGCACTGAAGCAGGTTCAGGAAGTCAGGGGGTGAGTCAAGTGGTCAGAGACAGAACATTGCACCAGATGTCAAGGGGCACCGGGGCAGCAGGAAGAGCATAGGCCCTGGCAGACAGACAGAGCTCAGGGGCACCATGCTTCCTTCACTGGTGACCTTTCCTCACTCACTTTACATGTCTGTCCCAAGTCCCCAGGTGCACATGTAGATGGGCCTGCACCATCAGCCAGAGTCTAGGTCACAAAGAACAGCTGCCCTCTGTAGTTAATCTTGCAGGATGGGGTTTTTGGAGGATTGTGGAGTAGGTCACAAGTCCATAGGCACGTGGAGGGATGCTGATTCAGGGAAGAGGCAGAAAGCAGGGGAAGCCGCCACAGTAGCTGGCAGCTGCAGCCAAGACTACAAGAGAAGCCACCTTTCTGGAGAGGCCGATGCTGGTTCCTCTCCCCAAATAAGCTGCAGCCCCAAACACTTGCACTTTGTTCCTAGCCTCTGGCCTGCCTCAACCTCTGCCAGTGACCCCTTGGGTCCCTGGGCCTGGATCAGCTCCCAAGATGTAAAGTTCAGGATTGCTGGAGTCTCCATTTGTGTGCCTGCTCTGGGGAGCTGAGGTAGGGAGAGGATGAGCCTTCAGCTTCCTTGGCAAGAAGCCAGCCTGCTGGTACTGCTGTTACTAAATGGGGGACAAATCACAGACACATTGGAAACAGAATTTAAAAGAGCTCCTTGGGCTGAAAAGCCAGGCTGACACCAAATGATGCAATCCTTTGGAGTGAATGTAAAGTGCTGAACTGAGACCAAATGAACTCTGGTATAAGAACAGTCTGCAGAGAGACAGCTCAGACAGCCAAGGAGGCATAGACACTGGTGGTCAGACACCAGACAGATTTGGCAGTGTTGGTGTCCCTTCTTGGCTGGTCCAGGAGGCAGTACACAAGAGAGGGCCTTCCCTGCCCCCACTGCCTTGGCTCTGTCATGCCCAACTCTGTAAGTCAGATTTTCATGAAGCTTTGGGCTGATCTAAAATGCTCTGAGAACAGAGACTCCCAAACTAGATTGGGATTCCGAAATGGTGGCATTTGGAAAGGGCAGAAAGAAATTAGGGAAGGCCCAGGGGGAGCCCACTCTCGTATCCTCCAGGGGCCATTAGGAGAAGAAGGCAGACACACTGTGCTTAGTGCTTAGAGTTAGGATGGGAACCAGGATGGACCCTGATGTAAAAGAGCTTTGTAATGATGGCTGATGCAGGACAGCTGGCCCAGATTATAGAGTCAAGCAAAGGCCAACACATGTATAAGGAGCTCAGCAAAGTACCTGGGAGAATCCTGAGCCTCCAAAGTTCAAGGATAACTATTTGTGCATGGAAAAGGGCAATGGGACCTGCAGGCTAAGCCTGTTGCCAAGGATTCATCCTACCACCCACCATTCCCATCCCCTTCTGTCTTCCCCCAGGTGCCACAATTGCAGGGCAAGAGGCTCCTCTCTTCTAGGCAGCTCACATACCTGACCTCACCACCTCTCTTGAGGGTGAGTGAGCATTAGCCCTGCTCACCAGTGAGGAAGCAGCTCATCTGTGACTTGGGTGCTCCCCTCTACTCTGCTGGCACACTTCCTGTCCTCATCTCCCTGTCTTTTTTTTGGACCCACATTTTTGTGACTGTCTCTCTAAAACCCCTGTCTATCCCTTCATCTCTTTCTCTGCACCTGTCCCCCTTCCAGGAGAGCTAGGCCCTGTAGACTCATTGCCTGGGTGGTCCAGGAGAGCAATTGAAAGCAACAACCAATAGAAAACAGGTGTACTCCTTGACTGTGCATAGAAAACTATCCCTATAGAACAGGCAGAAAATGGGCAGAAAAGAATGGAGGCAAGCTTGACCTGTTTTCTGTCTTACCACCTTAGGAAACAGATTCTGAGAGGAAAAGCACTCTGTGCAATGGCCCCTGGAGAGGCAACAGGTGGAATCTGGCAGTTAAGGACAGATGAAGGCACAATGGAGTGTGGGGTGTGGCCAGGATCTGGGTGGTCAAGCAGAGCAGGAGTGAGCCCTGTGACTGGTTTCTGGGAAGCCGAATAGAAAGGACCTGAAAGGAGATGGAGACTTGGTGAGGAGAAGCTCTTATGCTGGGTGGGGTGTCCATGAGCTCTCTGCTGGACTCTGACTCTGAGGGCAGCGGAGCCAGGAGGAACATTCCATGAGGATTCCCATGAGGGTGTTGGTCTTTGAGGGAGTGGTCCCTGAAGAGTCTATTACCTGTTGTCCCTCCCCGGCCCCCCCCCCCCACACACACAGTGAATGAAGGCCAGACAGAGCCCAGGCCGGGTAGGACAGCCCTGGGATCAGCAGAGCTGGGATTGGAAACCATCAGCTCCACTGCCTCTTCCCCAGGCTAAAGACCTAGAGGAAATGGAGGAAAGATAGGACTCAGAGCCCAGGCTCTGCACAGGGTTCTCTATATGGCCCACATTCCTGCAGAGATTGCTGGAAATGGGCCCTTACTCTAGCTTGGCACTGGTGATCTTCTGCCCGGTCTGAGAAGCCAGGCTGACACTTCTCTAGACACTGGCGTCTTCTTCTGGCCACCCCACAAGGTCCTGCAGTGCAGCCAGGACACCCACCTTATGGTGCTCTCCTATCTCCCTACCACATCTTCATGTGGACAGGACTACACTGTTCTGTGTAAAGATGATGGAGGCTCTAGGCTGCGGTGAAGGAAGGATGCAACAGTGCACAAGAGCCTGACTTTACTGCCTGTGTGTACTTGAGCAAGTCACCTAACTCCTTGTGTGTCAGTGTTCTCATCTGTGAAATGGGGTGATGATAGTACCAGTTCTCAGGGATGTTGTCCTTACAGCCTTGGAATTCAACATCATGCTTATGTAACCCCACTTAGCCCTGAAATCAGTGGAGAGGCCAGGTATTTTTATCAGCACCTGTAGGGGAATGCCCACCCCTTCCAAGGTGGCTGTGAGGACCATGAGTGTGGCTAGCATATAGATATGAGCCCCTTCCCTTATGGAGGGAAGATGTGAGTGGCAGGAAACCAGACCCTGCCCAAGTTCCCATGCAGTACCTGTGTGCAGATGCTAAAAGCAGAAAGGAAAATGGGAGGATGAGGTTGGAGTAGGTGTGGAGACAGAGCAAGTGGGCCCAGGAGGCCACAGGGAGGGCAATGACAAGCCACTGAACTAAGTGCAGAAGAAAGGAGACTTTTGAGATCACGTTGGAGGCCCTGGGGGGTAGATGGCCAACAGCTGGAGCATTGCAAGTGGCTGGGAGCAGTGGGACTAAGGTGCATTTTGGAGGTACATCCAACAGGAAGTGCTGGTAAATTGGGTGTAGGGCTTTGGGAAAAGAAGGCAACTAATTTTTTTTTTGCCTGATAAGTAAAGGGATGATAGTAGTATTCACTGAGATGAGAGGACCCCTAGGGAAGATTCCTTGTGGGTGGGCATGGGGGACAAGAATTCAGTTTTGAACATGTGAAGTTTGGGGTGCTACTCTGCAATTCTCAGAAGGCATAAGAGCAAGGTGCCTGCCTCTCAGACGGGGGAACTCACAGGTGGGAGGGGGAGGATTGGGGTGCAGGAATCATGCAGGGTAAGTGCAGTATGGGAGGCCTGAGCTGAAGCTGTCCAGTGAGTACTCACCTTTGTTCAGATCCAACACAAGCAAGAGAAAGAGGATGACACAACCTTAGCCTCAGGGTCCTCATGTCCCATCTTGGTCAACCCTGGCCCTTGACTTCTCACCTTCCAATTCTACTTCCCCACATCTGGTCATAATGTTCTCTGCTCATGGAATGTCCTTGCCCCCTGACTCCCCTGGCTCCCCTGTGCCACACAAACCCTTTCTCAGTGTCCAGACTTGATTCAAGCACCACCTCTCAGGGGCAACCTTGCTCAGCCCTTGGGAAGTGGCCCATCTGTCTTGTCCATGGGTGTCTGGGGGCCCTCACCCAGAGCTGACTCACAGGCTCTGGCAGGATGAAGTTCCTGGGTACAGAGTGGGATTGAACCATGGATGCACTGAGCCACAGGCTGTCAGAACAGGTCTGCTGTCTGGGGGAAGTGAGTGGATCCCTTTCCTTAGGCTGAAGGGCTGGAAAATGATCTTATTGGTCAGGAGGCATTCTTTGCTCCTACAATAAGCAATCTTTCCTTTAATGAGGTCCTAACCCTGCCACCTGATGAGGCCTCAGTGCTCATAGGTCCTCAGAAACCAGGTTGAGATAGGGAAGGTACCTCTGTGGGCAAAGGGAAGGTGGGTGTCCAGAAGGAAGAAGGGGCCATATCAGAGAAGCACTTGAAACTCATCCTTCTTTTTTTTTTTTTAACTCTTTCCAAAAGCTTATTTATTTTGAGAGACAGAGAGCTAGTTAGGGAGGGGCTGAGAGAGGGAGAAAGATAATTACAAGTAGGCTCTGTGCTGTCAGCACAGAGACCAACACAGGGCTGGAACCCATGAACTGTAAGATCATGACCTGAGCTGAAACCAAGAGTCAGATGCTTAACTGACTAAGCCATCCAGGTGCCCCAAAACTCATTCTTATATCAGACTTTCATACATAAATAGCTGCACAATCTCCTCCATCTGATGGGTCCTGGCACAGAGGTCTGGAGCAGCTACCCCCAACTCCCAGAAAGTCTCTGCACGGCCTCACCCTCATCCACCATTGGCTGTGTGTGGATCCCAGGGCCCCACTCCATCAATTACTATCTGACCCCCAGATGGGCGGAACTGTAAGGACTGATGTCTGCCCTCAGAGAGATCCCAGTGAGTGGGGAGGCAGGCAACTCATACCCACACAGACTTTCAGTGAGACAGATATATACAGTGTGCACCTAGGAGCTGGACACACATGCCTTTCTCAAGTCCCTGGGTGTACACATTCAGCATTTCCTGGTCTCCAGTAACTGACAGATCTGATTCCATCCTTTTCATATATGAATGGAGGCTCCTAGGCACCTTTATCTGGAAGTCAGCCTGGAAGCCTTCTCCCCTCCCCTCTGTCATGGAGGGCAGCAATGTTTCAATTCACTTCGGCTGAGGAAAGGAGCAGGGCATGGACCCCAGGTATGTCTTTCCAGTGGTGGGACTAAGGACTCAGAGACCTTCAGGCAGAAGAGCACTTTAGGAAGGGCCATCAACTATGTTATATCCAGCAGAGATATGTTACTGGTGCTCCAGGAAAAGCTGGGCATGGACTCTATGGTAGGATCAGGCCATACTTCCCACAGGGCTGGGAGGTGGAGCACTGGAGTAAACACCTGGGTACAGACCACGGCTCGAGCCCCCTTTGCAGAATGTTCACTAGATACTTTCCCTCCCATCACCCCTGAACACAGCAGTCAGGAGAGGGTTGACTATAATGCAGGTGAAGCTGGGGAATTTTGAGCCTAAAGAAGTGGAGGACTGGACAATAGTATGACCAGCTCAATGCACTAACAAACAACTCCTCATCTCTGCCCTTAAGTAGGAAAGAAAACTCAAGGGAGCCTCTGTCCAGCTTTCTGAGATCATGACTCATGAAGCATGTTCTGAGCAGGACAAAGATGTGTACACAGAGTTTCTGGCCAAAAACTTGGATGGTTTATTACAAAGTGAAAGAGAAGGAATAGAAATATAAAGAAGAAAGAAGGAAGAACCAGAAATCTTCATTTGAGAACAATGGGAACCTTCTTCTGTCTTTGCTGTTGGAATCCTCAAGCTAGGAGCAAAGCAAGCATGTCTCAGAGTCCCAGGACCCTCTTTGAGCTTCAGTTCCTTCCCGTAGTTCCCACACACACAATCCCTTCCACCTCCCTAAGGAAACCGCTGGAGGTCAGGACCATGGACCAGGGGACGTAAGAGAACTGGTTCAAGCCCTGGGTTGGGAGAGTCCCAAAGGGATGGCCAGGACAGAGGAAAGGCTCTTGGGGCTAAGCTGGGATGTGAAGGGGGTGCTGTACCTCCTCATGGCACACCCTCCAATGAAAGGCAGGAGAAATGAAGTTTACTGAAACCTGGGCATGTGGAAGCCTCAGAGACTCTGACCCACAGCCCATCCTCCCCATCACACCTCCCCTGCGCCTTCATGTTCTCCTGCCCTGTACTTCAATCACCCCTCACATACTGAGATGAATTCTGTCCTGGTCTGCATACCTCCACACCCCCCAACTTCAGAGCCGGATTGGTGTGCTGCTGCTGCAAGATTCTGGTCCCACAGTTCTTCTCTTCACAGCTGACCTTCAGCAAGGAGGCAGGACTGCAACTGAGGGTGGACAGACTGAGGATGATGCAGGAGACACAGTGTGCTTTGAGCCGAGGTCTGCAGGTGACAAGGAACCAGTGACTTCAAGATTCTGAGTCAGACCCTGATTGGGGATGCTCTTTGTGGGGTCCCTCAGGTTCATGGATGAGCTGCCTCCTCTGGATGCTGTGTCTGAGATAGCCAGGGGACCTGCACACACAGCTGGGAGCATGGGCCAGAGGCAAGTTACTTTATTCTTCTGTACCTCCTTTTAAATAGGGGCAGTCATTGCACCTGCCCCCTAGGACTGCTGTTAGCTTGACAGATCAAGTGTGTGTGGACATGTCAGGTGGAGCCACATTCCACTGATCTGGAATCCACTTCCCAGGTCCTGACTGTGAGGAAAGATGAAGTGACAGGATTGCTGTGAGACCCAAACTGTTGGCAGCACCAACCCTTCTGGGGCTAGGCTTTTCCCTTTAAATACTTTGCATGGTTTGAATTCATTTTGTTATTAGAGCTCTAATGATAAATGATACCAGTAAGAGGAAGTGGGATCTTCTGTGTGCAATGTAGGCACCTCCCACCCCCGCCACCAGCTCAGCTCCCTAGGCCTGGGCGCCTCTTACACCAACACTTCTCCACTTCTTCTTCCACACCCAGAACCTAACCTCCCAGCTGAGTCCTTTCAACCTTTAGAACTGTGAAACATCATAACAAAATATTGTGTGAAGCCCCTAAATTTGGGGTGCTTACTGCCTCCTCTTGTTGAAGTGAGGCCCAGAGTAAATACACAAAGCAGGAGCAGCATCCAGCATCTAGCATATGCGATCACTGGTCAGCATCAGCTCCCAAGTTATTGTGTCTGTCTCTATTACTGACTTGTGATTTACTACCACTGATTGGCATAATGCTCTAGGAAGGGATGACATGAACCTGTGGCCCATAAACCCTGGCATGTAATACGGGTTGTGGCTCAAGAATAAGGGATATAGGGTTGGAGCATCTCATGGGGGCATTGTGGGGAGGGGCATGAGCTGGGCCATGGAGGCCTAAAAGGACTGGAGTCAGGGGCAAGCACAGGACCACAGGCAAGTGAGGGTGATGGCTGCAAATGAAGTAGACTCCATCCTGAGCCAGCAGGACCCCGTGGTCTGAAAGCTAACTTGGGGCTGTGCTGGGCCAGCATGGGCAGAGAAGGGAATGGATGTGTTTAGCCGGAAGGCGCCGGTCTCCGGGGTGACGCTGCCACTGCCTGGTCTCAAAGAGAGAGGCCAGAATGGGCTTTTGTGTGCAGGAGAAGGGGGTGTGTGTTCCCAGGCCTGATGGAGAGAAAGGGGTGGAGGGAGGAGATGACTATAGGAAAGAAAGGGGACTATAAAACATGATGAAGATGCCCACCTAGTACCCTCACTAGGCAACAAGTAGCTTTTATTCCAGGCCCAGAAGGCCAGGGGGCTGCATGCTCTGAATAGGGGCCTGGCCAGGGGATCTGGGGCCTGAGAGAAGCACCTCATTCAGGTAGAGAAGGCTCAGTCTGTGCCTGTCAGGATATAGCAGAGCAGTGGGCACGTTTGCAGGCTGAGCAGTGTTGTTTCCATGGCAGAGCTTTCTCTCTCACACATGAAGGCCAAGAGGCCACCAAGCTTTAGTTGAAGGAAGAATAAATCAGACCTAGAAGCCTAAGTTCTCTGAGCTGCAGCCTCACCTCCCACAGTACATCTGCCCAGGCTATGGATTCTGTCTCCTGTCTCAGGAGGAGGCTTGGACCTGAGGGGAGCATCAGTCACATGGGAGTGACCCCTGGCATGTCCCTGCCTCTGTGCCTGTCCCTGGCCTCAATGCACCTGTGCTGTGGGAGAGGCTGTCCAGAGGCAGATGAGGCCCCCATCTGACAGATGGATAGGGTAAGACCAGGTTTTCCTTTGAGAAGGAGTCTGGGGCTGGTGCGGGGGGGGTGTCCATGCACTCTGGCCTCTCACACAGACCTTCCGAAAGGATGGGCTAAGGAGCCTGGGAAGGGAAGGGACCCCTTTGGAAATTTCCAGGACTTTACTCAGACCTGAGTGAAGGGTTTATATTCTGCTATACTGAGTGGCTGTCCCAGTCTAGCCTCTCTTATAGGCCAGAAGCTGACCTTAAACTAAATACTTCCTAGCAAAAAACAGGCCCTGTCCTGAAAGGCAGTCCTGGGAGCCCATGGACAGAAGATAAGCCAGGCAGGGTCCAGAGCCGGGCAGATCCTGCAGCACTGCCCACTCACCACTCCTTCACTCTCTTTACTGCACCACCACCACACAGTAGGACCTGAACACCCCATCCTACTCTGTCCCCATGGCCCATGCCAGCAGCAGGGTAGACACTGGGTCTCTGTGCCTGGGAGCCAGGCCAAGGCTGCTCTCAGCAACGGGGTGCACAGGAAGAAATTTGCTCATAATTCAGGCCATGTCTGGCTGCTGGCCACTGTGATTGTGCATTTGTGTGAGATGCCTTTACAGAGGGGGAATATGTGTGTGTGTGTGTGTGTGTGTGTGTGTGTGTGTGTGTGTGAATCATTCCTGCTTACACATGAGACAACTGAGCTCAAGCAGAACAAAAAGATTGAATGAGGGCCCATCACCCTCATTCACCATCCGGGGTCTTTTTGAGAGTCAGTGACTCATTCTTCCATGCAAAACAGAAAACAGAAGAGATTTGGAAGTTTCTATGCTGTATGCGTTTTGTCTTTGTGAATAAATTCTTTCACACAGAAAACAATCAGAATATTAAAAAAAAAAAGAAAGCAGTTTAGCAAAAATTTCATCTGTGTTCACAAGAACATTTTCATTTCCTATGAAGAAATGATCAGGTGGTCATGCCATGGGCTGCTCAGGATGCCCTGTCTGTGTGGGTGTGTACAGGCCCCAGCTGGTCTCCCTGGGGAGCTAGGCCAGCTTGGTTGGTCTTCTAACAGCTGCTCTACCCCGTGTCCAGACCCACAGAGTAGTCACATAACCTACATCAGTAGTCCATTTAACATATGAGGAAACAGGGCTCAAAAATTGTGATTTCCCAAAGTTATCCCCTCCAATGAGGGAGTGGCAGTCAATGATCCCAGGTTTGGCAGACTTTCTACCGAATGAAGAGGGTATGGGAGGTGTGTTCTGAGGCTCATGAGGGGCTCACTGAGGATGCACAGGGGCAAGGCAGGACTTTAGTGTGCATGGGGTAGGAGAGGAGTAACTGGGGCTGAGCTGCCAGAAGAAAGACCCGGTACAGATCACTTTACTCTTATCCGTGGAATGCCTGATGGATAGAGCAGGGATGTGGCAGGGCTGGGGCCAGCCTATGCTTCTGACTCTAAGTTTCTCGTGGCCTTGGGAAAAATTTCCAACTTCTGTAGGCATCAGGTTTCTTACCTGGGACATTCCATGTGGCCTCAGAAAGTCGCTACCAGGGGAGGGGCTTGAATAAATGCACGAGGGAATAAGAGTACCCTGGGCTGCTTGGCTTAGTCACTGCCCCATTACTATGTCTTGGTGGTTGTCTGTGGATGCTGGCTAGCTAGATGTCTAAGTCCATTCAGCCAGGAAGTATGAGCACTGGGACATCTCCAGCCAGAAGCAGGTAGGCATGGCTCAGAGCTAAATTGTGCTGCAGTGGCTCCACTCACAGATGCTTGTCACCTGGAAACAAGATGACAGGCAGGGGATCCATCCCACAGGAGTGCTGTTGGTTCTTCACAGACACGCTACAGAGATGGTCATAAAGGATTTTTTGCTGGTCCCTCAACAGCCAGAACCCAATTTCTCCTGAAGCAGGATGGCCCAAACATCCCAAGAAAGGCCAGGGGCTCTCCTTGATGTAGGATAAGCAGGGGAGAAGGCAGCCAGTAGTAGTCCATCTGAAACACATGGATCTCCATCTGCAATGAGCTGGGCACTAGTCCAGAGCAGCTCCACCTGGCACAGAGAAGGTATCCATCTCCCTTCCCCAAGGAATGGATACTGGGTGGAGGTGGTCAGTCCTAAGCAAACTTCCTCTCTCCAGTAGGGGAATAGAGAGCAATGGGGTCATGCTTTCAGCTTGGCAGTGGCCCTTCAGTATAAACTGGTTTCCTCCAGCTGGAGTCTTTGAGTGGACTAGTCACAGTCATAGCCCACTGAAGGGGCAAAGCAGGGATGAACATGAAGACACTCAGATGGGCATGTGCACCCCAAACTAGGATGCTTTGTAAGTAAAAGGAACACTGTAATTTGTTACACTGGGATCAAGACATCAACCAGGAGTATACTGGGAAAACAGGGCACATGGTCCACTAGTTACAGACCCTTTCTTAGCACCCATTAACTCTTAATGATCTTAGCGGTGATCTATGACATTCAGTTGAGTTCTCCCCCACCTCCCCTCTATCTCTCTGCTCCCCTCCTCTCCCTCACTACAGGCAATGGCTCCAGGTGTTTGGAGTGTGTTCTTGGAACCGGGTGTCTTGTTTCCCTTGTGAATGTATTTTGAAAGTACACAAACACTGTTGTGCTATAGTTGTGTTTCTGGGTTAGCTGCCTTCAGTGCTATGCTTTGGGCCTAGCCAAGTGACTATGGGTGCCCTCTAGAGTAGTGTCTAGGAAAAACATGCTTGTGCTTTCCCTCAGTCACACATTCACAATACCTCTGACACCCCATGTGTGAGGTTTATGCCACTAGCTGATGTCCCACAGTTTAAGCCAATTTTGACAGAATGTGCCCAGCACTCCACCCCACCAGTCTGTAAGACGCCCCTCCCAGTTCAGATGACAATGGCAAGCTCAGGTTTGTCCCCATTCCTTCTGACCTACTGGCTGTGTGTTGGGGTTCCCACAACTGCCTCCTTGGTGTTGGATAATTTGCTAGAATGGCTCACGGAATTCAGGAAAACACTGTGTTTACAGGTTTATTGCAAAGGATATAAGGAAGAATATTGATGAACACTCAGATAAAATACTACATAGGGTGAGGTCTGGGGAAGGAGCACAGAGCTTCCACACTCTCTGGTCACACCACCCTCACATGGTGTGCTTGGATTATGGATTTGGGGATGGAGGCATAACCAGGGGAGGAATTCTCCCCTATCTGGAGAATAGGAGATGGGGCTGAAATTTCTAAGCTTCTAGTCATGGCTTGGTCTTTCTGGTGACCAGCCTATATCCAGGAACCCACTAAGAATCCCCTTAGAACAAAAACCACTCCCACCTGCCAGGATATTCCAAGGAATTTAGGAGCTCAGTGGCAGATACTCCAATCAGGAAATTACAAAGGTCTTAGAAGCTCTGTGTCAGGAACTGGGGGCAGAGACCACAGTGTGTCTCCCATATCTCCTCATCCTGGCTCCAGGAATGGACAAAAGGGAATCCAGTCTTCTCTGGAGTGAACAAGCCTGGCTACTCTTGTAGTCTTTGTTGCTAGCTCTCCCTCAGCTTGTGAGAGAGGTCCCTTTTGTCACATGGGTCATGGTGAGGAGGAGGCTGAGGAGGACATGGTCTGGTCAGCTACTCTGTCAGCTTTGCCTCTGCTCCACACCGATGGCTTTGATTTGTGCCACCTGCAGCCTCTTCTGCAGGCCTTCAGCCCACAGGTGGGACTCCTGCTTTCCAGCCAGATGTGTCATCCAGGAGCATAAGGCCTCCTTCTCCTGAATTGCGCCAGCCCCCAGCTGAGCTCAGCACAGCCTGGAGAGGGGTGACATTGCTCCCTTATAATTATCACTGCATCAGAGAGGGAAGGAAAGACAGGGGAAGGATAAAGGAGGGAATGAGTAGGAACTCCAGCTTCCTCACTAACTTGTGGACAGGTCTCTTAACTGCCATCAGTTTCCATGTCCATACAATGGGGATGGTGATACCCTTTCTGCAAACACGACCCTTGAAGAGATGGTGCATCTGGTACAGAGCGTGGCAGAGCCCTCTGCCTTTCCAGCTCTCCCTTGTCTGCCTCCCTGTGGCAGGCATAGGGCCTATGGCTAGGTTGTGGGGGCCAGGGCACCAGTGCTATGCCCTCAGTAATGCTCTAGAATCCGATCCAGTCCTTGTGAGCTGCTGATGGGGTCAGCCTCTGCCACCTTGTACCTCTCAGCCATTTTATAGAAACTACCCTTCTAGATGCCAAGGCTGGCCCGGCAGGTGTAGTGGGGGTCCCAACTTCCAGCATGAAGCTGGATGCTTCTGCATGAGCATTCCTGAGAGCTGAGACACACAGAAGCACTCAGGTTGTGGCTAAAGCTGGAGGGAGCTGTTGGTGCCTGGGAAGAGAGAGCAGTGAGAAAAGGAGGGAGGGCTCTCTGAGTCATAAGAGATGTGTGTGTGAGGTTTGGGATGTGAAAGCAAAGCAGTGTCACATTGTTTTTATTCAGGAGGTTGGTGAAGGGTTTCACAGTGCTTCCTGGCTGGCTCACCTTGTTGGTGTGAGCAGCAGCCTGGCCACAGTTCTGCCAGCCACTTCTGGGTCCTCCCTTACCTTGAGCAGGAAGCACATTCAGCACCTGGGGAAGGGTGACAGTTTTACCTGCAGGAATTTCATCATCTTAATCAGAGGTTCCAGATGGTCCTAAGGGATTTCAGTGGGTCCCTTCACTTCCTGCTTTCCCTCATACACATCAATTGTCTCCTTCCCAGTGTACTTCAAGCCCCAGCCCAATGGGCAAAAATAAAAGCCTCACACAGGCTGATTATCCACCCCCACAACCATGCAGGATCAAATGCTTAAAATAAAGCTCTGATTATATGTCACTCCAAGAGGTTCTGCTCACGTGGCTTTGGGTAACATCTATATGTTAGTGAGCTTACTCCCCAACACAAAGCTCCAACAATCTCTAATCCAGAGGCCCAGAGGTCCCAGTTCTGTTTCTGAAATGAGTTGGGCTCACGGCCACACACTATCCTCTGGAGCAGCTCTACTCTGGTTTGCAAAAAATGCAGGTGTGTGCATACCCACTCTTTCTCCTCTCACAGCCCTCTTTTTTGTACCCTGAAGACCCCTTAGCCTTTTGGACATACATGAATTCCCTCCAGCCTTCTTGCTGATTTAATCGGTGTCTGCCAGAATGAGGCCCAGACCCTTAGGAACGAACGGTGCAGCGGACTTCCCACCTTGAGCTGAAACCATACACCTGTAACATGGCCCCCTTGGGCAGCATCTCCAGCCATGGAGAACACTCAGGTGGAAGGTGTTTCCAGCCCAGACTTGGACTTCAGGCTTATCCTATTTGATTTTACCTCGTGGCTCAGGCCTCATGTTTTGGACCATCTCAGTACAGAGCTGAAACTCTTTGAAATCCACTCTGAAATCCACAGAGCATTTAGTAATCCTTCTTGGGATGTGGTCAGGAACCTACTTCAGATTCAGACTTCAGCTGAATTAAGAGTCAACTCTTATTAACAGGAGTCTTTCCTAGCTGGTACAGTCAGGACTTCCTTAAGAGCCAGGCATTTCATTTCTCTCCATTTGTTTAATTTCATTTCATTTCACTGGATGGTAGTAGGAGTTTGGACTATAGCTAGACTGCCTGATGACTCCCAGCTTTGACACATTTACTGTGAGACCTGGATCAAGTTGCTAAACCCCTCTCTGCTTCAATTTCCTTACCTGTAAAATAGGGATTATGGCAATACTTGCCTTACAAGGCTATTGGAAATATTAAAAGACAATGGATTTATGTGGGGGTGTCTGAGTGGGGGCTGGACAATACACTTTTTTAAAGTGTACAATACAGTGATTTTTAGTATATCCACGAAGTTGTGCAACCATCACCATAATCTAATTTTAGAACAATGTCATCCCTCCTCCCCTTCCAAAAAACTCCATTCTCCTTAACACTCACTGAAAATCCTCTTCTCACCTCTAGGAACCCACAAATCTACCTTCTGTCTCTATGAACTTGCCTATTCTGGACATTTCACATAAATGGAATCATACAATATGTGGTCTTTAATTTTTTTTAAATTGTGGTAAAAAACATAAAATGACCATCCTAACAATTTTTTAAGTGTACAGTTAGTGTTAACTATATTCACATTCACATTGTTGTGTACAGACTCCTAGAAAGTTTTTATCTTGAAAAACTGAATTCTATACTCATGGAACAAAAACTCCTTATTTTCCTCCTTCCCCAATACTTGGCCACTACCATCATACTTTCTAAGAGTTTGGGTACATTAGGTGCCTCATGTAAGTGGAATCATATAGTATTTGTCTTATAACCTGCTTATTTCACTTATCATAATGTCCTCCAAGGCCATTCATGTTGTTGTGTTTGATTTCCTTTTTTTTTAAAGATTGAATAATATTCCATTGTGTATTGTGTGTGTGTGCATGGGTGTGTATACATAAGCACACATTATTTTTTTTATCCACTTATCAATGGACATTGAATTGTTTCTGTCTCTTGGCTACTGTAAGTAATGCTTCAATGAACATGGGTGTGCAAATACCTCTTGAAGATCTTGCTTTTAGTTCTTTTGGCTATATACCCAGAAGTGGGATTGCTGAATCATACAATAATTATACTTTTAAGTTTTTGAAGAACTTCTACTCTGTTTTCCACAGCGGCTGCACCATTTTACATCCCCACCAAAAGTGTACAAAGGTTCCAATTTCTTTATATCCTCACCAGTATTCATTATTCCCTCCCACCCCTTTTTTTATAATAGTAACCATACTAGTAGGTGTGCAGAGATAGCTCATTGTGGTTCTGACTTGCATTTTCTTGACGATCAGTGATATCAACCACTTTCTCATGGCCATTTGTATATCTTCTTTGTAAAAATGTCTTTTCAGTTCCTCTGTGCATTTTTTAATCAGTTATTTTTTGGCACTGAGTTGTAAGAGTTCTTTACATATTTTGGATATTGACCCTTTATCAGATTATGATTTGCAAATATTTTCTTCTATTATGTAGGTTCCCCTCTCACTTTATGGATTATTACCTTCAATGCAAAGAAGTGTTTAAGTTTAATGTAGTTACATTTGTCTACTTTTCCTTTTGTTGCCTGTGATTTTGGTATCATATCCAAGAAATCACTGTCAAATTTAATATCATGAAGTTTTCCTCCTGGTTTCTTCTAGGAGCTTTACAACTCTAGGTCTAAAGTTTTGATATTTAATCCATTTTGAGTTAATTTTTATATATGGTATTAAGGTAAAGGTCCAACTTTATTCTTTTGCATCTGTATATCTAGTTGTCCCATCCCCATTTGTTGAAAAAGATTTTCTCCATTGGAATTCTCATCAAAGATAACTTGACTCTGTATGTAAGGTTTCATTTCTGGGTTTTCTTTTTCTATTCCATTGTTCCATACATCTGTCTTTTTCAGTGCCATACTGTTTAGATTATTGCAACTTTATAACATACTTGGAAATCAGGAAGCATAAGGCCTACAAATTTATTCTTCTTTTTAAAAGAATGTTTTGCCTCCTAGGGTCTTTGTGAGATTCCATATGAATTTTAGAATTTTTTTTCTATTTCTGCAAAAAATACTATTGGGATTTTGAGAAAGATTACATTGTATCCATAGCAAAATTTTTTTTTCTCTTTCTGCAAAGAATACCACTGGGATTTTGAGAAAGATTACATTGTATTCGTAGCTCACTTTGGGTAGCATGGACAACTTCTTAATTTCTTTCAAGTCATGAACATGTGATATCTTTCCATTTATTCATATCTTTAAAATTTTTTGTCAATGCTTTGTACTTTACAGTATATACATTTTTCATCCCTTTGATTAAGTTTATTCCTAATTATTTGATTCTTCTTGATGCTATTGTAAATGGGATTGTTTTCTTAATTAACTTCTTAAGTTATTCATTGTTATCTCATAGAGATGCAACTGATTTTTTGGGAATTAATCTTATAACTTGCATTTGCTTAATTTGTTTATTAGTTCTAACAGTTCTGTGTGTGTGTGTGTGTGTGTGTGTGTGTGTGTGTGTTCGCTAGGATTTTCTAGATATAGGATCATGTCATCTGCAAACAGAGATACTTTGACTTCTCCCTTTCCAAATTGGATGCCTTTTATTTCTTTTTCATGCCTAACTTCACTGGCTAAAACTTCTGGTACTATACTCCATAGAAGTGGTGAGAATGGACATCACTGCCTTATTCCTGATCTTAGAGAAAAAGCTCTTGGTTTTCCACCTTTGAGTATGATGTAAGCTATGAGCTTTGTAGATATGATTTTTATTATGTTGATGTAGTTTCCTTCTATTCCTACTTTCTTTAGTTATTTTATCAAGAAAGGATATTGAAATTTGTCAAATGCTTCCTCTGCATGTATTAGAATGATCATGTTTTTTTGTCTTTCATTGTGTTAATATCATGTGTTTTGTTGATTGATTTTCATACATTAAACCATTCTTGCATCCAGGAATAAATCCAAATTGTTTGCAGTGAGAGAAAGACAGACAGACACACACACACACACACAGAGAGAGAGAGAGAGAGAGAGAGAGAGAGAGAGAGAGAGAGAAGGAGAAGCAGGGCTCACCTGGGGCTCAGATTTTACTCCAAGCAGGGCTTGAGCTCACCTGAAGCCAGATTTGAATTCACCCGATGTGGGACTTGAACTCACGAACTGTGAGATCATGACCTGAGCTGAAGTCAGATACTTAACAACTGAGCCACCCAGGTGCCCAGTATATAATCCTTTTAAGATGCTGTTGACTTCAGTTTGCTAGTATTTTGTGGGGGGTTTTACATCGATGCCCGCTGGGAATCTGCAGTCTGTAGTTTTTTTTCTTGGATTTTTTTCTGTATTTGAGTTTGGAAGTGTTTCTTCCTCTTCAATTTTTTTTTTAGAAGAGTTTGAGGAGGATTTGGTGTTATTTTTTCTTTAAATTTTTGATAGAATTCTCCAGAGAAGCCATCTGGCCCTGGGCTTTTCTTTGTTGGGAGACTTTTGGTTAATGACTAAATCTCCTTACTAGTTACACATCTGTTCAGAATTTCTATTTCTTCATGATTCAGTCTTTTTTTCTCTTAATGTTTATTTATTTTTGAGAGACAGAGAGACATGAACAGGGGAGGAGCAGAGAGAGAGGGAGACACAGAATCTGAAGCAGGCTCCAGGCTCCAGGCTTTCAGCACAAAGCCTGACACAGGGCTTGAACTCACAAACTGTGAGATCATGACCTGAGCTAAAGTTGAATGCTTAACCAACTGGCAACCCAGGCATCCCCATGATTCAGTCTTGGTTAGATTGTATGTTTCTAGGAATTTATGCATTTCTTCTAAGTTATCCAATTTGTTGGCATATAAAATTGTCCACAGAACTCTTTTATGATCCTTTTAATTTCTCTGGAATTGCTTATAATGTCCATGTTTCATTTCTTTTTTGGGGGGGGACAATTAAAGAAATGTTATAAAAATTTATTGGCAAAAACTCGCAGGTTGGAATCTTCCTTCATCTATTGGGCACTAGTACGTAAAAACATTAAATTAACAACTAATATTAATGAAGTATTATCACAATTTATTTCAGAATCAACCTAATTTAGATGACTAATGCACATAAATAGGCAAATGTGACAAGCTTTAGATTTTATTTATAATTTACTTGAATGAGAATCAAGTCTAGCTTAATGTTCCTTAGCTATAAATGATTACTTCATGTCCTTGGCCTGGGGGTCATGAGAAATCATGTAAAAAAGTGATTATTTTGCCCCAATGCATAAGAGATCTTTTCTCCTTGAAAGAAAAGACCCCAAGGCCTCCATTGCACTTTTATTTGAATGTAGTACTTGGGACAACTGTCCCAAAGGGCTGGTATTTCCCAGTTTAATCTGAGGTCATAATAAAACAGGCAACAAAACCGTATTTGGGATTTCAGTTTCTCACCCTTATCATGAAGACTCACTGCCTCCCATCATCAATATTTATTGAGCATTTACAGTGCACTAGGCACAATAGAACATACAGAAAACATTGTCCCTGCTCTTGAGGAGCTTACATTCTAAAAGAAAAAAAATATACCTCTTTTAAAATGGTTTTTTTTTTTTTTTGGTATTTTCTGCAAGGTACTGAGGAAATAGTCTGTAGGGTGAGCTTTGGGTATAACTTAGCCCCATCATTATTTAAAGAGAGGAAGAGGAAGGATTTAAAGGCAGACAATGACAGACCATTCAGGAAAGGTAGGGTTTACAAGGAGATAAACACAATCTCATCAACTAAGGAGAGATTTGCTGCAGTAAATAGGATGAGGCAAATAGTTTGTGGGATGCAAGCAAAGGAAGCAAGGTATCCTTAGACACTGAGTGGAGCCAGAAAAATCATGCGGCCTTTTTTCCAAGTACACGGCCACCAAAGTAGGAATGGTTGGTGACAAGACAGAAGACTAAAAAAGGTAATCCGGTGCACCTGACAAATAGAAAGAATAAACGATCAAAATTGAAGGCAGGCTATAACAAGATAAAGAAATTCTTAAGAACAAAAGTGATTTGGAAGCACAAAACTTAGTTAATGCTACCCAACGTTATGATGGGCCAAGAACAAGAACATTGTGGGTTCCTAAGTTAGAAAATGCCATATACCAAAATTTTAAATGGAATATATTACTTTTTTTCCCAATCAATCCCCCGTCTGAAAAAAAAAAAACTTTTTCAGGGAGGGGAGAAATATGGGACATGGTGGTTGGGAACAGTAGTAGTTATATTAGTAGTATTTTGTTATGATAAACTTTGTATTTAAACTTGGTAAAAGCCCATTAGCTGTCAACAGGGAATAAGGAATAAATTTCCAAAAATGTACAATTTCCTTTAGAGAAGTTTCAGAACCCAAAGACTAATTTACATGAAAAGCTGTAGAGAAAGTAGTTGAAAAGTCCATTCATAAAAGTTTTATTCCACTTACATGAATTTAATACACGTGTTCTTAACAATTATGCTTGGATTGTTCATGAAAATTTCATAAGACATTAAACAAAGCTAGCCATCATCAAGTTATTTCCCTGTTAACTATTTTTACATCACATGCATGTTAGGCAAGTATCAAAACAAAAAAAAAATCACAAAAGCAAAACAATACAAAAAAACCCTTAAAAAATTAAATACATGGGATTTTTGTTTTGCTGCTGTGCTTGATATACATAAGGTAATGGATATCAAGCAATTCGTTTTTACTGCATCTTTACTTGTACAATTGTTCTTAGGTTGCCTAAAACATTTAAACACAAATAAAATGAGTGTAGCAAAAATAATGAAAGCAAACAGCAGGTAACTTTACAAATAATGGAATGTGAACCGTTTCTGCCCTTATCCAGAGTAAATTGGGTCACAGCTAAAGGATCACTTCTGTAACTGTAGTCAAAGGTATGCACATCTGAGAATGAGTATGCTGCAGACACACGGGATGCCCATTTCTGCTACAGCCTTGTAAGTGCTCCAAACCTTAAAGTACCCACAATAACTACACCTGTATCTGGAACCAATTATCCCTTTTCTTCCCCACCAGGACAAACCAATATGTAGGCAGTTTTCTTTGCTTAGACATGGAAGCAGTTTTAACACTGGCCCTTGTTAAGCCACAATGTACCAAAAGTACTATGCCAAACGTTTATAACTAGTATAAAAATTCCACATCCGCATATTGGCCACCTCAAGATGAAAACAGATAACTCCCTAAATGTTAACTGGCTCTACTCCCCTAATATTAAACATAAAAACCACATGGGAAATATAGAAATTCAAATAGAAGAAACATAAGCGTGTCATAAATCATAAACAAAAAACTATTTGTAGGACAACATGGATGACAAATGGTCTACTGTGTAAATTTTAGAATGAGGTAGACAAAAGTTGGAAGGCCGGTTAATATTTCCCTCCTTCTCCTGCTTCAGCTTCATCTCCTTGGGTATCCGATGTCCACAATGTCAAGTTGTCTCTCAGTAATTGCATTTATTAGCATGCTGTCTTTGTAGGACTCTTCACTTAATGTATCAAGTTCAGCAATGGCTTCATCAAAAGCTGTCTTTGCAAGAGAGCAGACTTTCTCCGGGGAGTTCAGAATCTCGTAATAGAACACAGAGAAGTTAAGGGCCAGACCCAATCAGATAGGAAGTGTTGGTTTCATTTCCTTTTTGGTGATTTCAAAAGCTTCTTGGTATGCTTGTTTTGACTGATCCCTTTCTTGTCATCACCAGCAGCAACCTCAGCCAAGTAACGGTAGTAGTCTCCTTTCATTTTCAAGTAGAAGACTTTGCTCTCTGCTTGTGAAGCATTGGGGATCAAAAACTTTTCCAAAAGAGACAGTACATCATTGCAGATATCTCTTAGCTCGGTCTCAATTTTCTCTCTGTATTCTCGAGCCATCTGCTGTTTTTTCTCAGCACCTTCCGTCTTTTGCTCAGTACTTGAGACGACCCTCCAAGATGACCTACGGGCT
>NC_043702.1:108514822-108520012 GCF_006229205.1 Suricata suricatta
TCCCCCTGGTTCTCCATTAGGTCTCTCTTGTTTTCCTGCTAGGCCTATGAGTGCAAACAGATGGTTTCTGTCCTTCTCTGCCTGGCTTACTTCACTCAGCATGACACCCTCAAGGTCCATCCACTTTCCTACGAAGGGCCATATGTCATTCCCTCTCATTGCCATTCCTACAACATTTTTATAAGCAACTGAGAGAAGATTCCTCTCCTCATTGGATAATTCAGCTCCTTGCTTAGTTACAGACTTCATGCAGGCTGCCATGTCATCATATCGCTCAGCCAACTCAGCCAGTTTGGCCTTCTGCACCAGCTCATTTTTATCCACGACTGGATGTTCTGTATCCGGAGTGGGTGGCAGCGGCGGACGGATGGACGGGGGCTCAGCAGTCTCTGCCTGTTTCATTTCTGATTTGTTATTTGAGTCTTCCCTCTTTTTTTTCCCTTAGTTAACTTAGCTAAGGGTTCTCCAATTTTGTTGATCTTAAAAAACACCTGTTAGACTTGTTAAATTTTTTCTATTGTTTCTCTATTTATTTATTTCTGCTCTAATATTTATTATTACATTCCTCTTGCTGTCTTTGAGTTTAGTTTTTTCTACTCTTTTTAGTTCCTTGAGGTGTAATGTTAGATTGTGGATTTGAGATTTTTTAAGCTTATTTATTTATTTGAGAGAAATGGAGACAGTGCAAGTGGAAGAGGGGCAGAGCGAGAGGGAGAGAGAGAGAATCTAAGGCAGGCTCTGGACTGTTAGCACAGAGTCCGATGTGGGTCTCAAACTCACGAAGCCACAAGATCATGACCTAAGCCCAAATCAGGAGTCAGATGTGTAATCAACTGAACCTGCCAGGAGCCCTGATATCTTTATTTTTAATCTAAATATTTACAACTACATTCTTTCCTTCTTGGTACTGCTTTAAGTTTTGGAATGATATGATTTTGTTTTCATTTGGCTCAAGATTCTAAGTTCTCTTGTGACTTCTTCTTTGACTCATTGGTTGTTTAAGAGTGTGTTAATTTTCACATACTTGTGAATTTTATAGTTTTCTTTCTGCTATTGCTTTCTAATTTCATTGCACCATGGTCAGAAAACATACTTGGTATGATTTCAGTCTTCTTAAAAAAATTTTTTTTGGTATATCTTAGAAAAGATCCAGGTATGCTTGAGAGGATTATGTATTCTGTTTTTAGGTGACGTGTTCTGTATATGTCTATTAGGTCCACTGGTCTATAGTGTTTTCAAGTCCTCTCTTAGTCATCTGGATGTTCTATATACTGTTGGAAGGGGAGTATTAAAGTCTCCTAATATTATTGTAGTGTTATCTGTTTTATTTATTTGTTTGTTTGTTTATTTATTTTATACTAGTTTATTGTCAGATTGGTTTCCATATAACACCCAATGCTTCTCCCCACAAGTGCCCCCCCTCCATGACCATTACCTTCCCTCCCATCTCCCTTCAGACCTCAGTTCTTTTCAGTATTCAATAGTCTCTCACGATTTGTGTCCTTTTCTCTCCCCAACCCTCTTTACCCCTTCCCCTCCCTATGGACCTCTGTTAGGTTTCTCCTGTTAGACCTATGAGTGCAAACATATGGTATCTGTCCTTCTCTGCCTGACTTATTTCACGTAGAATGACACTCTCAAGGTCCATCCAATTTGCTACAAATGGCCAGATTTCATTCTTTCTCATCACCATGTAGTACTCCATTGTGTACATATACCACATCTTCTTTATCCATCCATCAGGTGACGGACATTTAGGCTCATTACATGATTTGGCTATTGCAGAAAGTGCCGCTATGAACATTGGGGTACATGTGCTCCTTTGCATCAGCATTTTTTAAATTTTAGGTAAGTCCCTAGCAGTGCTATTGCTGGGTCATAGAGGAGTTCTATTGATAGTTTTTTGAGGAACCTCTATACTGTTTTCCAGAGTGGCTACACCAGTTTACATTCCCACCAACAGTGTACTAGGGTGCCCATTTCTCCACAACCTCACCAGCATGTATAGTCTCTTGATATGTTCATTTTAGCCACTCTGACTGGTGTGAGGAGGTATCTCAGTGTGGTTTTGATTTGTGTTTCCCTGATGATGAGTGACACTGAGCATCGTTTCATGTGCCTGTTGGCCATCTGGATGTCCTCTTTGGAGAAGTGTCTGTTCAGATCTTCTGCCCATTTCTTCATTGGTTTATTCGTTTTTCAGGTATGGAGTTTAGTGAGTTCCTTGTATATTTTAGATACTAGCCCTTTATCTGATATGCCATTTTCCACTATCTTTTCCCATTCTGTCAGTTGCCTATTAGTTTTTTTTTTTTTATTGTTTCCTTTGCAGGGCAGAAGCTTTTTATCTTGATGAGGTCCCAATAGTTCATTTTTCTTCTTGACTCCCTTGCCTTTGGGAATGTGTTGAGGGGGAAATTGCTATGACTGAGGCCAAGGAGGCTGCTTTCTGCTTTCTCCTAAAGGGTTTTTATGGTTTCTTGTCTCACATTCAGGTCCTTCATCAATTTGAGTTTATTTTTTGAATGGTGTAAGAAAGTGGTTTAATGTCATTCTTCTACATGTTGCTGTCCAGCTCTCCCAACACCACCTATTGAAGAGGCTGTCTTTTTTCCCATTGGATACTCTTTGCTGTTTTGTCAAAGATTAATTGGCCATACACTTGTGGATCCAGTTTTGCCTTCTCTATTCTATTCCATTGGTCCATGTGCCTGTTTTTGTGCCAATACCATACTGTCTTGATGATGACAGCTTTGTAGTAGAGGCTAAAGTCTGGGATTGTGATGCCCCCCCCCCCGTTTTGGTTTTCTTCTTCAATATTACTTTGGCTATTCAGGGTTTTTTGTGGTTCCATACAAATTTTAAGATCGTTTGTTCTAGCTTTGAGAAGAATGCTGGTGCAACTTTGATGGGGATTGCATTAAATGTGTAAATTGCTTTGGGTAGTAATGACATTTTCACAATGTTTAATCTTCTGATCCATGAGCACCGAATGTTTTTCCATTTCTTTGTGTCTTCTTCAGTTTCCTTCATATGTCTTCTATAGTTTTCAGCATACAGGTCTTTGACATCTTTGGTTAGATTTATTCCTAGGTATTTTATGGTTTTTTGTGCAGTTGTGAATGGGATCAGATTTATATTTCTCTTTCTGTTGCTTCATTTGTGGTGTATAAGAATGCAACAGATTTCTGTATGTTGATTTTGTACCCTGCAACATTACTGAATTCATGGATCAGTTCTAGAAGGCTTCTGGTGGAGTTGATCAGGTTTTCCATGTAGATTATCAGGTCATCTGCGAAAAGTGAAAGTTTGACTTCTTCTTTGCCAATTCTGATGCCTTTTTTTTTTCTTATTGTTGTCTGATTGCTGACCCTAGAACTTCCAACACTATGTTAAACAACAGTGGTGAGAGTGGACATCCCTGTCATCTCCCTGATTTCAGGGGGAAAGCTCTCAATATTTCCCTATTGAGGATAACATTGACTGTGGGCTTTTTATAAATGGCTTTTATGATGTTTAAGTAAGTTCCCTCTATCCCGACTTTCTCGAGGGTTTTTATTAAGAAGGGATGTTGTATTTTGACAAATTTTTTTCTGCATCTATGGACAGAATCATATGTGATTTTCTCTTTTATTATGTTAATCTGAAGTATCACACTGATGGATTTGCAAATATTGAACTAGCCCTGTAACCCACTTGATCATAACGAATAAATCTTTTTATATGCTGTTGAATTCGATTTGCCAGTATCTTGTTGAGTATTTTTTGTATCTGTATTCATTAAGGATATTGGCCTATAGTTCTCTTGTTTTTGTTGGGTCTCTGTCTGGTTTAGGAATCAAAGTGATATGTGCTTTGTAGAATGAGTCTGGAAGTCTCCCTTCCATTTCTATTTTTTTGGAATATTTGAGAAGGATCGGTGTTAACTCTGCTTTAAATGTCTGGTAGAATTCCCCTGGGAATCCATCCGGTCCTCGGCTTTTATTCGTTGGGCGATTTTTGATAACTGATTTGATTTCTTCAGTGGTTATGGGTCTGTTCAGGTTTTCTATTTCTTCCCATTTATATTTTGGTAGTGGATGTGCATTTAGGAATTTGTCCATTTCTTCTAGACTGTACACCTTGTTGGCATATAGTTTTTCATAGTAATCTCTGATGGTTGCTTGTATTTCTGAGGGATCTGTTGTAATAGATCCATTTTCCTTCATGATTTTTGTCTATCTGAGTGTTCTTCCTTTCTTTCTGTGGACCCTAGCTAGAGGTTCATCAATTTTGTTTATTTTTTTTTTCAAAAAGCCAACTCTTTGTTTTATCGATCTGTTCAATTTTTTGTGTGTGGATTCTATCTTGTTTAATTCTGCCCTGATCTTTATTATTTCTCTTCTTTTGCTGGGTTTGGGGTACTATTGCTGCTCCCTTTTTAGTTTCCTTAGGTGCTCTGTTAGGTTTTGAGTTTGCACTTTTTCTGGTTTGTTGAAATAGGTCTGCATTGCAATGAACTTTACTCTTAGGACTGCCTTTGCTGTGTCCCAGAGAGTTTGGATTGTTGTATTCTCATTTTCATTTCTTTCCATATATTTTTTAATTTCCTCTCCAATTGCCTGGTTTGCCCAGTCATTCTTCAGTAGGGTAGTTTTTAACCTTCATATTTTTGGAGGTTTTCCAGACTTCTTCCTGTGGTTGATTTCAAGTTTCATAGCATTTGATCTGAAAGTGTGCATGGTATGATCTCAATTCGTTTGTACTTATAGAGGGTTGTTTTATGACCCATATGGGATCAATCTTGGAGAATGTGCCATGTGCACTCAAGAAAAAGTGAATAACCTAGCCTCAGGATGCAGAGTTCTAAATCTATTAATTCCATCTGTTCCATGTGTCATTCAGGTCCATTGTTTCTTTGGTGATTTTTTGTCTGGTTGACCTATCCATTGTTGCAAGTGGGGTATTAAAGTCCCCTGCAATTAGCACATTCTTATCAATAAGATTCCTTCTGTTTGTGATTAGTTGTTTTATGTATTTGGGAGCTCCCTAATTCAGCACATAGATGTTTATAATTGTTAGCTCTTCCTGATGTAGCGACCCTGTGATTATTATATAATGTCCTTCTTCATCTTTTGTTACTGCCTTTACTTTAAAGTCCAGTTTGTCCAATATAAGTATGGATACTCTGGCTTTCTTGTGGCGTCCAGC
>NC_043702.1:108520112-108528872 GCF_006229205.1 Suricata suricatta
TGAATGACTGGCTCGGTAGATAAAGAATTCTTGGCTGCATATTCTTCCTGTTCATCACATTGAAGATTTCCTGCCTTTCCTTTCTGGCCTGCCAAGTTTCAGTAGATAAATCTGTAACCACTCTGATAGGTTTCCCTTTGTATGTTAAGGTCCTTTAATCCCTAGCTGCTTTCAGAATTTTCTATTTTTCTTTATATTTTGCCAGTTTCACTATGATATGTCGTGCTGAAGGTCAGTGTACGTTACGTCTTTGGGAAGTTTGGTATGCCTCTTGAATTTCAATGTCTTTCTCTCTCTCTAGGTTGGGGACATTTTCATGTATAATTTGCTCCAACATACCTTCAGGACCTTTTTCTCTTTCTTCCTCTTCAGGAACTCCTATGATACGGATATTGTTCCCTTTGATTGTATTACTCAAGTTTCTGATTCTCCTTTTGTGCTCCTGGATCACTTTCTCTTTTTCTTGCCTTCCTCTTTTGCTATAACTGTGTCTTCTAATTCACCTATTCTCCTCTCTGCTTCTTCAATCCGTGCATTGGCAGCCTCCATCTTATTATTCACTTCATTCATAGCCAAAAGGCTAAAAGGTAAAAAATTACCTCATCACAGCTATTTTGAAGGTTTCTAGTCTTCATATCAATATCTTCTTTCACAACGTCTATGCTTTTTTCAAGCCCAGTGATTAATTTTATGATAATCGTTCTGAATTCTTGATCAGTTATGTTGCTTGTGTCTGTTTTGAGAGTTCTGTCACTGTGGTTTCTTCCTGGTAATTCTTAAGAGGAGAGTTCTTTTGTTTTGTCATTTTGGATAGCTTTCTGTCTCTTATCAGTTTTAAAACCTCTTTCTGTACTGTGTGCTGGTTAGTATGACCCTACTAAAGGAGGCTCTTTGACTGTCAAGGGTCTGTCGTTTCAGGAGATGTTCTTTTAATGGTGTCTCTCAGTTTCTCTTGTTGTGCTTGTATTTAATATATTTCCTTACTCAGTGATAATTGAGACTTTCCACTATGTGTGCTGTGGACTGTTTTTTGAGGTATCTCTGAAAAGGAACACAGACAAACACACAGGGAACAGAAGCACGCAAGCGTACTGACAGATCTGGTAAACAAGCAAACCAAATGGAAAAGGAAAAAAGGGAGCAGGAAAGAAGAGAGGACAGGAAAGGAGAAAGAAAACAAAAACAACAATAAAAACAAAAAACCGAGGGCACAGGTACAGCCAGAGATAAAGGATAGTCTGAGAGCCTAAAACCTGTGGAGGATAAAAATAAGAATGAGATAAGTGAAAAATATCTGGATGGTAAGAGTTGATCTTATCACAGCAGTGTTAAATGTTGGTCTTGGGGCGCCTGGGTGGCTCAGTCGGTTAAGCCTCCGACTTCGGCTCAGGTCAGATCTCACGTTCGTGGGCTCGAGCCCCACATCAGGCTCTGTGCTGAGAGCTGGCTCAGAGCCTGGAGCCTGCTTCGTGTTCCGTGCCTCCTTCTCTCTCTGCCCCTCCCCCTCTCATGCTCTGTCTCTGTATCAAAAATAAATAAAACATTAAAAAAAATTTTTTTTAAATGTTGGTCTTTCCCAGACTTCAGGGGGAAAAGGGAGAGAAGGATGAAATAGGAAAATAGAGAAGAGAAAATAAGGGGGAAAATTATGGAAGCTTAAGAATTAAAAATAATTAGGATAGAAAAAAAAAGAAAACAAAATTAAGAAATAGCACAAACAGAAGAATCTAGCTCTCCAGCGTGGATGGGCATGGTTTGATGTATTTTGGGTCTCAGGGCCTGGTCTCTGAGGCCCCGCCTGAGTGGATGCAGGGAGAAGAATGGCAGTGCCTCAAGTCCCTCTCAGACCACAAGTTGCCAGCCACTCTCTTGATTCCAACCTTCCCCGTGTCACTGGCAGATCAAGTTGTTTCAGTTTTCTCAGGTCCACTAGACCTTCAAATCCCTTTAATACTTCCACCACCATTAAAGTAACTTCTGGCAGCTTGGCGGCTTTCTGGTTGGGACTGCACAGGGGGATTGGAGAACCAGTCCTTCCCTGGCTCCACCTGAGGTTCCCAGGCCAACCTGATCAGGAGCCCACTGAGGGGGTTGGATTTCTCTCCCCGTGCCCAGGGGCTGCGAATCTCGGCTGCGCCTAGGGCTAAGGTCTCCCATCCGTCTCTTCCCCTTGGCTCTGTGCCTCACTGGAGGCCAGCTTGCATCCCTCTTGCACTGCTGACTCGCGGGCAGCATGGCTGTCGCGTGCAGCACGGCTGGCTCTCCTGCAGCTCTCAAAATTCTGTGCCAACATGCACAGCCGTCCTCTGCGCTCACGACCAGGCCCAGTGTTGTGCAGCCTCTGGACCAGCACTCTCTGCAGCTCAGGGCTAAGTCTCTGGACACTCTCTTTCCCAGCTTCTCTTTGAGCCCAGTGCTCCCTCCCTCAGAGTCTCCGTTCCCAGTTTTCACTCACTTATTCCAGCATCCGTGGGGTTGATATCAATAAGGGGTCAGTGTACCCACCCCCAGCTCCTGGAGATCAGAAAGTTGTGGCTTTTAAATCCTCTCAGTTTGATGTTTGCAGGTGTGAGGAGGTAACAGTGTTCCCTACCTCTTTGCCATCTTGCCCCCATTCCTTATCTATTTTTGAAAGTGGGATTTTGAAGCCTCCTACCATTATTGTGTTGCCATTTCTCCTTTCATTTTTATCAATGTTGGCTTCGTATATCTGGGACCTCTGATATATATCATTACAATTGCTATTTCTTCCTGGAGAATTGACACTTTCATCATTATATAATGTCCTTCATTGTCTCTTGTTACAGTTTTTGACATAAAGTCTATTTTGTGTGGCAAAGGTATGGCCTCCCCTACTCTCTTTTCATTATCATTTGCATGGAGTATCTTTTTAATCCTTTTCCTTTCAGTCTAGGTGTGCCCTAAGATCTAAAGTGAGTCTCTTAGAATTATAAGATGGATATTTTTTCTATTTAATAGATCCTGCAAGTTTTGTCTTTTTATTGGAGACTTTAACCCATTCAGGTTTCACTTAATTACTAAAATGAAAGCTCTCACTAGTGTTATTTTATTGTTTTCTGTATGTTTTGTAAGCATTTGGTATCTTTCCTCTCTTGCTGCCTTCCTTTGTTTTTCATTGATCTTTTTTTCTTGTAGTGACAATGCTTTGATTCCCCTTTGTGTATCATCTTTAGGTATTTTTGTGGTTACCATGGGGATTACATAAAGCATCTTTCCTATCTGATGTGGTGGGACCAACTTAAAAAACCAAGAGTTGAACAATCATTGCCATTGGCCTTCTCTGTGTTTATCACTGAGCCAGTAGTTGGTCCCTCAGTGATATTCCTACAAGATGACCCTTTCTGCCTGCACCAATATTCCCAATTTCATGACCATGATCACATGGTTGGGGGGAGTGGAGTTCTTGCACATGGATTCTAGGTGATGTGATTATCAGCCTGGCAGACTTATTCCAGAGAAAGCTGTTGCAATCTACACGGCTTCCAGAAAGCAGTAGAACATGTAAATTCCTGTTTTATCCAGTAAAGTTCTCCCCATGCCAATGCCCAGAAAGGAAGAGGAAGAGAAAACACCAGGAACAGTGACAAAGGGCCTCATCTGGCTTCCAATTCACCTTGACACCCCTCCCTACTCAATCTAATGATAAAAGAAAGGTCTCCTTTCACTTCTACTGTATGACACCTCCCTCTTTAGGCTCTAAAAGGAGTAGCACATTGTCTCCCTTGGCTTTGGCTGTTTTCTTCATGCTCCTTCCAAGGGTGACCCAAGGGCAGATTGTGCAAGACATGTTTGGAGAGGCTGCACTACTGGGCTCACAGTCAGTGCTTATTGTCTACGAGACTGAGGGCACTCAAGCTACCTTGGAATGACCCTGTGTTTCATCAGCAAGGGCTGAGCAACCAATGGTGCATTAATGGACAGGCCCACCAGGTGATGCAGTGGACCTGCTCTGCAGAATTTGAAACTATAAGTGCGCCTGGGCTTCTGTCCCAGCTCTTCCCATAGTTCCTAAAAAGTAGATTCAGGTCTTCAGTGAGATCAAAAAGGCCAGGAGAGGGGCACCTGGTTGGCTCGGTTGAAAAAGCATGTGACTCTTTATGTTGAGGGTTGTGAGTTCAAGCCCCATTTTGGGCGTAGAGATTACTCAGAAATAAAATCTTAACAAAAACAAAAAACCTAGGAGAGAAGCACTGTGTTTCTCTGGCAGGCAGATGACTGCTGAGCCTTAGTCATGGTCAAGATGCCATGAGCCTTCTTGTAGAGGCCAAAGCTATCTGTGGAAATGGCAGGTGCTGAGTGCTGTGCTGGTAGCATTAGAAGATCAGGCTCTGGACTCCCCACCAGTGTGGACCAGGGACAATACAAGTAATCCCTCCTTGAAGGGGTTTACTCATCTTTAAAATGGAAAAACCACAGTGTCCCCTCACTGGACATGTGCTTAGTAAAATGCAGCTGCTATTACTAAGGAAGGACTATTAGAAACTGATTTCAAAAGCCTAAAGTTTACTACCTTTAGTCAAGAGAAGTGACCAAAATCCATTACATGGCCCCACTGGGCACTCTTCAGCATGAGCATCTAGATTTTTAGTTTCAGAGAGCACAAAGTGACTGATAAAAGACGCCCTCCCCATTTTTCCCAAAGTGGGGAAGGTAGCATGTCCTGGGCTCATGGCCTTACATGATGGTGAGTTCAGAGTTCATCTCCAGAACATCATGAATCTCTAACCCTGCAGCACTTTGTCCTCCATATATCCAATCCAACACCACCATCCCCATGTTAGAGGCCTTGTGTCCATGAAGATGTGGGGTAGGGTCTCCCTGACTACCATCAGTGCATGTGGCCTAGGCCTGTACTGTGCCTGAGTCAGCAGGGGATCCATTTCTGATATACTATGCTGGGTTCATAAAGCAAAGCAAGCGCTCAGCAGAAAATCTGGGTTCCTATGGACAATTGGACATCTTCTGTGGTGAGGGGCTTTACTGGCCCTTATCTCTGTGAGGAACCTTCAAAGGAAGCTGGCCTATAACAGGGAGTAGTGGATTCAATATCTTGTATCCCCAGCAGATGAGTTAATAAACCTAAATCCACCTCTCTGAGCCTAGTCAAGCTAGTCACTCCTTCTCCATATGTGATTCCCCTGAACAGAGGATACAGGGTGTACAGAACTCAGAAATGCTCTCACTCAGGGTGGGAGTGGAGGCACAGACTACAAAAGCATATGGAGGAGCCTGCTGTGGAGGACAGGTTTTGAGTAGACCTCAGGTTGAACTGTTGTTCTGTTAATTATCAGAATTATGACTTTGGAGCTTCAATTTCCTTTGTAAACTGGATCAAAATCCCTTCCTTCTGGAATTGTGGGGAGCTCTTGGTCTCATTTGAGAAAAAAGTTCATCCTAAGTGTGATAGGAAGGGATGCATGCTTCCCCTTTATTCCAACAACCTCTGGGCTGGGCAGAGAGAACCCAAGCAGGCCCTCAAAGAGTCACCTCCCTACTCTCTGCAAATCTTGGAGTTTTATGGATAAAGAAGCCCCTTTGGGAAACAATGCTCAGGATCTAGTGGCTGTGGTGGCATCATCTGGATATGTCAGTTTGGGAGACATGAAAAGCCCTTGGTGAGCGCTATGAGAGTAAGGCTGTTGGAGGCTCTTCCAGATGGGAACTTGTTAGAAATGCAGATTCCCAAGCCTATCTGAGACCTGTTGAACCAGTGATTTGTGTCTTAACCACCCCTCCATCTGAAGGTGCGATTGGCCCAGTAAAGATCATCACAGTGAGGAGGAGTGCTAGCTGAGCTTGCATAAGGAAATTCTTCTCTTCAATCAAATCTAAATCACAAACTGTAGGTATGACTGAGCTATAGGAAGTCTTGCTCCTGGCCAGGCTCTGCCCCATGGCCCTGGGTCCTTGAGCTGTAACACCCACTACCTGGGGTGCATGCTCCAGTAAGAGCATTCTGACTGGTTCCCTCTATACCATAATGTGGTTAGAGCTGGTGCAGCAGGAAGGTCCTGAGTCAGAGGAGGTGGGAAGGTCTTCAACTCTATAAATAGTAGTGGCCTGGGCAGGAAACCATCACACTGTGACCTGGGCAAACATTGCAGCTCCATTTTTCTCTGTAGGCACTTTGGTCCGACACAGTAGAAAACTGCTTCAACAAGAGTACAGCTGCCCTCAGCCAACAGCCCCATGCATGTATGGCTACTTGAGGGGCCAGATGCATTGGGACCCTTCCTGGCTCTGAGCATCCCGTGCTATGTCTAAGTGCTATGACAGGGGCTGATTGCATTACTGTGGGACAGGCACCTGCAGAGGGTCTTCAGGAAGGAAGACTTGACCCTCTGAGGCTGTTATCAGTCTAGAGGAGGTGGTTGGTGGTGGAGAGAGTCATCAGACCTCAGCACTGCTGCTGCTCCAGACTTTCAGAAGTATGAAGGGATTCTTGTCAAGGGACAGTGGAGGTCTGGGGAAGGGGTATGATCACTCCACTGTCTCCAGGCTGAGAGCAGAGTCAGGTGAAAATTAGGCATTAGGTGACCCAGAGGCAGTGATCCGACAGCGGCTGTCAGAGGTAGTGCTGCCTCTCCTGTAGCCACAATGTTACTTTCTTCCTCAGGCGTTGGGGATTTCAGCCTCAGTCACAGAGGCACTTCATCCTTCCTCTACCAAGCCTGCTCACAGACAAGGTCACCCATTAAAGATGCTTTAAGGCTCCTCCAGTGATGATGTTCGATGTAATTTGCCCTGGGCAAACTCAGGTTTGTTCGTTTTGGCCAATTTTTATTTATTTCTTTTAGGACTACCTCCTTATAATTTCCAGAGAGAAAATACAAAGTAAGAAAGAGACTTGAAGTATTACTCAACAGATAGTCAAGATGTTATAGTAGGGAGGAGCCAAGATGGTGGAGAGGAAGGAAGCTCCGTAAACTTTGTCTGCCCCATCAATTGAACTGAGAAGGACATTACTCTCATCTGCAAGAGTGGAAGGAGAAAATATGGACTCCAGAAGGAAGAGAACCTGAAGGATACCTGAGTGACATAAAAGTGCATAGACTGGAACTTTGAACCGAGGCGGGCCTGGAAAATACAACTCTGCTCAACCACGGCACAAGGAGATCAGACTCATTAGTGTGGCCTACAGTTCATAGTTCAGCGGAGCTTGGTGTGCTGCTTATCTAATCTCTGCAGACACCAAGGCAGAGCCTCTGAGAGCAGCCTCCGAGACCTACCACATCAAACCACGCCTATCCACAAGGGGAGCTGCTGGGTTTGTTTTGTATTGTTTTTGTTTGTTTTGTTTTTTTATAATTTTTTTCCTTTTTTCATTTTTATTCTTTTCTCCTTTTTCTGTAGGTATTTTTTATTATTATTACTTTTTTTTTACTTAAATTCATTAAAATTTTTACTCCTTATTTTCCTTTCTCCTTTCTCCATTTTTTTTTTACCTTCTTTCAATCCAGATATATTCTCCTATATCTCATCCTTACCTCTCCCCTCAAGTGGTCATACACTTTTAGACTGTCCACTGTCCTTTGTTGTCTCTGACCCCCTTTATGTTTTTTTCTTTTTTTCTTCTTCTCCACTTTTCATCTCTTTCCTCTCCATTCTGTTTATTTTCTTTCCCCCTTTTAATGTGTTTCTTTGTTTGATTTGTCTGTGAGTTTGTGTGTTACTGTTCCCTCTGTGTTTGTCTGTCTGTTTTCCTTCTTAGGGCTACACCAAGAAACAAGCCAAAATGTGCATGACAGTGAGTCCAAAATATTGCTGAGTACGGAAATAAAATGTTCAAAGGCACAACAAGAGAAACTGAGAGACACCATTAAAAGAATATTTCCAGAAATGACAGGCCCTGGACAGTCAATAAGCGTATTTAACAGAGAAATATTAACAGGTACACAGTACACAACGAGCTTTCTAAGGATGACAAGAGACATAAAACTAGCAAAAATGACAAAACGAAGAAACTCTCCCCTGAAGAACCTCCAGGAGGAAGTCACAGCCACAGAACTGCTCAAGGCAGATCTAGAAACATACCAGATCAAGAATTTAAAAAACTAGTCATAAAATTAAACGCTGGGGTTGAGAAAAACATCAAAGAATCAACTGAGACTATGACTAGGCACTATGATGAGCTCAAAGAGGCTATAGGCGAGGTGAATAACAAACTGGAGGCAGCCACCTCAAGGATTGACAAGGCAGAGAGACGAATAGGTGAATTAGAAGATATAGTTCTAGCAAAAGAGGAAGCTGAAAAAAAGAGAGAGAAATTAATCCAGGAGCAGGAAAGGAGAATTCGAGACCTGAGTGATACAATCAAGCAGAACAACATCCGTATCATAGGAATTCCTGAAGAGGAAGACAGAGAGAAAGGACCTGAGGGGATACTTGACCAAATTATAACTGAGAATTTCCCAAATCTGGGAAAAGAAATAGACATTCAAATTCAAGAGGCACAAAGAACCCCCTCAAGATGTAACTTGAATCAGCCATCAGCACGAGATACCATAGTGAAACTGGCAAAATATAAAGATAAAGATAGAATTCTGAAAGCAGCTAGGGAGAAAAGGGCCCTCACATACAAAGGGAAACCTATCAGAGTGGTTACAGACTTATCTAATGAAACTTGGCAGGCCAGGAAGAAATGGCAGGAAATTTTTATGGTGATGAACAGAAAAAACATGCAGCCAAGAATCCTTTATCCAGCAAGCCTGTCATTCAAAATAGAAGGAGAGATAAAAT
>NC_043702.1:108528972-108530707 GCF_006229205.1 Suricata suricatta
AAACAAAAATTGAGAGAATTCATGACCACCAAACCAGCTCTACAGGAAATCCTAAGAGGGACTCTATAAGGGAAATGTTGCAAAGAACACAAAATGTCAGAGACACCACTACAAACATGAGCTCTAAAGAGAACACAATGAATCTGAACCCACATTTCTCAATAATAACACTGAATGTAAATGGACTGAATGCTCCAACCAAACGACACAGGGAAGCAGAATGGATAAAAAAACAAAACCCATCTATTTACTGTCTACAAGAGACCGTTTTCAACGGGAAGACACTTTCAGGTTGAAAGTAAAGGGATGGAGAAATATCTATCATGCGACTGGAAGCCAAAAGAAAGCTGGAGTAGCCATATTTATATCAGACAAACTGGACTTTAAAGTAAAGGCAGTAACAAGAGATGAAGAAGGATATTATATAATAATTACAGGATCTCTCCATCAGGAAGAGCTAGCAATTATAAATATCTATGCACCAAATTCGGGAGCACCCAAATACATAAAACAATTAATCACAGAAAGAAACAACCTTATAGATAAGAATGTGCTAATTTCAGGGGACATTAATTATCCACTGACAGCAATGGATAGATCAACCAGACAGAAAATCACTAAACAATGGACCTGAACAACACTTTGTAACAGATGGAACTGACAGATATATTTAGAACTCTGCATCCTGAAGATAGGAAATTCACCTTCTTTTCGAGTGCACATGGCACATTATCCAAGATTGATCACATACTGGGACATAAAGCAGCACTCCATAAGTATAAACAAATAGAGATCATACCATGCACACTTTCAGATCACAATGTTATGAACGTGAAATTAACCACAGGAAAAAGTGGAAAACCTCCAAAAATGTGGAGGTTAAAAACCACCCTACTAAAGAATGATTGCGTCAATCACGCAATTAGAGAAGAAATTAAAAAATATATGGAAACCAACGAAAACGAAAATACAACAATCCAAACTCTCTGGGATACAGCCAAGGCAGTCCTAAGAGGAAAGTACATTGCAATCCAGGCCAATCTCAACAAATTAGAAAAAGTGCAAATTCAAAAACTAACAAAGAACCTACTGGAACTAGAAGGGAAGCAGCAAGAGCACCTCAAACCCAGCAGAAGAAAAGAAATAATAAAGATCAGGGCAGAAATAGACAATATAGAATCCAAAAGAACAGTCGAGCAGAGCAATGAAACCAAGAGTTGGTTCTTTGAAAAAATAAACAAAATCGAGAAACCTCTAGCCAGGCTCCTCAGAAAGAAAAGAGAGAGCACCCAGATAGACAAAATTATGAATAAAAAAAGATCTATTATAACCAATCCCTTAGAAATACAAGCAATCATCAGAGATTACCTTGAAAAATTATATGCCAACAAACTGGACAACACAGAAGAAATGGACAAATTCCTAAATGCACATGCACTGCCAAAATTCAAACGGGAAGAGATAGAAAGCATGAATAGACCAATAACCAGTGAAGAAATCGAATCCTTTATCAAAAATCTCCCAACGAATAAGAGCCCAGGGCCAGATGGCTTCCCAGGGGAATACTACCAGACATGTAAAGCAGAGCTCATACACATTCTTCTCAAACTATTCCAAAAATAGAAATAGAAGGAAAACTTCCAAGTTCGTTCTATGAAGCCAAAATCACCTTGATACCCAAACCAGACAGAGACCCAGCAAAAAAGGAGAACTACAGACCAATATCCCTAATGAA
>NC_043702.1:108530807-108531987 GCF_006229205.1 Suricata suricatta
CCATGAATGTGATCCATCACATTAACAAAAGAAGGGAAAAAAACCATATGATCCTGTCAATAGATGCAGAAAAAGCATTTGACAAAACATAGTGCCCTTTCTTAATAAAAACCCTTGAAAAAGTCAGAATAGAAGGAACTTACCAAAATATTATAAAAGCAGTTTATGAAAAGCCCACAGCCAATATTATCTGCAATGGGGAAAAACTGAGAACTTTCCCCCCTGAGATCAGGAACACGACAGGGGTGTCCACTCTCACCACTGCTGTTTAACATAGTGCTGGAAGTCCTAGCATTATCAATCAGACAACAAAAGGAAATAAAAGGCATCAGAATTAGCAAAGAAGAAGTCAAACTTTCACTTTTCCAGATGACATGATAGTCTACATGGAAACCCCAAGTGATTCCACCAGAAGCCTTCTAGAACTGATTAATGAATTCAGTAAAGTTGTAGGATACATAATCAATGTACATAAATCAGTTGCATTCTTATACACCAAAAATGAAGCAGCCGAAATAGAAATCAAGAAACTGATCCCATTCACGATCACACGAAAAACCATCAAATACCTAGGAGTAAACCTAACCAAGGATTTAAAACTTAAGAAAGAGATTGAAGAAGACACCAAGAAATGGAAAAACATTCTGGGCTCATGGATCGGAAGAATAAACATTGTGAAAATGTCATTACTACCCAAAGCAATCTACACATTCAATGCAATCCCCATCAAAATTGCACCAACATTCTTCTCAAAGTTAGAACAAACTATCCTCAAATTCATATGGAACCACAAAAGACCCCGAATAGCCAGTTATATTGAAGAAGAAAACCAAAACGGGAGGCATCACAATCCCAGACTTTAGCCTCTACTACAAAGCTGTCATCATCAAGACAGTATGGTATTGGCACAAAAACAGACACATAGACCAATGGAATAGAATAGATAACCCAGAACTGGACCCACAAATGTATGGCCAATTAATTTCTGACAAAGTAGGAAAGAGTATCCGATGGAAAAAAGACTGCCTCTTTAGCAGGTGGTGCAGGGAGAATTGGACAGCAACATGCAAAAGAATGAAACTAGACCACTTTATTACACCATACACAAAAATTAACTCAAAATGGCTGAAGGACCTGAATGTGAGACAGGAAACCATCAAAACCCTCGAGGAGAAAGTAG
>NC_043702.1:108532087-108536726 GCF_006229205.1 Suricata suricatta
ATTCTTTCTCATTGCCATGTAGTACTCCATTGTGTATATATACCACATCTTCTTGATCCATTCATCAGGTGATGAACATTCAGGCTTTTTCCATGTTTTGGCTATTGTTGACATTGCTGCTATGAACATTGGGGTACATGTGCTCCTATGCATCAGCATTTCTGTACCTCTTGGGTAAATCCCTAGCAGGGCTATTGCTGGGTCATAAGGGAGTTCTATGGATAGTTTTTGAGGAACCTCCACACTGTTTTCCAGAGCGGCTGCACCAGTTTACATTCCCACCAACAGTGTAGGAGGGTGCTTGTACAGCATTTTCTACACAAGAATCAGCTAAAAGCCTGGACCCAACCATGCTGAGTTTAGGTAACCCAGGAGAAAAGGTCCTTACACCATCTTGGAGCACTGCAGAGGTGAGCCATGGTGGATCCTCATAACTTCTTCTAGGGCTCAAAGGAGGAAATAATAGGCATCAGGGAAGTTGGTGGTATCATAAATGCCAAGCACTATTGCCTGAGGTGGCATATGTCGAGGCAGGTTTATGGTGTAAGACAGTAGATAGTGCACAAAGGGTAAAGGCACAGCAAGCCGAGGCTACAGGCAGGCCCTGCTGGACAACAGGCTCATGCCGACAATCAAGCCTAAGTTCCTATTGGGGGAATTCCTTAAGCCATGGAGTCAGTAGTAAATATCTGTTTACTGCCATTTATACTCCTTAGTAGTCACCTTCAACAAAATAAGCCTGTTTACTTAAATAGGGTTGTAAAATAAAGGCAAACATACTCTGTTAGTAAGGAGATATTAACCACCTAATTGTCATGTTGGCCTGTGATGTACCTCCCAACATCTGGACTGCACAGTGAGGGTGCTTGACTCAGTAAGAGGTAATACAGCAGGCAGTTGAGTCTGTGCCAGGCTTTGTGAAATACTTACACCTTCCCCACACCCTCATGGGCTGCTACTCTAGCAGCTAATTTTTAAAAACAACTTTATTGATATATTATTTGTATACCATAAAATTTACCCTTTACCCTTTTAAAGTAGACAATTCCATGCTTTTATAGAATATTCAAAGAATTGTGCAACCTTCACATAACTATGATTTTAGAACATTTTTGTCCTTTCTTTAAAAAACCCTATATTTACTAGTAATCACTTAGCATCCTCTCTTCTCACCAGCCCCTGGAAACCATCAATCTATATTCTCTCTTTACAGGTTTTCCTATTCTAGACATTTCATACAAATAGAATCATATAGTATATGGTCTTTTGTGACTAGCTTCCATTAGGTAGAATAATGTTTTCAGATTCATCCATGGTGTCACATATATCAGTATTTCATTCTTTATTATGGCTGAATAATATTCTACTCTGTAGTCATACCACATTTTATTTATCCATTCATAAGCTGATGGACATCTGAGTAGCTTTCACTTTTTGACTACTATGAATAATGTTGCTATGAATATTCTTGGAAAAAGTTTTGTTTGGATTTATGTTATCAGTGGTTTTTTTTAGTTAGGTACATAGGAATGGAATTACTAGATCATACATTCTCACTAGTGATGCATGAAGGTTCCAATTTCTCCACATCCTTGCCAACACTTTTTATAATAGCCATCCTAGTGGGTATAAAATGATATCTCATTGTAATTTTGATTTGCACTTTCCTGACAACTACTGATGTTGAGTATCTTTTCATATGCTTATTGATCACTTTGGATACAAGACCTTTATCAGATCTATATTTTGAAAATATTTACTCTCATATTGAAGGTTGCCTTTTCACTTATTTGATAGTGTCCTTTGAAGTACAAAAGTTTTTCATTTTGATGACATCCAACTTATCTATTTTTTCTTTTATTATTATGCTTTTGTTGTCATATATAAGGAACCATTGCTTAACCCAAGTTCATAAAGATATACTGCTATGCTTCCTTCTGAGAGTTTAATAGTTTTATGCATTTGTGCCTATCATCTATTTAAAATTAACTTTTATATATGACATGAGGTGGGATCTAACCTCATTCTTTTCCACATGAATATCTAGTTGTCACAGTACCATTTGATGAAAAGATTTTCCCCCATTGAATTATCTTGGCATACTTGCTCAAAACCACTTGGCCAACAAACTTGGTCTGTTTCTGGCTTTTATTTGATCCCATTTATCTATAGATCTCAACTTATGCCAGTACCATGTTGTCTTGATTACCAAAGCTTTGTAGTAGTTTTAGAATCAGGCAATGTGAATCCTCCAAATTTGCTATTCTCTTTCAATATTATTTTGGCTATTCTGTGTCCCTGAATTTCCATATAAACCTTAAGATCAGCTCATCAGTTTCTGACCAAAAAAAAAAAAAAGTTAGCTGAGATTTCAACAGGGATTTTGTTGAACCTAAGGATCATTTATGGAAGTGTGGCCATCTTAACCATATTGTTTTAATTCATTAACATAGGCATCTTTCCATATATTTAGGTCTGTGATTTTTTTCAACAATGTTTTATAGTTGTCAATGCACAAGTCTTGCACTTCTTCTTGCTCAATTTATTCCTGAGTGTTTTCTTTTTCCTGATGCAAGGCAGCTAATTTTTAAGAAAGGAAGCAAAGATAAAATATTCTCCAAAATCTAAAATACAAAGAATGGAGAAGACAGGATGAGATTCATTTCTGCTATCATCAATGGAGTTTCACGATACTGACCAACAATAGACTGGATTCTGTAATTTAGGTTGTCTGTGCCACCATCCAGCATTCACCACTCAACTATTTTTCAGGAAATGGAGGCTCAGTTACCTGTGTCTTCCACCATATACATCATCATCTTACTCTCAAGCCAGAGGATGCATGCAATGATACAAATAATTATTTGATGTTTTAAAGAACATTTTAATTCCATTCTTTCACATCTGGTGTATACTAAGTGCCTTGTCTGTGGCGGGAACTGTTGGCACATCAAGTAACTTCTAGATAGCCCCTGCTCTCAGTGGGTGGAAACACATGGGAAGACGACCACACAGTGATATCCAGGGAGGAACGTGATTTGATGGAAGAGTGCACAGAGGAATCCTGGACCCCCGAATGGCATGGTCAGTGATAGTCTTCAGGGGTATAAACTTCAGGAGAAATTTCCAGGCGGCCTCTACCTGCATCTTGAAGGATAAAGATAACAGCACTGAATGCAGGCCCATGGACTGAAGGTCATGAGCTGAAGTATGGAGATGGGCAGGCATGGAACTTTGGGTTAAGGAGACACAGGAGCTCAGTACAGAGATTAGGACTTGGGGACAAGGGCAGACAGTGAGATGGGAGGGTCACATTTTCTCTGCTGCTGTAGAGAATCTCCTTCTTGTTTTCTTGAGGGGTTAGTGCCCACATGTTCCCTGAAACCTCTGCTTGAGGCAGAAGGGACTGTTTAATGTAAAGAATTGATAAAAACTCCCAGAATATAGATTTTTTAGAGAGAATTTTATTTATTTAGTACTATTTAAAAGAACCAAAACATATAAATATGCACAGTGGATACCTGTGTGCCTACCACTAGCCTAAGAAAGAAAACATTGTTCTCATATACCTCTCCCCAGTTGCTTACATCTCCCTCCATCCAGAATACCTATTATCCTGAATTTGGTATTTATTGTTAGTCCCATGCATCCCTTAATACTTTTACTCAGTATAGATTCATTCTTAATTTATATATCATCCTTGTGATTTGCAGTTTTTATATTTTGCATATAGGGCATCATTCTGTAGATATTCCTGTGCAACTTGCTTTTCTTACTCAGCTATCATCCACAGTTACATGTGCTTCTGGCTCATATATTTCTCCTATGTAATATCCCATTTTTATTATCCCGATTTATTCTCTTGTTGCTGGTCCTTTCATTTACTCACAATCTTTTTGTTCTTTCAAGTTCTATTCAAGTGAATAACTTGCTGTTTCCTGATGCACAGATAGCTGTTCTTCCAGAGAAGAGGATTTCAAACAGTTTTTTACTGTGATTCACAGAAAAAAATTGGTTTTATGCTGTAACTCAGTACACATAGGTGTACAAGAATTCCATGAAATACCTGTTCAAACTACTTCAGTGCACTGTTGATATTTTTAATTGTATTCTAATTTATTTTTGGATGCTGGCCTTGACCCTCTGAACTAGGTTCATGAATCACAATGATTTCCACCAACCAATAATTTCTTACTCTCACCTTTCTATTCATTTGACTGGAATTACTGGGTGTGAGGAGTGCATCCCCCGGATTCACTCCATCTGCCGAACTGCCTTCCTCTTTTCAATGATGGACCTTGCCTCCAACAGTGAACAGGACTTCTCATATTATCAGAAACTTGTTTGAGGCCATCTGGTGGGTATAAAATAATATATCATTGTCATTTTACTTGGCATTTCCCTGTGACTAATGAGACAAACATGTTGCATGTTCTTCTGGGTAGTCCTCACTTCCTTTTCTGTGAAATGTCTTTTTTGTCTCTTACCTATTTTTCTGTATTTTTCTTATTGGTTTTCACAGATTCATTATACATTCTGTATACTAATCTACTATTTTCTCCCTGTCTATGGGCTGTCTTTTTGTTTTTGTTGCCTTCTTTTTTAGTTTTCTTATTAAAATGCTTTAAAATGTCTATTT
>NC_043702.1:108536826-108547293 GCF_006229205.1 Suricata suricatta
TTTTTTTTTTGTAAAAACCCAAATAGCAAATATTTTAGATCTTTGGGGCTATATGGTCTACTATTGCAAATACTCAACCCCTGTAACAAAAACAGTCATAGATATGTCAATGAATGGGCATGGTATGTTCAATGAAATTTTATTATTGAACTCAGGGCTTCTGGGTGGTCAGTTTGTTGAACTCTTGACATCGGTTCAGACCATGATCTCACAGTTTCGACTCTCTAGTATCAGTATGAAGCCTGCTTCAGATTCTCTGTCCCCCTCTCTCTCTGCCCCGCCCCTGCTCATGGTTTCTCTCTCTCCCTCTCTCTCTCTCACTTTCAAAAATAAATAAAACATCAAAAGACGTTTTTAAATTTTTTACATTTTATTTATTTTTGAGAGACAGAGAGAGACCAAGCATGAACAGGGGAGGGGCAGAGAGAGAAAGAGATACAGAATTCGAAACAGCCTCCAGGCTCTGAGCTAGTGGTCAGCAGAGAGCGCGACATGGGGGTCCAACCTATAACTGTGAGATCATGACCTGAGCGGAAGTCAGATGCTCAACCAACTGAGCCACCCCAAAACATAAAAAAATTGTTAAGAAAATTTGAATTTTATATAATTTCATGTGTTATGAAAGGATTCTTTTTATTTTTTCAACCAAAAAACAAGGAACATAAGTGACATTCAGCTTCTAACCTCCCATGGAGATTGACGATTTAAAATCAGACCATAATTTGGCTATCGTAGAAAGTGCCACTATGAACATTGGGGTACATGCTCCTAGGCATCAGCACTTCTGTACCCTTGGGTAAATCCCTAGAAGTGCTATTGCTGGGTCATAGGAGAGTTCTATTGATAGTTTTTTGAGGAACCTCCATACTGTTTTCCAGAGCAACTAAACCAGTTTACATTGCCACCAACAGTGTAGGAGGGTGCCCGTTTCTCCACAACCTCGCCAGCATCTATAGTCTCCTGATTTGTTCATTTAAGCCACTCTGACTGGCATGACGAGGTATTTCAGTGTGGTTTTGATTTGTGTTTCCCTGATGATGAGTGACACTGAGAATTGTTTTATGTGCTTGTAGGCCATCTGGATGTCCTCTTTGGAGAAGTGTCTATTCATGTTTTCTGCCCATTTCTTCACTGAATTATTCATTTTTCGGGTGTGGAGTTTGGTGAGTTCCTTGTAGATTTTGGTTACTAGCCCTTTATCTGGTACGCCATTTGTCACTATGTCGTGTCCTGCCCCGGCCAGCAGGGCGGAAAATCCTCGCGGGTTGTTTTCCTGAGGGAGGGAGAGAAAACAGGGCAGGAGAGGGGAGATGCAGAGAGTGAAGACAGCACTAGGTTTCCAAACAAGCCTCTGTCTCTTTCTTCTTCTTCTTCTTCTTCTCCTATCCCAGAAAACATTGTCTCTTAAATAGTGGTTTGGGGCCGGGAACTGACCCGGGTCGGTTGTCAGGTAACAAAGTCAAATGAATATCAAAAAGAAGCGCCCAGACTTGCCTCTGCAATGCTGGGGAGGGGAAGCTTGACGCTGCATACCAGAATGCAGGTTTGATCTTTTGTGCACTTTGGCCAAATATACGTCTGGCGCAGCAAGACAGTCGCCAAATTATTTTGACCAGGAAATGGCAATCTCCAGCCTCCAGATGCAAGTCTTGTTTACTGGTTCACTCCCCGGAGAGTGATAATCCTTGCCTGAGGCAGCCAGAAAACTTGGCGGCTCTCGACACCACTATCTTTTCCCATTCTGTCAGTTGCCTATTAGTTTTCTTGATTGTTTCCTTTGCATTGTTGAAGCTTTTATCTTGATGAGGTGCCAATAGTTCATTTTTGTTCTTGATTCCCTTGGCTTGGGGTGTGTTGAGTAGGAAATTGTTGTGGTTGAGGTCCAGGAGACTGTTTCCTATATTCTCCTCGAGGGTATTGATGGTTTCCTGACTCACATTCAGGTCCTTTATCCATTTTGAGTTAATTGTTGTGTATGGTGTAAGAAAGTGGTCTAGTTTCATTCTTTTGCATGTTGCTTTCCAGTTCTCCCAGCACCACCTGCTAAAGAGGCAGTCTTTTTTCCATTGGATACTCTTTCCTGCTTTGTCAAAAATTAATTGGCCGTACATTTGTGGGTCCAGTTCTGCATTCTCTATTCTATTCCATTGGTCTATGTGTCTGTTTTTGTGCCAATACCATACTGTCTTGATGATGACAGCTTTGTAGTAGAGGCTAAAATCTGGGATTGTGATGCCTCCCGTTTTGGTTTTCTTCTTCAATATTACTTTGGCTATTTGGGGATTTTTGTGGTTCAAAACAAATTTTAGGATGGCTTGTTCTAGCTTTGAGAAGAATGCTGTTGCAGCTTTGATGGGGATTGCATTGAATGTGTAGATTGCTTTGGGTAGTAATGACATTTTCACAATGTTTATTCTTCCGATCCATGACCATGGAATGTTTTTCCATTTCTTGGTGTCTTCTTCAATTTCTTTCATATGTTTTCTATAGTTTTCATCATATAGGTGTTTTACATCCTTGGTTAGATTTATTCCTAGGTATTTTATGGGTTTTTGTGCAATCGTGAATGGGATCAGTTTATTGATTTCTCTTTCTGTTGCTTCATTATTGGTGTATAAAAATGCAACTGATTTCTATACATTGATTTTCCACCCGGCAACTTTACTGAATTCATGGAACAGTTCTAGAAGGCTTCTGTGGGAGTTGATTGGATTTTCCATATAGAGTATCATGTCATCAGCAAAAAGTGAAAGTTTGACTACTTCTTTGCTGATTCTGATGACTTTTATTTCTTTTTGTTCTCTGATTACTGATGCTAGGACTTCAAGCACTATGTTAAACAACAGCGGTGAGAGTGGACACCCCTGTCGTGTTCCTGATCTCAGGGGGAAAGCTCTCAGGTTTTCCCCATTGAGGATGATATTAGCTGTGGGCTTTTCATAAATTGCTTTTAAAATGTTTAAGTATATTCCTTCTATTCTGACTTTCTCAAGGGTTTTTATTAAGAAAGGGTATTATATTTTGTCAAATGCTTTTTCTGCCTCTATCGACAGGATCATATGGTTTTTATCTTTTCTTTTGTTAATGTGATGGATCACATTGATGGATTTGTGAATATTGAACCAGCCCTGTAACCCAGGAATGAATCCCACTTGATCATGATGGATAATTTTTTATATGCTGTTGTATTTGATTTGCTAGTATCTTGTTGAGTATTTTTGCATCTGTATTCATTAAGGATATTGGTCTATAGTTCTTTTTTATTGCTGGGTCTCTGTCTGGTTTGGGTATCAAGGTGATTTTGGCTTCATAGAATGAGTTTGGAAGTTCTCCTTCTATTTCTATTTTTTTGGCTGGTTTGAGAAGAATTGGTATGAGGTCTGCTTTATATGTCTGGTAGAACTCCCCTGGGAAGCCATCTGGCCTTGGGCTCTTATTCATTGGGAGATTTTCGATAACAGATTAGATTTATTTGCTGGTTATTGGTGTATTCATGCTTTCTATCTCTTTTCATTTGAATTTTGGTAGTGCATGTATGTTTAGGAATTTGTTCATTTCTTATAGGTTGTCCAGTTTGTTGGTATATAGTTTTTCAATGTAATCTCTAATGATTGCTTGTATTTCTAAGGGATTGGTAGTAATAGATCCATTTTCATTCATTATTTTGTCTATTTGGGTGCTCTCTCTTTTCTTTCTAAGGAGCCTGGCTGGAGGTTTTACCAATTTTGTTTATTTTTTCAAAAAACCATCTCTTGATTTCATTGATGTGCTCAAGTGTGGTTTTTTGATTCTATCTTGTTTATTTCTGCCTGATCTTCATTATTTCTTTTCTTCTGCTGGGTTTGGGGTGCTCTTGCTGCTACTCTTCTAATTCCAGTATTTGCTCTCTTAGATATTGAATTTGCACTTTTTCTAGTTTGTTGAAATAGGCCTGGATTGCAATGAATATTCCTCTTAGGACTGCCTTTGCAGTGTCCCAGAGATTTTGGATTGTTGTATTTTCATTTTCGTTGGTTTCCATATATTTTTTAATTTCTTCTCTAACTGCCTGATTAGCCCAAACATTCTTTAGTAGGGTAGTTTTTAACCTCCACATTTTTGGAGGTTTTCCAGACTTTTTCCTGTGGTTAATTTCAAGTTTCATAGCATTGTGATCTGAAAGTGTGCATGGTATGATCTCAATTCATTTATACTTATGGAGGGTTGCTTTATTTCCCAGTATGTGATCTATCTTGGATAATGTGCCATGTGCAGTCGAGAAGAAGGTGAATTTTTTAACTTCAGGATGCAGAGTTCTAAATATATCTATCAACTCCATCTGTTCCAACTTGTCGGTCAGGCCTGTTGTTTCTTTTGTGATTGTCTCTCTGGTTGATCTATCCGTTGCTGTAAATGGAATATTAAAGTCCCCTGCAATTAGCACATTCTTATCAATAAGATTGTTTATGTCTGTGATTAATTATTTTATGTATTTGGGAGCTCCCAAAATTGGTGCATAGATGTTTATAATTGTTAGCTTTTCCTGATGGAGAGACCCTGTACTATTATATAATGTCCTTCTTCATCTTTTGTTACTGCTTTTACTTAAAAATCCAGTTTGTCTGATATTAGTATGGCTACTCTGGCTTTCTTTTGGCATCCTGGTGCATGATAGATATTTCTCCATCCCTTTACTTTCAATCTGAAGGTGTCTTCAGGTCTAAGGTGGGTCTCTGGTAGACAGAAAATTGATAGATTTTGGTTTTTTATCCATTCTGCTACCCTGTGTCATTTAATTGGAGCATTCAGTCCATTTACATTCATTGTTATCATTGGAAAATGTGGGTTCAGATTCATTGTGTTCTCTGTAGAGAGAGCCTTGTATTCCTTGCAACATTTCCCTCATAGCGTCCCTCCTAGGATTTCTTGTAGGGCTGGTTTGGTGGTGATGAATTCTCTTAATTTTTATTTGGGAACACTTTATCTCTCCTTTTTGAATGACAGGCTTGCTGGATAAAGGGGTCTTGGCTGCATATTTTTTCTGTTCATCACCGTAAAAATTTCCTGCCATTTCTTCCTGGCCTGCCAAGTTTCATTTGATAGGTCTTTAACCACTCTGATAGGTTTCCCTTTGTATGTGAGGGCCTTTTTCTCCCTAGCTCCTTTCAGAATTCTCTTTATCTTTATATCTTGCCAGTTTCACTATGGTATGTCCTGCCAAAGGTCGATTCAAATTACGTCTTAGGGGGGTTCTTTGTGCCTCTTGAATTTGGATGTCTATTTCTTTCCCCAGATTCAGGAAATTCTCAGTTACAATTTGTTCTAGTACCTCTTCAGGACCTCTCATTCTTTCTTCCTCTTCAGGAATTCCTATGATAAGGATCTTGTTCTCTTTGATTGCATCACTCAGATCTCGAATTCTCCTTTCCTTCTCCTGAATAAATTTCTCTCTCTCTCTCTCTCTCTCTCTCTCTCTCTCTGGCTTTCTCTTTTGCTATAACTGTGTCTTCTAATTCACGTATTCTTCTCTCTGCCTCTTCAATCCGTGAGGTGGCCGCCTCCACATATTTTGAAAGTCTCTAGTCATTGTATCACTAGCTTCTCTGATGCTTTTTTCAAGCCCAGAAATTAATTTTATGACAATTTTTCTAAATTCTTGTTCAGTTATGTTATTTAGATCTGTTTTGAGCAGTACCGTGGCTGTGACTTCTTCCCAGAGTTTCTTTAGGGGAGAGTCTTTCGTTTAGTCATTTTGGCTAGGTTTCTTTCTCTTGTCAGTTTTAAAAGCTGGTTGTGCACTGTGAACCTATTAGTATTGCTCTGTGAGAGGAGGCTTATTGACTGCCCAGGGCCTGTCCTTCCAGGAAATGTTCTTTTAATGGTGTCTCTCAGTTTCTCTTGTTGTGCCTTTGATTATTTTATTTCCCTACTCAGCAATATTTGGGACTGTCCGTCATATGCACTTTGGCTTGTCTCTTGGGTTAGCCCTAAAAGGAAAACAGACAGACAAACACAGGGAACAGAAGCATGCAAATGCACAGACAAATCAAACAAATAAACAAATTAAAAGGGGGAAATTAAGAAAAGGAAGGGGGAGGAAAGAGAAGAAAAAAATAAAGGTGGCACAGAGACAACAAGAGACAATGGACAGTCTAAAAGTGTATAAGGATTCGAGGGGAGAGGTAAGGATGACATAAGGGAGAATATATCTGGATGGCAAGAGAAAAAAAGATGGAGAAAGGAAAAAGGAAAATAAAGAGTAAAAATTTTAAAAAAAGTTAAAAAAAGAGTAAAAAGGGTAAAAGTAATAAAAAGTAAGTACAAAAAATCAGTATTTCCCCCTAACAGATAGGCGTGGTTTGGTATAGTAGGTCTTGGGGGCTGCTCTCGGAGGCCCTGCCTTGGTGGTTGCACAGAGTAGAATGGCGGCGCCCCAAAATCCACTGGAACTAAGTGCTGCAAGCCACTCTTATGAATCCAATCTCCTTATGCCCTGGCTGAGCCAAGCTGTATTTTTCAGGCCCGCCTCCCTTCAAAATCCTAGTCCATGCACTTTTATGCTATCACAGATGAGATATACTGGCTTTGCTGGCTGGCTTCTTAGCCAAGATGGTGTATGGGGAGGGAGCAGTTTCTCTTGGCGCTGGCCAGGATTTGTGCTGCCTGAGGCATGGTGCACTGCCAGAAACGAGGTGCACTGTCCTGCAGCTGCAGCTCTAGTGTGCACTGCTGCTGCCACCACCAACTCCCTGCCAAGATTGTGTAAGGGTGGGGACTCTTTTTTCCTTGTGTCACCAGCATTCGGGATTCGTGCTGCCCCCTAGTTGTATACAGACTGAGAGCTTTTCTCTTTGTGTGGGGTTAAATGTTCTTTATATCTTCTCTAGAGACAGTACTATCAGTGTGTTAAGTTTCTCTTTCTCTTCACTTTGTTTCTCAGTGACTCTGCATGCTTTCCCTGTGTTGGGCAGGGGCTCTCACCTCTCCTACCCCTCTCGGGCTGGCCTATTTTCGTTTTGTGGTCAAATGCTCTACCCCTGAGCCATACCCCCTGGCTGGCCTATTTTTAATCTCCCCAGTTTGTACTCACTCACTCAGGCATCTTTGCGATTGTCTTCTTTCTGGAGTCTGTATTTTCTCCTTCCACTCTTACATATAAGAGTAATGCCCTTCTAAGTTCAACAGATGGGGTGGACAAAGTTTACAGAGTTCCCTTTTTCACCATCTTGGCTCCTCCCCAACTCCAAAATAAAATTTCTAAAGGTGCTCAGACAACTACAAGTGATATAAAGAAATGATTCAATGATACCAGGGAAACACTATGAGAAGAAAATGAGAAGTTTAACAAGGAAATAGAAAACATAAAAAAGAACTAAACTGAAATTTTGACGCTGAAGAATACAGCAATTGAAGAATTCAACTTAGAGATTCAACAGCAATTAGACCAAACAGAAGAAGGAATTAGAGAACTAGAAGACAAAATCAGTTGAAATTATCCAATAAGAGGGAGGAAAAAGAGGGGAAAAAAGGATGAAAAGGGATGAAGAAAGCCTACAGAACTAGTGGGATACCATCAAGAGAAATAATGTTGTCATCTTGAAGTCCCAGAGCAAGAAAAGAAGAAAACGGGGTGGATATAAAGCCCGAGATATTCTCATACCTGGGGAGAGATTTGGATAGGCCACCTCAAAATTTCAATCTTCCTTAGGACATGTTATAATCACACCGTTTAAAAGGAAAGACAGAGTTTAAAAGCTGTAAGGAAAAAAAAAACCAATTTTCTCATACAAGTGAACTCCATAAGGCTACTAATGGATTTTTCAACAAAGATCTTGCATGCTGGAAGATATTGGGATGACATATTAACAATGTGGCAAGAAAGAAATTGCCAACCAAGAACACATTACCCAGAAAAGTTGTCCTTCAGAAATGAAGGTGAGCGAAAGACTTTTCCTAACAAACAAAAACTAAGAGAGTTAATCACAACTAGATCTGTCCTACAAGAAGTTCTAAAAGGAGTTTTTCAAGGTAAAAAAATGATGCTAATTACTTACATGAAAATATAAAACACATTGTTGAAGACAAGCATATTCAAGCAGATTCAGAATAGTCTAATAGTGTGATGTGGGGTTGTGTTAACTATTAAACTCTAGTATAAACCCAGAAAAAAATAATTTCACTGGTGAAATACGCCAAATACTTAAAGAAGAACTGACAACAAACTCTTCTCAAACTCTTCTAAAAAAATTCAAGAAGAGGTAACACTCCCAAAGCCACCTACAAGGACACCAATACTCTAATACCAAAGCCAGATAAAGGATCTACAATAAAAAACATTATAGACCAATTTCCTTTATGAATATAGGTGGAAACATTTTCCAGAAAATACTAGAAAACTGAATTCAACAGCCCACCATGATCAAGTGAGATTTATCTCTGGGATACAAATATGTTTTAGCATACGCAATCAACAAATGTAATATATCAAGTTAATACCATGAAGGATAAAAATTATATAATTACCTCAATAGATATACAAAAGGGATATTTGACAAAATTCAAAATCCTTTTGTGAAAAAACACAAAACTGGGTATGGAAAGAACATACCTCAACATAATGAAGGCCATATGTGACAAACCCTCATCTAGCATCATACTCAACAGTGAAAAATTGAAAGCCTTTCCTCTAAGTTCAGGAAAAAGACAAGGATGTCCATCTAACTACTTCTATTCAACATAACTGGAAGTCTTGTAGTGAAATCAAACACGAAAAAGAAATAGAAGACATACAAATAAGAAAGGAAGAAGTAAATCATCTCTTTTTTTGCAGATGATATGGCCTTATATATAAAAAAAATCATAAGATTCTACCAAAAATTGTTAGAACTAATCAATAAATTCAGTAAAGTTGCAGGGTATAAAATCAACATACAAAAATAAGTTGCAAAAAATAAGATGTATTTGTATGTAATGATGTTGAAACATCTGAAAAAGAAATAAAACAATTTCATTCACAACAATACTTAGGAATAAATTTAACCAAGGAGGTAAAAGATATGTACACTGAAAACTAGAAAACACTGGTGAAGGGCACCTGTGTGGCTCAGTCGATTAAGCATTCAACTTCAGCTCAGGTCATGATCTAAGGTTTGTGGGTTCAAACCGCACATGAGCCCTGTGCTGACAGCTCAGAGCCTGGAGTCTGCTTCAGATTCTATGTCTCCCTCTCTCTCTCTGTCCCTCCCTGCTCATACTCTGTCTCTGTCTCTCAAAAGTAAACAAATATTTAAAAAATAAAAAATAAAAAAACACCAATGAAAGAATTGAAATAGACATAAACAAATGGAAAGATATCCTATGTTCATGATTCAGAGAATTACTATTAAAATGTCCATACTACTCAAAGCCCTCCATAAATTCAATGCATTCACTATAAAAATTTTGATGATATTATTATTGATATTCCAATAATAATTCCATTGATATTATTCCAAAAATAATCTTAAAATTTGTATGGGAACCACAAAAGACCCCAAATAGTCAAAACAATCCTAAGAAAGAAGAACAAAGCTGAAGATGTCACACTTCATAATTTAAAACTATACTAAAAAGCTGTAGAAAACAAAAAAGGATGGTTCTGGCATAAAAACAGACACTTAGGCCAATAGAACAGAATAAAAAGCCCAAAGTAAAGACTTGCATATATAGTCACTTAATATTTGACAAGCCAAGAATACTCAGTGGGAAATGTTCATCTCTTCAATGAATCCAGTTTTGGGAAAACTGGATAACCACATGCAGAAGAATGTATCCCTTATACCACTCACAAAAAATGAAAAAAATAAATGAATTCAAGGCTTAAATGTAGGACCTTAAACCATAAAACTCATAGGAAAAAACATAGTGAAAAAGCTTATCGATATTTGTGTTGGCAATATTTTTTTGGATATGACACCAAAAGCACTAGCCTCAAAAGCAAAAATTAATAAGTGAGACTAATTAAATTAAAATGTTCTATATGGCAAAAGAAACAATGAAATGAAAAGGCATTACACCTATGTAATGTGAGAAAATATTTATAAAATATATAGACTCATACAAGTCAATTGACAAAAACCCCACAAATTTTAAAAAGGGGTAAACAACTTAAATAGACATGCTTTTCCAAAGAATATATTCAAATGGCCAACAGGTCCATGAACAGGGAATATTTTTCCATTTCTTGGTGTCTTCTTCGATCTCTTTCATAAGTTTTCTATAGTTTTCATCATATAGGTCTTTTACATCCTTGGTTAGGTTTATTCCTAAGTATTTGATGGTTTTTCGTGCAATCGTGAATGGGACCAGTTTCTTAATTTCTCTTTCGGCTGCTTCATTTTTGGTGTATAGGAATGCAACTGATTTCTGTACATTGATTTTGTACCCTGCGACTTTACTGAATTCATTGATCAGTTCCAGAAGGTTTCTGGTGGAGTCGATTGGGTTTTC
>NC_043702.1:108547393-108551524 GCF_006229205.1 Suricata suricatta
GGGGGTAGGGGGGAAGACAGGTGGTGGTGATGGTGGAGGGCACTTGAGGGGAAGAGCACTGGGTGTTGTATGGAAAACAATTTGACAATAAAATATTATGGAAAAAAAAATGGCCAACAGGTAAACCAAACGTGTTCAACATCAATAGCCTTCAAAGATATACAAATCAAAACCACAATGAGACATGACCTGTTGGAACAGCTATAATTTTAAAATACTTAACAAGTGTTGGTGAAGACATGGAGAAAAAGGAACTCTTGTGCTCTGATGGTGAGAATGCAAACTGGTATAGCCACTATGGAAAACAGTATGGCTCCTTCTCAAAAAATTACAAATACAACTACCACGGGCACCGGGGTGGCTCAGGTGATTAAGTGTCCACTTTCAGCTCAGGTCATGATCTCACAGCTCATGTGTTTGAGCCCAGCATCAGGCTCTGTGCTGACAGCTCAGTGCCTGGAGCCTGCTTCAGATTCTGTGTCTCCTCTCTCTGCTCCTCCCCCACTTGTGCTATGTCTCTCTGTTTCTCAAAAATAAATAAGCATTGAAAAATTATTTTAAATCAAACTACCATTGATCCACCTTTGTGTACATATCCAAATAAATGAAAAGAGAACTTCAGAGAGATATCTGCACCTTATGTATATTACAGTATTATTCACAATAGCCAAGACCCAGAAACAACTTGTCTGTCAACAAATGAATGGATAAAGATGTGATATATATATATATATATATATATATATATATATATATATATACACATATACATACACACACACACACACACACACAATGGGATATTATTCAACCATGAGAAAGAAAGAAATCTTGCCATTCATGACAACATGGACAAGTTTGAGGGCATTATGCTATGTGAAATAAGACACAGAAAGATAAATGTATGCTATCACTCATATATGAAATCTTAAAAAGTTGAACTTCTACAGAGAGAGTAGAATGGTGTGGTTATCAGGGACTGAGGGTAAGGAGAAATGGGGAGATATTGGAAAAAATGTACAAACTTTCAGCAATAAAATAACTAAGTTCTGGGGATCTAATGTACAGCATGGTGATTACTAATAATAATTACTAACACTGTATTATGTACTTCAAAGTTGCTAAAAGATTAGATATTAAATATTCTCAATCCAAAAAGTATTATTCCAATTTTACTGTATGTGCTGCTGAAGTGAGCAACTCACTACAAAAAATAAATGGCAAAATCATGTGATGAGATAGAAGTGTTAGGTAACACTACGGTGGTAGTCATTTTGAAATATATAAATGTATCAAATTAGCACCTTGTAGTCCTTAAAGTTACACAATGTAATATGTCAATTATATTTCCATAAAGCTGGAAAAATTATCAGTAGCCCATAAAAAAAATACAAAAACTATTCTTTGTTTGTGGGCCATGCAGAAAGTAGCCTGAAAACAGGCTCTTCTGAACATTTGCTAGTCAAGAACTGTTATGCCCAAGTTTGTAATATCACCCCCCCAAAAAAGACCAGAGACTACCAGGGAGACAGAGTAACGCCTGCAAAAGCAAAGGGCTTTATTACGGGCTTAAGCTCGGGCTCACAGACTCCACCAACCCGCTGGCCACGTGGAGAGAGAGCCCTGAACAAAGGCAGAGTAGGGCTTTTATGAGTTTGGGAAAGGGAGTTACAGGAAATGACGACACAGGCACAGCGCTCCAATCCCTACCCCCCCCCCATCAAAACTGGCAGTTGTGGGAGCCAATCACAACATTTAGATATTGACCAATCAGAGTGGGTCCAGGACCCTTAGATAGGGCGTGACTAGGCCCTCCCCTAGAAAGGTCAAAGGTGTCAGCTGGCCCCTCCTGATTGGGTGCCCTTTCATACAGAGAAGCCGGCACCTTCCCCTTTAAGTACAGGGGAAGGCTGAATCGGATTTCGTCCTTATAGAACTATCTGGGTCTTTTACCTAAAGGTCTGACAGGAAGCCCAGGTGAGGCTGAAGCACCTCAACTCCTAATCAGTTTTCCAAGATTCTAGTACAGCTAGCCCAAACCTGTGCATACAAAATCACTGTGGTTGGTAGGAGAAAGTTACTGAAAGTTTCTATTCAGGGGAGTGATGTTGTTGGGAAAATCTCCCAAGCTGAAGTATAGAGGATGGACTGAAGGAGGTAGAACCAAAGGCAAGAAGTCCTATTAAAAGTCTGTGATGGAGATTGGGGCAAGATGGCGGAGAAGTAGGGAACACTGATATCTCCATACGCCTGCAAACATCAAATCTAGAGGATTTAAAAACCACAAATTTCTAATCTCCAGGAGCAGCGGTGTGCACACTGAGCCCTTATTGATATCAGCCCCACGTATGACTGTGAGTGAGACAGGACCAGAGACTGAAGGGGGGCCAGCTCAAGGCAGAACTGGAAAGAGTGCCCAGAGACTTAGTTCCAGGCCACAGAGAGCGCGGGTCGGGAGGCTGGGTAACACCGAGCAGGGCTGTGAACATGCAGGACTGCTGTGCAGGTCGGCAAAGAACTTTGAGAGCTGCCCACGAGCGGCTGCGCTGCACGGGAGATGGCTGCGGTGTACTGCACGCGAGAGGAAGCGCAAGACACAGGGCACGAACTGGCTCCCAAAGAGGTATGAGCAGAGGGGAAGAGGAGAGACTGAAGGCAGACCTTAGCCCGCAGCACCGGTGAGACAAAATTTCCATTCGCAGCCATTGGGCAGAGGGAGAAAAATCCGGTCCCCTCAGGGGCCTCGTGATCCAGTGGGCCTGGCCACCCCAAGACCTCAGGAGGAGCCAGGGAAGCACTGGCTCCCCAGTCCCCCTGCACAGCCCCGACCAGAAAGTCGCTTGGCAGCCAGAGGGTACGTTGGCAGTGGCAGAAAAATTAAAGGGATTTGAAGGCCTAGTGGACCAGAGAAAACCTAAACAATTTGACCCACCCATGGCCGGGGAGATTGAACTCAAGAGAGTGGCTGGCAATGCAGGGCCTGAGAGGGGCTTGAGGCGCCGCCATTCTCCTCCCTGCATCTGCTAAGGCAGGGCCTCAGAGACCAGGCCCCGAGACCCGGCATACTTACATCAAACCATGCCCATCTGTGCTGGAGAGCTGGATTCTTGTCTTTGTGCTATTTTTAAATTTGTTTTCCTTTTTTTCTTTCAATTTTTTCTATCCTAATTATTCTTAATTTTTAAGCTTCCATAATTTTTTCCCTTGTTTTCTCTATTTCCATATTTCATCCTTCTCTCCCTATTCCTCCTGTAGTCTGGGAAAGACCAACATTTAACACTGCTGTGATTAGATCAACCCTTACCATCCAGATATTTTTCGCTTACCTCATTTTTATCTTTATCCTCCACAGGCTTTAGGCTCTCAGACTGTCCTTTTTCTCTGTCTGTCTCTGTGCCCCGATTTTTTTGTTTGTTTTTGTTTCTGTTTTGTTTGCTTGTTTTTCTTTTCTTTCTTCTTTCTCTCTTCCTGTCCTCTCTTTACTTTCCTGCTCCCTTTTTTACCTTCCCCATTTGGTTTGCTTGTTTACCAAATCAGTCAGTGCGCTTGCGTGCTTCTGTTCCCTGTGTGTTTTTCTGTGTTCCTTTTCAGGAATACCTCAAAAAACAGGCCTAAGCACACATAGTGGAAAGTCTCAAATATCACTAAGTAAGGAAATATATTGATTACAAGCACAACAAGAGAAACTGAGAGACACCATTAAAAGAAGATCTCCTGAAATGACAGGCCTTGGACAGTCCAAGAGCCTCCTTTAATAGAGCCATACTAACAGGTGCACGTTCAGAAATAGCTTTTAAAACTGATAAGAGACAGAAAACTGCCAAAATGACGAAACAAAAGAACTCTCATCTAAACAAATCCAGGAAGAAATCACAGTGACAGAACTGCTCAAAACAGACATAAACAACTTAACTGAACAAGAATTTAGAACAATTATCATAAAATTAATCTCTGGGCTTGAAAAAAGTATAGAAGCAGTTAGAGAAGATATTGATACAAAGACTAAGAACTTTCAAAATAGCTGTGACAAATTAGAAAAGGCTATAAATGAGGTGAATAATAAGATGGAGGCTGCTAATGCACGGATTGAAGAAGCAGAGAGGAGAATAGGTGAATTAGAAGACACAGTTA
>NC_043702.1:108551624-108586299 GCF_006229205.1 Suricata suricatta
AAAAGATGAAGAAGGACATAATATAATAATCACAGGGTCGCTACATCAGGAAGAGCTAACAATTATAAACATCTATGCGCCGAATTAGGGAGCTCCCAAATACATAAAACAACTAATCACAAACAGAAGCAATCTTATTGATAATAATATGCTAATTGCAGGGGACTTTAATACTCCACTTGCAACAATGGATAGGTCAACCAGACAAAAAATCACCAAAGAAACAATGGACATGAATGGCACACTGGAACAGATGGAATTAATAGATATATTTAGAACTCTGCATTTTGAACCTAGGGAATTCACTGTCTTCTCGAATGCCCATGGCACATTCTCCAAGATTGATCACATATTGGGTCATAAAACGGCCCTCCATAAATACAAAAGAAATGAGGTCATACCATGCACACTTTCAGATCACAATGCTATGAAACTTGAAATCAACCACAGGAAGAAGTCTGGAAAACCTCCAAAAATGTGGAGGTTAAAAACTGCCCTACTGAAGAATGACTGGGCGAACCAGGCAATTAGGGAGGAAATTAAAAAATATATGGAAAGAAATGAAAATGAAAATACAGCAATCCAAACTCTCTGGGATGCAGCAAAGGCAGTCTTAAGAGGATTATTCATTGCAATCCAGGCCTATTTCAACAAACCAGAAAAAGCACAAACTCAAAACCTAACAGAGCACCTAAGGAAACTAGAAAGGGAGCAGCAAGAGTACCCCAAACCCAGCAAAAGAAGAGAAATAATAAAGATCAGGGCAGAATTAAACAAGATAGAATCCACAAAAACAATTGAACAGATTGATAAAACCAAAAGTTGGTTTTTTGAAAAAAATAAAATTGATAAACCTCTAGCTAGGGTCCTCAAAAGAAAAGAGAGAACACTCAAATAGACAAAATCATGAAGGAAAATGAATCTATTACAACAGTTCCCTCAGGAATACAAGCAACCATCAGAGATTACTATGAAAAATTATATGCCAACAAACTGGACAATCTAGAAGAAATGGACAAATTCCTAAATGCACATCCACTACCAAAATATAAACGGGAAGAAATAGAAAATCTGAACAGACCCATAACCAGTGAAGAAATCAAATCAGTTATCAGAAATCTCCCAACAAATATAAGCCCAGGTCTGGATGGATTCCCAGGGAAGTTCTACCAGACATTTAAAGCAGAGTTAACACAGATCCTTCTCAAATTATTCCAAAAAGTAGAAATGGAAGGAAGACGTCCGGACTCATTCTATGAAGCACATATTACTTTGATTCCTAAGCCAGACAGAGACCCAATAAAAAAAGAGAACTACAGGCCAATATCCTTACTGAATACGGATGCAAAAATACTCAACAAGATACTAGCAAATCAAATTCAACAGCATATAAAAAAAATTATCCATTTTGATCAAGCGGGATTCATTCCTGAGTTACAAGGCTCGTTCACTATTCACAAAACCATCAGTGTGATACATCACATTAAGAGAGGAAAAGAAAAAAACCATATGATTCTGCTGATAGATGCAGAAAGAGCATTTGACAAAATACAACATCCTTCTTAATAAAAACCCTCGAGAAAGTCGGGATAGAAGGAACTTATTTAAACATCATAAAAGTCATTTATAAAAAGCCCACAGCCAATGTTATCCTCAATGGGGAAATACTGAGAGCTTTCCCCCTGAGATCAGGAACACGACAGGGGTGTCCACTCTCACCATTGTTGTTTAAACATAGTGTTGGAAGTACTAGCGTCATCAATCAGACAATAAAAGAAAATAAGAGGCATCAGAATTGGCAAAGAAGAAGTCAAACTTTCACTTTTCGCAGATGACATGATACTCTATATGGAAAACCCAATCAACTCCACCAAAAGTCTTCTAGAACTGATCAATGAATTCAGTAATGTTGCAGAGTACAAAATCAATGTACAGAAATCGGTAGCATTCTTATACACCAAAAATGAAGCAGCAGAAAGAGAAATCAATAAACTGATCCCATTCACAATTTCACAAAAAAACATATATACCTAGGAATAAATCTAACCAAAGATGTCAAAGACCTGTACGCTGAAAACTGTAGAAGACTTATGAAAGAAATTGAAGAAGACACCAAGAAATAGAAAAATATTCCATGCTCATGGATCGGAAGAATAAAGATTGTGAAACTGTCATTACCCAAAGCAATTTACACATTCAATGCAATCCCCATCAAACTTGCACCAGCATTCTTCTCAAAGCTAGAACAAATTATCTTAAAATTTGTATGGAACCACAAAAACCCCCAATAGCCAAAGTTATATTGAAGAAGAAAACCAAAACTGGAGGCATCACAATCCCAGACTTTAGCCTCTACTACAAAGCTGTGATCATCAAGACAGTATGATATTGGCACAAAAACAGACACATAGACCAATGGAATAGAATAGAGAGCTCATAACTGGACCCACAAGTGTATGGCCAATTAATCTTTGACAAAACAGCAAAGTGTATCCAATGGGAAAAATACAGCCTCTTCAACAGGTGGTGTTGGGAGCTGGACAGCAACATGTAGAAGAATGACATTAGACCACTTTCTTACACCATTCACAAAAATAAATCAAAATGGATAAAGGACCTGAATTTGAGACAGGAAGCCATAAAAACCCTAGAGAAGAAAGCAGGAAGCAGCCTCTTTGACCTCACTCGCAGCAATTTCCTCCTTGACACATCCCCAAAGGTAAGGGAGTCAAGAAGAAAAATGAACTATTGAGACCTCATCAAGATAAAAAGCTTCTGCCCTGCAAAGGAATCAATCAAAAAAAACTAGCAGGCAACCGACAGAATTGGAAAAGATAGTGGCAAATGGCATATCAGATAAAGGGCTAGTATCCAAAATCTACAAGGAACTCACTAAACTCCATACACGAAAAAACAAATAAACCAGTGAAGAAATGGGCAGAAGATCTGAAAAGACACTTCTCCAAAGAGGACATCCAGATGGCCAACAGGCACATGAAAGGATGCTCAGCATCACTCATCATCAGGGAAACACAAATCAAAACCACACTGAGATACCTCCTTACACCGGTCAGAGTGGCTAAAATAAACAAATCAAGAGACAATAGATGCTGGTGAGGATGTGGAGAAATGGGCACCCTCCTACACTGTTGGTGGGAATGTAAACTGGCGTAGCTGCTCTGGAACATGGTATGCAGGTTCCTCAAAAAACTATCAATAGAACTCCTGTATGACCCAGCAATAGCACTGCCAGGGATTTACCCAAATTTGGGCACATGCACCCTAATGTTCATTGCAGCACTTTCTACAATAGCCAAATCATGGAAAGAGCCTAAATGTCCATCAACTTATGAATGGATCGAGAAGATGTGGTATATATACACAATGGAGTACTATATGGCAATGAGAAAGAATGAAATCTGGCCATTTGTAGGAAAGTAGATGGACCTCGAGGGTGTCATGCTACGTGAAATACGTCAGGCAGAGAAGGACAGGTACCATATGTTTGCACTCATAGGTCTAACAGGAGAAACCTAACAGAGCGCCATAGGGAAGGGAAGGGGGAAAGAGAGTTGGGGAGAGAGAGAGGGAGAAAAACCATGAGAGACTACTGAATACTGAAAATGATCCGAGGGCTGAAGGCAGTGCAGGATGGGGGGAAGGGGGTAATGGTCATGGATGGGGGGCACTTGTGGGGAAAAGCACTGGGTGTTATATTGAAACCAATTTGACAATAAACTGTTAAAAATAAATAAAAAAATAAAAGCCTGTGATCAGGGGGAAAAAAAAGGCAGTGACCAGGCTCTAGGGACAACATTAGAGACTTGAAGCACAGCAGTGCTGGAAAGACCAATAGAGGCAGAGGATGGGGTGAGAGATAAATGCTTGAGAGGGAGAATAGATGAACTGATAGATTTGTCTGTATTTAACACATTGGACAGACAGAGAAGGTTTAGAATGCCTTGTGAGACTGAGGATATGAGAATAGTGAAAAGAACCTTTCAAAGTGAAGATGCTAAGCTCAGGTTGGAATGTGTTTAACAGGGAGGTATCTGTGGGAGAGCCCATGATACTGAGTGCCATGATGATAATTGAAGTTGACTCGGATAATAGGGATTCATTGAAAGTTCTTGATCTAGCAGTGCAGCATGGAAAATTTAGAGTTCAAGGAAGATTACATTGGTTTGGAAATTTCACAGTGGATGGGGTACACAGAGAGAGGTCAAACATCCAGCCAGTGATGGTGCTTGTCTAAGTGAGAGGTGGTGTGCACTGAAGCTGGAGAATGAAAAGGTGCTGCTAAATGCTATCTCTAAAGAAGAATATTAATAGGATTTGTGAGATCCTTTTTGATAAACAAAAAAGTACTTAATCTGGATTACAAACCCACCCATTCATACTTGGGATCTTCTTCAAGTGGGGCAACTGTGTGCCTGACCAGAATCAGGCAGCCAGGTGGGATAATGCCCACTGGCTCCATCCATCTTTCATCTCCTAGAAGCTGGCTGATAGACTATACTTGTTTCCTGGCAGATGCTTCTTTGATTTTTGCTCAGCAGTCCTGATCTTACCTTTGTTTCCCAGTTGTGCTTTCCTAGGAGTCATGGCCACAAAGAACCAGAGCCTGACCCGCTTTGTGCCCAGGGCTGGACTAGCATATTATTTCTTCACGCTCATGGGCTGCATCTATCCTTCTCCACTATGGCTGCCATGTTAGAGAACGACCCAGGAGCATATGTTTGTTCATTGCAGGCTCCACATCAGGACCTAGTTTGAGGAAACCTCTCCAAAACAACTTTGTTAATGACAAATGAAAAAATCAACCTGGTGTAGGCTTTTGAGTGAGATTGGGTTGGTGAAAACCATCTAAATTGTTTTGAACCAAACCTTGCTTAATGAAGTCTTATTACTTAACATAATGATTAAGCTGAGTGGAGCTTTTAAAGTATGGAAGAAAAAGAAAATTATAAGCCCCAAATAGTGTGATTCTGCCTTGGTTAAAATTGTAGTTAAACATGGTAATATTTAGAGGAAAACCTGAGGGAGGACAAAAGGATTGATAACTTGTGTGCTTCTGGAATTGCGAGCTGTCTCAGTGTGTTCAGACTGCCATAATAAAAATACCAGACTCTGTGGCTTAAACAATTTATTTTCTCTGTTTGGAAAAGACTGGAAGTCCAAGATCAAGGTGTGGGCAGGTTTGGTTTTTCCTGAGGCCTCTCTCCTTGGCTTGTGATTGGCTGTCTTCTTCCCTGTATCCTCACATGTCTTTCCTCTGTGCATACACAAACCTAGTGTCTCTTCCTCTTCTTATAAGGACAGCAGTCAGATTGGATTAGAACCCACCCTAACAGCCCCATTTTACCTTAATTATCTCACAAGGCTTTATCTCCAAATACAGCCATAAATGGAGTTACAACTTCAACATATTAATGGGAAGAGGGGGAAGACACCTCAGTCTGAAGACACCAGCCCTCTGAAATAGAATAAGAAGGTTGAGAAATACTTACTAGTTATTATTAAAGTGCAAGGGATAAAAAATTATTCTTTACTTTATTTAACAAACTCTATACAGTACTTATTATAATTCAGATACTGGTTAAAGAAATTTACATACGTTGATTCATAAGATGAAGGACCTATTAAAGGGCAATTTGAATATTTTTCCATCTTGTCATGATAAAGTTGATATATCATCTGCATTGTTTGCTACAAAAAACAAAGAAGTACCTGGTAATAATGATGATTATTACATCTACTTTCAGATCCTATGATCTGTAAATTGTACCACTGAGACCCTGTATGATTGTTATAGGAAACTGCATTTCTCAGAATGTTTACTACAGAAAATTTCATCAACTCACTCCAAGTTATAAACTATATTTGTTTCAGGAAATTAAATTTGCTCACCAAATTTGTTATGATTAACCCACTATCACCTCATCCTTCATTGTATTATTTTGATATATTACATTATATTGATATATTACATCAATAAGATACTGGCAAATTGAATTCAATAGTACATTAAGAGAATTATTCATCAGGATTAAGTGGGATTTATTCTTGGGCTGCAGGGCTGGCTCAATATTTGCAAATCAATTAATGTGATACATCACATTAATAAAAGAAAGGATAAGAACAATGTGATCCTGTCAATAGATGCAGGAAAAGCATTTGACAAAATACAGCATATATTTTTGATAAAACCTCTCAAAAACGTAGGGATACATGGAATATACCTCAACATCATTAAGGCCATTTATGAAAGACCCATAGCTAATATCATCCTCAATGAGGAAAAACTGAGAGCCTTTCCCCTACATTCAGGAGCAAGATAAGGATGTCCACTCTCACAGAGTACTAGAAGTCTTAGCCTCAGCAATCAGACAAAATGTTTGTTCTTCTTATCTATGAGCATGGAATGCTTTTCCATTTTTGTATCCTCTTCGATTTCTCTCATAAGCTTTCTATGGTTTTCAGAGATTTTTTTACCGCTTTAGTTAGATTTATTCCTAGGTATCTTATTGTGTTTGATCCAATTGTAATTGACATTGATTTTCTGATTTATTTTTCTGCTTCCTTGTTATTGATGTGCAGAAATGCAACTGATTTCTGCATTTTGATTTTATATCCTGAAATTTTGCTGAATTCATATAGTAGTTCTACCAATTTTTTTTTGGAGTCTTTCAAGTTTTCTACATAGAGTATCATATCATCTGAGAAGTTTGAGTCCTTCCTGCTGATTTGGATGGCTTTAGTTATTTACTTATTTTTGTCTGATTGCTTCCTCTGGGAAGCCATCTGGCCCAAAAGTGTTTCTTGGGAGATTTTTTGATTACTGATCCAATTTCTTTGCAGGTTATATATCTGTTCAAATTTTCTATCTCTTCCTGTTTGAGTTTTGGTAGGTTGTGAGTTTCTAGGAATTTGTCCATTTCTTCCAGATTGCCCAGTTTTTGACATATAATTTTTCATAGTATTCTCCTATAATTGTTTGTATTTCTGTGGTGTTGGTTGTGATCTCTCCTCTTTCATTTGATTTTATCTGTTTCAGTTCTTTTTATTGTCTTTTTGATAAGCCTGGCTAGGGTGTTATCAGTTATTTTATTCTTTCAAAGAACTGTCTCTTAGTTTTGTTAATTTGTTCTACTGCTTGTTTTGTTTGTTTCTGTATCATTTATTTCTGCTCTAATCTTTATTATTTCCCTTCTTCTGCTGGCTTTCGGCTTTATTTGCTGGTCCTTTTCTAGCTCATTCAGGCGTAAAATTAGGTTGTATATTGGGAATCTTTCTTCTTGGGAAGGCCTGAATTGCAATACACTTACCTCTTAGGACCACCTTTGTTGCATCCCAAAGGTTTTAGACTGTTGTGTTTTCATTTACATTTGCTTCCATGTATTTTTTCTTCTTTAATTTCCTGGTTAACCCATTCATTCCTTAGTAGGATGTTCTTTAACTTCCATGTATTTGAAGGGTTTCCAATTATTTTTCTTGTGGTTGATTTCAACTTTCATAGCATTGTAATCTGAAAATATGCATGGAATGATCTCGATCTTTTTGTACTTAACGACTGATTTGTGACCCAGTACACGATCTGTTCTGGAGAATGTTCCATGTGTACTCTAAAAGAATACATATTCTGCAGCTTTAGGATAAAATGTTCTGAATATATCTGTGAAGTCCATCTGGCCCAGTGTGACATTCAAAGCCATGGTTTCCTTATTGATTTTCTGCTTAGATGATCTGTCCATTGCTGTAAGTGGGGTGTTAACATCCCCTACAGTTGTTGTATTATTATCAATGAGTATATGTTTGTGATTAATTGATTTATATATTTGGGCTTTTTAAATTGGGGGCACAAATATTTACAATGGTTAGATCTTCTTGGTGGATAGGTTCTTTAATTATGATATAATGCCCTTCTTCATCTCTTGTTACAGTCTTTGTTTTAGGGACACCTGGGTGGCTCAGTTGGTTAAGTATCCGACTTTGGCTCAGATCATGATCTTGTGTTCCTGAGTTTGAGCCCCACATTGGGCTCTGTGCTGACAGCTCAGAGCCTGGAGCCTGCTTTAGATTTGGTGTTATCCTCCCTCTGCCCCTCCCCTCCTTGTGTTTTCTCTCTCTCTTTCTCAAAAATAAATAAACATTGAAAAATTTAAATCTGGCTTATCTGATATAAGTATGGCTATTCTGGATTTTTTTTTAATGTCCATTAACATGATAGATGGTTCCCCATCCCCTTACTTTCAATTCACAGGTGACTTTAGGTCTAAAATGAGTCTCTTGTAGGCAGCACATAGATGGATCTTATTTTCTTTTTGTCCATTCTGATACCCCATGTCTTTTTCTTGGAGCATTTTGTCCATTTCCATTCAGAGTGATTATTGAAAGATATGAATTTTGTGCTATTGTGTTACTTGCAGAATTGGTGTTTCTGGTGATGCTCTCAGGTCCCTTTTAGTCTTAGTTGCTTTTGGTCTTTTTTTTTTTTTTTTTTTTTGGTTTTCTCCACTCAAAGAGTCCCCCTTAAAATTTCTTGTAGGGCTGGTTAAGTTGTCACAAACTCCTTTAGTTTTTGTCTGGAAAACTCTTTATCTCTCCTTCTATTTTGAATGACAGTCTTACTAGAGGAAGAATTCTTGGCTGCATATTTTCCCCATTCAGCATGTTGAATATATCCTGCCACTCCTTTCTGGCCTGCCATGTTTTTGTGGACAGATCTACCTCGAACCTGATTTGTCTTCCTTAGTGCGTTACTTTTCTCCTCTTGCTTCTTTCAGAATTCTTTCCTTGTCTGTGTATTTTGTGAACTTGAGATGGTTGCCTTTTGTTGAATTTAATACAAATTCTCTGTGCTTCTTGGATTTTAATGTCTGTGTCCTTTCCCAGAATAGGGAAGCTTTGAACTATAATTTGCTCATATAAAGATTTTGCCCTTTTTTCTCTCTCTTCATCTTATGGGACTCCTATGATACAAACGTTATTACATTTTAATAAATCACCGAGTTCCCTAAGCCTGTCTTTGTGATCCCTGACCTTTGTTTTCCTCTCCTTTTCAGTCTCATCATTTTCTATAATTTTATCTTCTATATTGCTAATTCACCCCCTGCCTCATCCATCCTCATTTTATGGTCTCCATTAGTGTTTGCATCTCAGTTATAGCATTTTTAATTTGGCCTGAGTAGATTTTAGTTCTTTTATCTTTGCATAAAGAGATTCTCTGGTGTATTCTATGGTTTTTTTCAAGTCAAGCTAGTACCCTTATATAATCATTGTTTTAAATTCTAGTTCAGACATCTTACTTATATCTTCAGTGATTAAACCCCTGACCATCATTTCTTCCTTTTCTTTCTTTTGAGGTGAATTCCTCTTTTGGAGGAAAACAACAACAATAATATTAGAATGAAATAAAAACTTAAAAATTAAAAAAAAAGTCAAATGAAGCTAGATCCTAGATGTGTTTTCACGTGCTTGCTAAGAGAAGCTTAACAGAAAGAAAAGGAGGAGAAAAGGAGAAAAAATTTAAAAATTATAGATATTAAATAATAAAATGAAAATTTGCTCTTTCTGTATCCAAGAAACAAAAGAAAAGAAAAACAAAAACTGTGGTTAAAACAACATAAAAGCAGACAAATGAATGAACAAACAAAAAACCCAAAAGAAGGTAGATACAATTTCTTCTAGAGCTGAAACTTTGCAGCACTCTATGGTCCGTAGACAAGGAATATGGAAGGGATTTGTGCTGGTCTTCTTGGGAACGGGATTGCTGCTCTGATTCTCAGGTCAACTTGCCCTGGTAGAGGTGTGCTTGCAGGGCAGTGAGAGGATCTGGTGTAACAGCTCCATTCTCCACTTGGTGGCACTGTTTAGCTCACTGAAGTCCATCAGTGTTGGGCTACTGGTAAAAATGGCCTCACCTCACTCTCTGGTCTCTGGAATGAGAAGTTTGGACCCTCAGAGCCAAAAAATTAATCACCCCTCCTGTGTCTCCCACTTCTTTCAGCTCCTTGCCTTCCCCTGTTTGTGTCCAAGCTGTCTGCCTACCAGGTGGCATCTCCTTCCAGAGTTTTATCTCAGGCATGGCTGTGTTTCAAACCCAGGTTCAGAGAACCTTGTGGCTGGGCTTGGACCTGCAGTGATCCTCTGGGCGGGGGGGGGGGGGGGGGGGGGGGGGGGGGGGGCGTCTTACCTCACTGTGGCTGGTGCTGGCCTGTTCCAGGGAATGGTCCTGTGACTGGGCAATGGCAGTGGCTTAGTGTTTCTGGTAAATTGCAACACACAGCTGTCACCAGGGTTTGCTGCTCTCTGCTGGTATCTATGTTCTTATATGGGTGAACATGGCAGCTTGATGGCACCCACTGGGTTTTTTGTCTATGGAGAGGTTATATCACCTCTACTAAATGCACTCCAAGCAGGGCATTGCTTCTTCTCACGTGACCCAGGGGCTCCTCAGCCCATGCTGCCTGCTCCTGGGACTCCATCCTTATTCCTCACTGGAGCACCACCAGGTGCTGACCTCTGAAACTTCAGACTCTATGGTCTGCTATTTATAAAAACTGGCAGTATTGAAACCCTCTCCATTTTTCCCTTTAAATGGTTTTGGGAAATAGTTTTCTTATGCAGTCCACTGTGTGTGTTTTCACTCTTTCTCTTTAGCTGCTTTCAATGGGAGTGCTTTCTTATGGAAGCCCAATGCACTGCTCTCTCCCCACCTTCTCTTTCACCTCTCCATAAAAAGTGCTCCCTTCCCTCTGTGGCACCACAGCTCCTTCCTCCCTAATTTACCTCTCTACACCTTGTACCTGCTATGTTCGCTCCCTCAGACCATGTAAATTTTTCTGTTAATCGTCACCAATTTCCTAGGTGTCCAAAATGGTTTGAGGTTGATCTAGCTCTATTTGAGGGATGAGACAAACCCAGGGTCCCCTTATCACTCTGCCAACTTAACTCCTCCCATAATTCTATTTTTAATTTTTTTAAGTTTTATTTATTTATTTTGAGAGAGAGAGAGGAAGTACAAGTAGGGGAGGGGCAGAGAAAAAAGGAGAGAGAGAGAATCCTAAGCAGGCTCTGCACTGTCAGCACAGATTCTGATGTGAGGCCTGATGCAGGGCTCAAACCCACCAACTGTGAGATCATGACCTGAGCCAAAGTTGGATGCTTAACCTACTGAGCCATTCAGGTGCCCCCATATTTTTAATATTTTGAAGAAAAGCCATACTGTTTTCCATAGTGGCTGCACCAATTAGCACTCCTATCAACAATGGATGAAGATTTCTTTTTCTCTATATTCTTGCCAACAATTGTTATTACTTGTGTTTTAAATGTTGGCATTCTGATATGTGTGAGATTCTCATTGTGGTTTTAATTTGCATCCCCATGGTGATGAGTGATGTTGAGCATATCTTCATGTGTCTGTTGGCCATTTGTGTGTCTTCTTTGGAAAAAAATGTTTATTCAGGTTCTCTGCCCAACTTTTAATTGGATTATTTGGTTATTTTGGTGTTGAGTTGTATGAGTTCTTTATATATTTTTGGATATTAACCAATGAGTATATCATTTGAAGACATCTCCCATTAATCAAGGTGTTTTTTCTTTGTTGATGGTTCCCTTCACTGTGGAAAATCTTTTTATTTTAGTGTAGTCTCAATAGTTTGATTTCCTTTTGTTTCCCTTTCCTGAGGAGACATATCTAAAAAGATGAATCTATGGCTGATGTCAAGGAAATTACTGCCTATGTTTTCTGCTAAGAATTTTGTGGTTTCAAGTCTCACATTTAGGTCTTTAATCTATTTTGAGTTTATTTTTGTGTATGGTGTAAGAAGTGGTCTGGTTTCATTCTTTTACCTGATGCTGTCCAGTTTTCCCAACACCATTTGTTGAAGAGAGTCTTTTTCCTATTGCATATTCTTGTGTGTTTTGTTGTAGATTAATTGACCATTAAAGTATGGATTTATTTCCAGGAACTCTATTCTGTTCCATTGATATATGTGTCTACTTTATGCTGGCCCCGTACTGTTTTGATACTATAGCTTACTATACATTGAAATCTGGGATAAATAAGCTTTATTCTTATTTTTCAAGATTGCTTTAGCTATTTAGGGTCTTTCCTGGTTCCAAACAAGTTAGGATTATTATTTCTAATTCTGTGGAAAATGCTGTTGGTATTTTGTAGAGATTGCATTAAACCTATAGATAGATTTGGAGTTATGTACATTTTAATAACAGTTTTTCCAGCCCATGAGCATGGAATATCTTTTCATTTGTTTATGTTGTATTCAATTATTCAATTTCTTTCATCAAAGTTTTATAGTTTTTGAAGTGAAGTTTTGTCACTTCCTTAGTTAAGTTTACTCATATGTATTTTATTATTTGTGGTGCAATTATAAATAGGATTGTTTTATTAACTTCTTTTTCTGCTTCTTCATTATTAATGTGTAGAAATGCAACTGTTTTCTGTACTTTGATATTGTATCTTACAACTTTACTCAACTCATTTATCTGTTCTAGTCATTTTTTTGGTGGAGTCTTTAGGGTTTTCTATGTATAGTATCAGGTCATCTGCAAATAGTGACAGTTTTACTTTTTTCTACTAATTTGGATGCCCTTTCTTTTTCTTGTCTGATTGCTGTAGATAGGACTTGTAGTACTATATTGAATAAAAGTTGTGATAGTCAACATCCTTGTCTTGTTCCTCATATTAGAGGAAAAGCTCTCCTTCTTCACCATTGGGTATGGTGTTAGCTGTGGGCTTTTCATATATGGCCTTATTATATTGAAATATGTGCCCTCTAAGCCTAGTTTGTTGAGTTTTTATCATGACTGGATGTTGTACTTTGTCAAGCCTATTTGAAAATAGATTTTGAAGTCTATTTGAAAGGATGAAAATATTTGCCTCTATTGAAATGACAATATGGTTTTTATACTTTCTCTCATTGATGTGATGTATCACATTGATTTGTTCAAATACTGAACCATCTTTGCATCCCTAGAATAAATCCCGCTTGAATGATTTTTTTAATGTACTGTTGGATTTGGTTTGCTAATATTTTGTTGAGGATTTTTGCATATATGTTTACCAGAGATATTGGTCTGTAGTTTGCTTTTTTGTAGTGTTTTTCCTGGTTTTGGTATCAGGGTAATGTTGGCCTGATAGAATAAATTTTGAAGCTTTCCTTCTTTTTCCATTTTTTGGAATAGTTTAAGAAGAATCAGTATTAATTCTTCTTCAAATGCTTGGTAGAAATAATTTGTGAAGCTATCTTGTCCTGGACTTTTATTTGTTAGAGGTTTTTTGGTTTTGCGTTGGTTTTTTTTTTTTAATTTCAATTTCACTGCTCAAATTTTCTATTTCTTCCCAATTTAGTTTTGGAAGGCTATAAGTTTCTAGGAATTTATCCATTTCTAGGTTGTCCAATTGTGGGCATATAACTTTTCATACTATTTTCTTAAAATCCTTTGTATTTCTGTGTTGTCAGTTGTTATTTCTCCTTCTTTATTTCTTATTTTATTTATTTGAGTCTTTACTCTTTCTTTCTTTCTTTGACGAGTCTGGCTAAAGTGTTATCAATATTGTTGATGTTTTCTTAGAACCAGCTGCTGATTTCAATGATCTGTTCTATTGGTTTTTAGTCTCTTTCTTGACTTAGATTTGTTGGATGTATGTTTCTAAAGATTTGTTCATTTCATCTAGGTTATCCAATTCATTGACATATAAATATTCATAGCATTATTTTATAATTTTTTTTGTAAAATGCTACATCCCTACTTTCATTTTTGATTTTAGTACTTTGAATCTTTTATTTTCAATCTAGGTAAAGATTTGCCAATTTAGTTGATCTTTTCAAAGAACCAACTTTTGGTTTTGTTGACTTTTTCAATGGTTTTTGTATTCTCCACTTTATTTATCTCTACTCTAAGCTTTATTATTTCCTTTCTTCTGTTGCTTTTGATTTAGTTTTTTTCTTCTTTTTCTCATTTTTTAAGGTATAGGATCAGGTTATTGATTAGAGATCTTTCTTTTTTTAATGTATGCATTACAGATATAAATTTCACTCAGATTGCTTTTTCTGCATTCCATACGTTTTTGCATGTTGAGTTTCATTTTTATTTATCTCAAGGTATTTTCTAATAAAGCACCCTGATTCTCTATGTTGAGTCTGCTGATGAGCCCATCAAAGGAATTCTTCATTTCTGTTCCAGTATTTTTGATTTCTAGAATTTTATTTTTATTTCTTTCATAAAATTATTCCTGTAAGTTTTTATCATGTAATAACATAATATTATATATTATAATAATAAATATATTATATAATAACATAGTTTTTATTATGTAACATTGGTTATTACATGTGGTCTACCTTTTCTCATTAGAGATCTCAACATATTAATCATATTTATTTTATAATATTTATCTGATAATTCCAACACCTGTGAGTCCAGTTCTGATGATAGCTTTGTCCTTTAAAGTTTGTTTCTTCTTGACTTTAGCAGCTTTATAACTTTTCGTTGAAAGCAGAACATATTGTATAGGCTAATATGTACTGAGGCAAATAGGCTTTTAGTGTAAGGATTTACATTAATCTAGCTAAGAGTTGGTCTGTTTTAATATTAGTCATAGCTAAAAACACCAGAGGTTTCATATTACTCTAGTGGGCTTACTTTCCCCCCTCCTCATCCTCATCCTCCTGCTTCTCATCTTCCCTTCCTCTCTCTCTCCTTCATCCTTATAACCTTCTCCTCATAACCTTCTCCTATTCCTCCCCCTCCTTCTTTTCCCCTCCCCCACTCCTCCTGCTTCTGCTTCCCTTTTTTCTGGTCCTTAGATGGAATCTTTATCTTGTAGCTCTTCTGGTTGTGATCCACTGTATTATTACTGGTGTATTAATTATTAGTGTGTTAATAGGGGGAGAGGGTAAGGTGGGGAGGGAAGGGATGTTCCTTTATCTCCTAAGCCTCTAAGTAGGACTCAGTCCTTTGTGGGCTTGTACCTTGGGGGTGGGGTTAAACCTTCAGAAGACTTAGTCTCCTCTCATCTGCTCTTTCCAATTAATTTTCTTGAAGTCCTTCTGCCAATTGACTATCACTTATTTTATTTACTTATTTATACATGGGACAGAAAGTTTGGAGAGGACTGGAGTGGGGTGGAGTTCCTCTCTTTCACCTTGGAAAAGTTTCAGAATAGCCCTCTGGAGGAGTCTTTCCTTGTGAGGTAGGCCTATTAGGGAGAATGGCCTGGAGGGTTTCACAGTAGCTGTTCTTCCTCTTCCTCTGCCAATTCTATTAAATGATCTTTCTCTGTCCTCATCCTGAAAACTTAATGTAGTAGTTACTAGAGGAAAAGGCTAGGAAAGCATAGCCCCCTTTTACTGTCCAGCCCTCCAGCTTCTTACTCAGCCTGCAACAATTTGTCAAAATTACTTTTTAACTCTCCCTAAAAGTTTTTGTCAGTTTGTAGCTTCTGCTCTAGGTCTTGGTTGCTGCATTTCTCTGGAAACACCTGTTTCTCCATATTTCAAGGAAGTTGTTTGCCCTGTTCTCTGATGGGTCATGAAAAGTCATTGACTTTCAAATTGTCCAGCTTTTTCTTGTAAGGATGGGGATGGCAGTTTTCAAGGTCTTACATGTAATAACAAAAAACCACCTTTCCCTTCCCAAATACAGGTGTGTGAGACATGTCTATATCACCATGGAGCCCAGGGCATTAACAGCAGGGTTTCAGGACAGCTGTACAGGGGTGTGTGTCAGGAAACAGGATGTGTTGTTCACTTTTTAAATGTATCTTTTCATTGCTAAGTTTCATTTTTAGAGTTTTTAAGAGGATTTTAATAAAGAAGACTTAGGAGAATAAACAAGTGAGCAAAGCATTGTTTTTAATAGCAAAAATCAAAATAACTTGAATATCCATCAACAGGAGAATATCTAAATTAATTGCTACCGATAGGAGACTGCTATGGAATTGTTCAAGAGAATGGAGAAAACTGCCTGCTGCTAAGGTGATATCTGTGATGTGCTGTGCAGTAATAAAGATTAAAATTCATGTGAGTTTGTGTTATGGACATAAGAAGGGTTGACAGACATATCCAGTGTTCAAGAAGCTCTGGGAAGTAGAGGTTCAGCATTTCACATTGTTTGGATTGGTTATAGTAAATGGGAATGAATTTTGTAATCAAAACAACAGAAGGATAAGAGAAGGAAGGAAATTTACTTTTTATTGTTTTCTCTTCTGTGTTTTTTGAGTTCTGTATCCTGTTTATTTATCTCCATTCCATAAAAAGTAAAATAAAATAAGAAACCAGGAAAGGTAAAAAGTATCCCCTCATGTAGTTCACAGGCTCTTCCTTAGCATGTGCTAGTCTTTACCTGTTTTCATCACCTCCCGCCTGTTCTCTGCCCCGCCCCCTGGTGTACTTCAGGTTACCCTGATGTAGGTTCAGGCCAACACCACTTTTAGGGCAGGCTGGGAGGCTAGCTGCCGCCCCCCCCCCCCCACAGCTCCCAGTTCCTCATGCAACCTTGGAAGGCTGGATGTTTGAAAGGCATAGTGCATAGGCCCCAGGGTAAACCCCAGCCCTCTATTTACCACTGTATGATCCTAGGTGAGTCACTTAGACTCTGTGGGATATTTATGGGCTGGAACAACTAGACCTACTTCTCAGGATTTTACTTTATATGGGAGAAACAATCTCCTATAACCTCTATAGCCATGTATGAAATAGAGAGTAAAAAATGACCAGAAGGCCTTTGCTTCTCCTAGGAATGGGCTAGGCACTCAACCCAGGAGCTGGTCCTGAAGTTCCAGTCTATTCTCTCCATGGATCACCTGGAGAGCATCCTTGAGGCCTACAGAGTCCTGTCGGATGGGTACTGCCCGAACCCCTCTTGCAGGGGAGGGCAGCCTAAGGGGTGGGATGTGGAGAGAGGTGGTCTTTGGCTTCCTCAGACCCACTGGACACAAGATAAACGGAAGGCCCTCCGCCATCCTCCCAGCAAGATGCTTCACAGGCCACTGCTGGGACTTCCCCCAACATTGCTGAGAATGAGAATTTCTAGGGTGTCAGGATTGCTTAAGATCCTTCCCAGAGTGAGAGCCACTGGGTTGGTCGTTTCTCTTAGGTAAGCAGGACCTGTTCCTTGTCTCTCCTGCCCTGCTGCTGTACCACTGCAGATTACCCTCACTATAACCTCTAGGTCCTGGGTCTACTTTGGTCCTGCCATTCTGACCTAGGCCCCTCTTGACTGTGCCTGAGCCTCCTCAGTTCCTGTGTTTCCCAGCACTCTTGGAGCTGCCTGGATTTGCCTCCATCACCACCAGTCACCATGTCACATCAAGGAAATTCTCCATCAGAGCTTCTGCCAAGCTTAACTCTGCTACTCTCCAGACACAAGACTCACATTAAATTAAAAAAATCAGAAAACCATGAGCAACCTTTTGATATTTCACGCTTTGAACAAGAAAATATACTGAGCACTTGCTCTACTTAGGTGCAGTACAAAGTGATAAGGGCCATGATTGAATGAGGCACTCAGCCTGCTTACAGGTGGACATGTGGCTGGGTGCACAGACATCTGTGCCCTGAAAGCCCTGAAGGCTTTGAAAGAAGCACTTGCTGCAGTAGCTCAGCAAGAGAAGTTCTAGAACCTCATGAAGAGCTGGGTCTTAGAAGCCAAAGTGTGGGATTCAAATCCCATCAACCCCACACACTAGCTGTGTGCATCCATGGGCAAGTCACATCAACACTCAGAGCCTTGGTCTCCATATCTGAAAAATGAAGACAATAACTACATCGAGGTTGATGCAGGGATGAGGTAAACTATTCCACATGTAACCTGTTCCCAGCAAGTTCAATAACACTAATCATTTGTGGAGGTCCTGGGAGGAAGCATCACATGTGATTTCCCAGGAAGACTGGCCCTGTCCTTCCTCAGTGTCCAAGGTCTGGATAGGCCTGATCAGGAGCCTATAGGAACACACAGTAGGCTTCAGTAAGCAGTTGTTAATGAGGGCTATAGAGCATTTTCTATCCTGAAATGAAGCCTCAGATAGGAGAGGCATCAGCGTGTAATCAGTTATCAGACTGCATCCCTCTGGTTGGCAATTCTTACCCCCCCAACCTAATCTACCCCTTTCTAATGACCTTTCCTCTAGAGAGAGTTTCATATCTGTTGTGGCCCATCCTTTATACCTCACTACAGCATGTCAGGTGAGGTAGGATCTAATCACAGTGATCCTTGTGGTCTGTTGCTGTACCTGATGTCCTGACACCTCCCCTTCCTGAAGATGTGGACCACCTTTTCACTCCATGATTCTAAACAATTTGTATTGTGCATATTGTTGTGGCTTTTAGGAAGATGAAAGAGTTACAGCTTCATTCCAAGGTAAGTTTTCTTGAAGGCGGGGACAAGGATGCTGAGAGTGTGGAGGGGTGAGAATGGCAGAGTTGTGGAGAATCAATAAGCTTCTTCCCTAAGAATATTTTGCCATCCTTAGCATCATTTAGAGAGTGAAAGTTTGGGTAAATTATTGGGCTGATTTGTAATTGAGAAGTCACCAACATCCATAGGATCTGAGGGGTTTGGCCAGCCCTGGCAGGGTTGCACAGTAACACATGGTGTCTGCTGATTCAAGGCTGTTACTGAGATAAGACTGGCCCTGCTTCTTACTCCCATGGTAAGTCTCTCAGAACCTCAGTACATTGTGGCTGCTTGTCCTGGAGGTAGGGATCAGGTTGGTGTGGGGCCAGTGGGCATTCCTGAGCTCATCTGCAACCCCTCCATTCTGCCTGTCTCCCATTCTCTGCATCTCACCCCTAAGTCTTGGACCACACATTTATTATTCTCAACCCCTATGCAGACTTCATGGCTCCCTCTACTTCTCATTTATAGGATGTTCTTGTTATCTTCCCATCAGTTTCAAGCCTGAGTTACTCTCTCTGACATGCTGTGTAAGGAGAAGCCAGGTGTGGCCAACTTGGTTTTGAGTCTTCATTTCTTTGTGGGGAAATAAGTGAGGCACACTTTGAGAGCAATGGCAGCTTTTCAGCTGTCCTTGGTCTTAGGCTACCCAGTAACTGGCCTGGCTGAGCTGGTGGGTTCAGGAATAGATGCCTCCACGTTAAAATGCCCTGCTTGACTTGCCTGTGTCCTGCCACCTCCTAACCCCCAATAGTCCTTACATCAGGGACAAAGATGGAGATTTGAGTCTTAAGTTCTCTTGAATGTGGCCACAAAAATTCAGTTCCTGGTAAGTGGGGGCCCGTGCTACACATGAGACTCAAACATGGCTGGCCTAGGACCCTTATTTCCAGCTGGTTGTAGGGAAGGCCCTCATGGTCCAGGAAGCTTTCTGGGGCATTTAAAGAGGGGGTTCACTCATGCTGGTTGTTGGAAGAGAAGTCCAGGATTCCTGGCAATTGGCCCCTGGTCTCAGCTGTGTAGCAGGGCCAAGAGGGGCCGTAAGTCCAGCTGGCCCCTGTGTGTCACCTGCTCCATACCCTTGAGTTGAGCTACAGGGGCTGGTTCTCCACAGAGGCATAAGCCTGGGCATCCATCCTGGTGGGCTCCATTCTGAGCTGGCTGAGGTCAAGGACATGGCCTGGGCATCTCTGGTTCTGTGAGCTGTGTAGTGGACTAGTCAGGGAGGGCAGACCACATGCAACTGCCATGCTAGGGAAGCTGTTAGACTGTTTCTGCTGCAGAATTTCAGGGGCCCTGGTTTGAAGTTGACTGCAGAGCCCACTGCTTAGAAGCTGTGTCGTAGGGGGCTGGCAGTCTGGTTGGATCTGCAGGGCTGCAACCTGGGCCATACAGCCTGTCAGGGCGGGCTCTACATCAAGGATGCTTCCCCCAGGACCTAGCCTCCAAGGACCTCGGAAACACTCCAGATTCCCAGGTGGCCTGGGCTCCTGGGAGGTGGGCTGAAGGTTTGGAACCTTGTTTTTGCTGGAAGTGTCTATTGTTGCAGAGGTTGCAGACCCCACAGAGAACAAGCCTTCATAGCAGCCTTGTGTCCCTCCTTCTCCAGAGACCTTCACAAACTCCAGAGGTGGGTCCCTGGAAAGAGAGCTAGTTCCCTGCTCAGGCCCTGCTAGGATCTTGCTCTCTCCAGCAAGCAGGCCTTTGGTAAGTGAATGTGCCCATAGCTCCTGCCTGCTGGATGCTGAGCCCACAGTGGTCCTACCTACATCTGAAGTCCCAGGGCCCCTGCCCTCCAGCTTCACTGGTCCTGGGCCTTTTTTCTCAGAGCCAGCTTCTAATTTCTCTGCCTGTCCCCTGGGTAAGGTTGCAGTCTCCCCAGGGGATGAGGCAGGTGGGTTGCGGAGCTCAGGGCCACGGCGAAGCCAGTTGATAATGCCCATGGTGATGGCAAGCTCAGTGTCACAGAGCTTTAACAGGCACTCTTTGCCCTTCCAGGAGCTTTGCAAAAAGCTCTGGCTGAGCAGGTCTGGGCCTGGTGTTGGGGCCAAGTTCTCCTCTGCCCCCACATGGAAGCTGCACATGGATAGTGGTGCTCCTAGTGCTGGCCCTGACAGACTCTCAGACACGCATAGGTCATCATCCAGGCTCGGGCCAACAGGGCCCTCACTGGGGTCATAGAAGAGCTCATAGAGAGCATCTCCACTGTAGCTATCCCGGGGGAAGGCAGCTGCAGGTGTGCCTGGGCTCGAAGCCTCCTTCTTGTCCTCTTCAAGGCCAGGTGAGAAGGAGTCATAATAGCCCTCATCACTTGTGGACACGGATTCTGGCTGTTCGCTCTTGGGAGTACCTGTGTCTATGGAGCTGGCTTTGGAGCCACTGTGGGGGTCCCTGCAAGGACACAGGGGGAGCTCAGCAAGCCCAGCTGCATCCAGCTTGGGCTGGTCTGTATCTGTCCCATGGGGACTCCCCAGCCATGGGCCCAGTAGGGTGCGGTGCTGCTGCCTCACAGAGTGATTCACACTGTCCCAAAACTTGGTGAAGTCAGACATCTCATTTTGGGCAGGTGATGCCAGTTTATCCATGCTACCCTGGAAGGGGCCCCTAAGAACTTTGCTTTCAAGGGGCTGCGATACCTGGGCTGGACTCTCCAGGCCCTCATTCAGTTCCAGGGATGGCACGGAACTTTCATCTGCAAAGATCTCCCCACAGCCCGTGAGAGAGTCAAAGCTCTTTAGTGAGGCCACATCCTCACACAAGGCCCTACAGAGGTCAAAGGAAGAGTCAGGCAGGAACTCACTGTCAGATAGATCCTGACACAGGCCATTTGGCCCCAGTCCTTCACCAAAGGGAAAGAAGTCTTTGTCTGTCTGCCTTCCAGCCTCTGATGGGCCACCAGGGGAGGACAGGCTCTCCCTCTTGGTCATTAGTGAGGCCAAGTTCTCAGTCTTGTTTTTGCGAATGTGGAATAGGTTCCGAAAGCACTTCTTAGGTCGTTTCAGGGAGATCCTCTTCCTTGGAATGCTCTTGGCCACAGCTGGCACAAAAGGCATCTGGGGCACAAAGTGGCGGTAGTCAATCATACGCTGGCTGCTAGAGGGTCCTGGGAAACTTGAGCTGCCCACTAGGTGCTCTGTGGCTGTGCTCACCCTGCCAGCCCCAGGCACACTGTCATGAGTCTTACTCTTTCGTACCAGTTTGAAGGTGGCCCCACATAAGGCTGCAGCCCCCACCTCGGGTTCTGGTTGTACTCCCTTGTTGGGGCATCTGTCATATCCTTGGGCATTGGGACTAACCTGTGGGGTGCTCTCACTGTAGGGCTGCTGTTGCCCTCCTGATGAGACAGACCATGAACCTTCATCCTCCCTGACTGGAGCAGTGGCTGCTGGGTCTGGAGGTTTCTCATGAGAAATTTGCAGGCTGGATTTGATGAAGGTCTTTCCTCTCTTCAGCTCCATGCTGCCAGGTCCCCAGGCTGCTGTGAAGGAAAGCAAGGGGCACTTAGTATCCAACATGGAGGCCAATGGTTCTAGAAGACCTCTCCCTACCCCTCCTTACACAGTAGCTTTGGAGTTGAACTCTGACATCTGAACTTGCATCTTTTTCAGAGGCAGAGGAGAGAGAGAGATGGGAATGGCTCCACCCATGCTCACTTGCTATAGGGCTTCTCGTTGCCCCATAGACAGCTGATCCCAGAGAAGTTAAGTCGCATGCCTAAAGTCACACAGTAGCAGCCTAAATGAGGGAAGACTTGGGTCTGACTCTATTGTGTCTGTGATCTCTCAACTCAACCAAGCATCATCTCAGAGTTTACCTGGCCAAGTCAGTTTCACATTTCTATGCCCAGGCACTCTACAAATAGTACCACATCCTTACAGGGGAAGTATCATCACCCTTTAAAGTGGTGGAGAAAAAGATTCAATAAATAAGTTCCTGTCTTCATCTAAGAGACAAAAGTCAAAGGGAAAACCCAAGTCTGTCTCCTTGGATGGACAGAGTCACTCATCAGCTGGAAGAGAAGACACATACACTGCCCTCTAGGGCTATTACATCTGTCTAAGGAGGGAAGACTTAGTCTACACAGAGACCATGATGCAAGGCACAGCTGAGTATCTAATGGTGCATGTTAAGCTTGAGCACTGAGAAGAGAGACAGCATCATTGTAGAAGGCAAAAGAGAGGAGGCAGGCATGAAGCAGATTGGATAGACACAGCACATGATGGGCAGAAAGGCAGCCAGGTATCACCTTCTGTGCACATCTTAACTGAGAGGTATTGATGCCTAGAATGCCATCCAGAGTGCCATCCAGATAATGCCCAGTCTGAGTTCAATGGGAAAGGATGTTGTGATTGACTATTGATGCCTGTCCTGGTTATTAGAGGGGGAAGCCACATAGGAGGGTACCTTGATCATTTTTGCATAGTTGGGTAGTGTGGCCTTACTCTGAGATCAATGAAGAGCTATAAAAGTCTTCTGAGTCAGTGAGTGGATGGAAAAAGTGGCCTAATAAATTTGGTCATCTAAGACCATTTATCAGACATCTAAGTGGAGGACAGAATAAATTAGGAGAGAAGCTTTGAGCAGAGAAGATTCACAAAAGGCAACTAAAGTGGGCTGACTATGTAAAGATAAGATCCAGATGGAAGCTGCAGTCAAGGTCATGAGAAAGAGAGGTAAAGTTATAAGAACCTTCCAAAAGCAGAAATGCTGTGATTCAGGAACTGAATAAAGACAGAGAATCCTCAACATTGAGGAAACAGTAAGTACTGATCCAGACAAAGAAAAATGGGAAAAGATAACGAAGTGGGAGAAGAGTGAAGGTGAGGAAGAGGCCTGTGCTAAGAGTTGGTTTGAGAAAGAGAAGCAAGGCTCCAGCTTTTAACATGTTGCCTTTGGAGTAGGCTTGGAGACCTCAAGACCAGATCAAAAGAAGGTGATGCCCAAGAACACCAGAAAACTTCCACAGACTCTCCCACGCTTTGCCTTCATAGGCACCCAGCTTACAGCTCAGTCTATCCCAGCAGCAACTCCTCTCCTTGGTGGTGAGTGACCTGTGGGTCGGTCCTGTCAGTCTACTCAGGGAAAGATTTGAGGAGAGAGTTTGGGGATGGTTTCTTTGACTTTCTTTTTTTCTTCTTCTTAAAGTTTATATAAAATATTTATTTATTTTTGAGAGAGAGAGAATGAGACAGAGTGCAAGCGGTAGAGGGGCAGAGAGAGGGGGAGACAGAATCTGAGCAGGCTCCAGGCTCTGAGTTGTCAGCAGAGAGCCTGATGTGGGTCTTGAATCCACCAACCATGAGATCATGACCTGAGCCAAAGTAAGCAGCCTAACCAATTGAGCTCCCCAGGTACCCCTCTTCAAAGTTTCATAAGGACTGCTCTATAGTGAGCATGTTAATTCACTCTTCCCCTGTGCACAGGCTGTGAGGGAGGCATATAGCAGGTGTGAAGGCAAGTGGCTCTGTCAGCCTGCGTGTCTTTCAGACCCACTACCCCAGAAGCTTTGCAGATACTTTCAGAAAGCTGCTTGACAGTTATGAGCTGACCAGGGTCAGCTCCAGAGTCTCTCAAATATTTAGACATTAAGACCTGGAGGTGAATAGAGGGTCTGCCTCACAGCCCAGGTGACAACATTAAAGCCAAAGAAGATGAGAAGTGGTGACAAAGCTGCTACTGCAGAGGCTCACAGGGACAAGCTGATCAGCCTCCACCCTACTTCCATTCATAGGCAGCACTTCCTCCCCTGCAGAGGAACACCTGGGACTTTTGGCTGAAGGAAGAGAAAGTACTATGCCAGGGAAAACCACAGAACTTGGACTTGGCTCTGGCAGCAGCTCAGCTCTTGGTGGAAGTGGAACAGTGCTCGAAGTTACCTTTCTGCCTCCTGTGAGGTGGCATGTGCCCAAGCCTTTCCTACCCTATCTATACTAGCAGATCCCATTTTCATTCACCACAGTCCTCTGAGATAAGTCCTTACCCAGTTCTGATGAGTTTTGCTCTACACAGCATAGTGGTTGATATCTGGACTCTGGAGTTGGAGAACCCAGATTTGAGTTGTGGTTGCATTTACCTAGCCAGGTGAGTTCTTCACCTATAACTATATAAGAGACATACTATTGTAACCTCCATTTTACAAAGGAGAAAATAAGGTCCAAAAAAGTCAATCAACTGGCCTAGGTCACACATGCGGTAGTGACAGAACTAAGATTTGAAACCAAGCCTGATTCTGATCATGTGCTCTTAACCACAACAGACATTCTGTGAACCAACAGCCTAAATTCCTCTTCATGAGAAACTTAAAAATCAAATAATAAATGTGTTTTTATGAAGAATTTTGGAAAGCAAAATGAAAATGGAGATTAAAAACAACAGTGCAGCTCACACAAATTCAGAAAAATTATAATTAGAGGTAATACAATTTCTATGACAAAAAATCTTGGAGATATTTATTATGAGATCTCTATTCTATGTTTTAGAAAAATCTTTGTATTAACATGCTTTTGGAAATAATTTCAAATAAGCATGATAAAGATTACCTCACTGTGTGCAGAATTTGCAATTACAAGAACTAAGATGGTTAATTTGATATTGATCTCTATAAATAAAGCTACGGATTCCTTATTTTTCAATTTGGTGAACTTATTTAAACTCATAAAGAACTAGAAATTTCACCACATTCTGAACTTGGAAAATGGCCTCTCAGAAGAGCAGTCACTTCTACAGATGGCTAGACTCAATGTCACTATTGTTGCCAACCCTGTTTCTTGAGTTTATTTAGTACCTTGGCACATCAATAGGACAATAAGTAGTAATGTTCAGAATAATGAATGAGAGACTCGCAAAACACTGGAACAATCATGTGAAATCCAGTGTATGTTCAATTCAGTCAGATTCCACATGAAAATATTTTATCAGAGCTTGACTCTTTGGAAATGTGAGGCCCATATGTGACATAGGTGGGAACACCCAGAGGCCTCACTGTCCAACTGGAGACAAGCTGAGCAGTCTCCTTTCATGACAGTTCTCAGGGACAGAGTAGAATTTATCTGGACAGCCAGATGCTTGCACTGTCATTGCCTCATGGCAGAGGCCAAATATGTCCAGGTTCCCAGCTGCAAAAATGCACACTCTTCTCTGTAACTCTCTGGCTAAAGACCCTCTCAGTGGATCACAGCGTGAAACCTGAGAAAGAATCCTCTACCATGTGCCACATCTTTCCCCAAAGGATAAAGTAGGTCTGTCCCTTTCCTGGTTTGGTGCCTTCTTGTCTATAACACTCAGTGATCACTGGCTGCTCACTCTGGTGCTTTCTTGGTCTTCTTACTCCCCAGTGAGGTTCTCTAAGATTCAGGACTCCAGTGGTGGTCAAGTGAGCTACTACTTATTTAAATGAAGTATTTATGTTTTTGAGACATCTCAGCTATATATTTACATCTAAGTTTCCTAAATAGAATGCTGAATCTAGAGTTTTAAATTTCATAGTTTATGCACATCATTCTTTAAGACAGTTCTCAGTGACACCAAGGCCCTGGACTGAGTCTTTCATCTCTAAAATGAATTTGCAAATTCCACGAGAACAAGAACCATATCATGTACTTTATTTAATCAACTCTGATTCACGGATGTGCTATTTTAACCAAGATCTAAAAGGCAGCTGAAGACAACCAAGGCAAAAGTGTGAGAAGCATATTCCAGGCAAAGGGAACATCCTGCAGAAAGGCCTTGAGGGGCAAAGGAGGAAGAATACTTAAAGCTCTGAAAGCAGACCCAGGTGGTCAGACCAGCAAGCCAGTGGGATGAAGCTGGGAAATTGGCATGGCAGACTGTGCTCTGCTGGAGGTCACAGGAGGGTCTTGGCTTTTATCCTATGCACCATGAGATCCAGTCATCAAGGGTGAGTAACATGGCTAATTTTCAGTTTTAACAGATCAATGTAATGATCTGTAATCTGAGAGTGGAAAAGAAGGGCAAGAGTGTAGGAACAAGACAGATTAGGAGCCAGAGCAGGGTCTAGCTAAGAGAAAATAGTGACAGAGACTGCCCATGTATGTCAACCTTTTCTCTCAGCTCCTTACACAAAGTATGCACTTGCATATGGATTTATTACAAACGGAGCAAATGAAGTAATTCTGCTGGCTGCTTTTCTATATAATGAATAACTTCATTTATTTATTTTTTTATTTTTATTTTTTTATTTGTTTTTGAGAGACAGAGAGAGACAGCGCGAGCAGGGGAGGGTCAGAGAAAGAGAGATACAGATGCTGAAGCAGGCTCCAGGCTCTGAAGCTGTCGGCACAGAGCCGGACATGGGGCTCGAACTCACAAACTGAGATCATGACCTGAGCCAAAGCCGGACTCTTAACTGACTGAGCCACCCAGGCACCCCCATATCATGAATAACTTTAGCTCAACTATCTACAATTTTATTTTTCCTTTGGGAAGGTAATTCTGTGCTCTTCATTTCTTTTTTAACATGAAAGTGACTGGGTGTTTTGTGGATGAAAAATAAAAATCGTGCAGGTACACATAAGTAACAAAAGTGATTGGATAGATAAACAGTTTGACTAGTAGTTTCGGCATTTGCTCTCCTGCCCCGCCCCCAACATCCAGTAAAACAAGCTGAGAAATACAAAGCGGTGAATAGTGATTAGAAAGCAAAAGCCTCAGAGGGGAGCCCCGCCCAGGGATATCCTGGACTTTGGGGTCAGGGTGGGAGGCTATAAATAGGGCAATAGTTTATCTCTGTAGAAGGTACCTGTCTTCAGGATGGATGAGTGAAGGCTATTGTGGGGAGAGAAAGCCTCGTATGGGTGGGTGTGGGGTGGGGAATGAAGCAGAAATAGAATCCGCAGTGAGAACCTCACCAATTCACCCAACCCCCACGTCGGGGAGACAAAGGGCCCTTTAGGGAGCAAAGGTTCTGGCCCACCTCTAAGGGAGTCTCTAGGTGTTCCTGGGCTGCCCAAATGATAGAAAATCAATCGGTCTTAGGTCTAATCTGTTCCTTCCCAGCCTCTGCATCCGCGCGCAGGGGAGTCTCTCCTCTACCTTAGCCCAGACCTAAAAGGGTGGTCTCCTCCAGACCCCAGATTCCGCATCATCCACGCGGGACACCGCGGGATGAAGAGGGTGCAGACCCTGGTTCCTCTACTCAGCCCCCCACTCCCCCGCATGAAATAACGCACAAAAATTCCCAAATCATCTCCTTTCCCACAAGCCTACATCCTAGGGCCCTTGGAGACTTACCGCTGAGTGGCCGGGAGTGTCGCAGTAAGCGGCCTTGGCAGGGCCGGGAGCCGCGCCCGAGCCTGGGCCGCGCGCAGAGCTCAGCACCACGGTCAGCTCCTGGCGCCGCGCGTCCCCGCCGAGTAGGGGCGGAGAGCCAGAGGCAGTCCTCAGCGGCTGGCTGCGCGGCTGCGGCTGAGGCGGGCGGGCTAGGGTTAAGCCGCGGGTGAGCACAGGGGCGGGGGCGGGGGCGGGGCCCGGGCCCGGAGTCAGCTCTCCTGCCAGGCGCGGGGCCGGGATGCGGGATGTTCCGGGAGTACTGCAGCCTCCTTGCGCCGCCACCTCCCGGACGCCGCTCGGTTTCGTTTTGTTAGTCTCTGTCTCTGTGTGTCTCTCTCCCCGCAGGGCTGTGGTTTCTCATCCTTCAGGCCTTGCTGCCAGGGCTGCCGGGATGTACAGACGCCCAGTGGTCTCCCTTGGCCCGCGACTGCACGCCTGCGCGGCGGTCAGGACCCTTTAGAGCGCACAGGTGTGGGTGCACTTATCCCCGCAGCCGGTAGCGCCCAGGCAGATTTAATCCGAATGCTCTCGGAAGGGCTGGGTCACACGCGGCCTAGTTAACGATTCGTACTCAGGATTCTGAGCTAGCTTGGAAGAAGTGGCAGGCCAGTGCTGAGTTTTGCAGAACCTTTTTTACAGAGTGCTTTTCTTGGACAGAATTGTATTTATTAATGGCAACAAACAAAGCGCTTCCCTTACTCACTGTGTTGAAGTCCGCTGGTGCTTTGCCCTGTAGCTGTCTTGTGGGGAAGAGCAGAAACGTTGTGAGAACTCTCCCCTCTGAGCTCAGGACCAAGGGCCTGATGGGGGGCTGGGGGGGGGGGAGGAATAAAGTAAGGATTCAAGAACTTCTGGATGGCTCTGGGAGCGGTGCCAGGACCTTGGGGGAAGGCGTGCGGGGTGGAGGGGGGCGGGAGCACACAGCTGGTGCTGGTGAAGCTGGCTATCCCTCTGGACTGTGTGTAAGGGGGAGCGAGATCCTGGTTGGTGGTGGTGATGGCTGATCCACACAACAGGGGCTAGTGAGGGCAGTGAATATTGGAAGGAAGGACGCAGGAGTCGCCCAGTCCAGCGTTGGGCTGAGGACCAAAGACATCAGGGCTAGGACAAATGACAAAGACCATATGTTTCTTTGAGCCTGATGTTCTGCTACCCCATCCCTACACCCAAAAAACCCCCTAGACACAGAGTGTGTCATGTTGGTTTGGGCTGTCTTTGGCATAACCCATCAACCTTTCTCTAGTCATCTTGAAATTGTTTCACCGCAGAGTCAAGAGGCTTTCCACTGTTGTCCCTTCCCCCAGAGAGTGTCTTCCACCACCTTTGGATGAGACCACATTTTTGCATTTCTTGCTGCTAAAGGATCTTTCTATCTGGTGATTGATGTAGGATGACCCCAGGGGTCCCTCTCCCTGTGGACTAGTCCTGACCTTTCTTGGTAGTTTCTAGCCATCAAACTTCCCTCAGTCAATTCTTCCCTGTTAGGCAGAAACAAAGGTAGATATATGTTTCATTGCCACATATACCCTGAATTAAGAGTAGGAGTCCACAGTCCTCACTAGTTAAAGTTAATAAACAGTTTCTTCTGTTATGGTCTTTCATCTTCTGCTTTACATGGACTTTATATTTTTCTTAGTTTTTCCCTTTTTGAGGATAATTACTGGCTTAACTCCTTCCAATGGGTGATAATGCTTTTTTCCATCTGAACTTTTACCCTTGGGCCACTTAGAACTATTCTAAGCCATCTACTTTCATCCTTTCAGAGAATTTTAAAACATCCTTACTTTTAGGGGCACCTGGGTGGCTCAGCTGGTTAAGTGTCCGACCTTGTCTCACAGCATGTGGGTTCAAACTCCACATCAGGCTCTGTGCTGACAGCTTAGAGCCTGGAGCCTACTTTGGCTTCTGTGTCTCCCTCTCTCTCTCCTACTCCCACATTCATGCTTTATCTGTCTCTCTCAAGAATAAATGAATATTAAAAATTTTTAAATAATAAAAGATAAAACATACTTAATTTTAGGTAACAAAACAAACTATATGTATAAGTTATAATATGTAATTTTTTTCTTTCCCAAAAATATTGGATTAGGTCTTCTTCAAAGACCCCTGGAAAGATCTTTCACAGCAAGATTTCCCAGTTCAGAGATTACTGATGATTTTTCTTTAAAATAGTGTCCTATTGTAAAGTTCTTTTATGCAATTTTTATAACACCTTTAGTTTTCTCATCAGGCCTCACAACATTTTTGAGCTATGGCTGTAACTCTTCATCCCTGGCATGGGCCCTTAGGGTTCTCTGACCTTGCTCCCTGGTCACTTGATTGACCAGAAGGTTCTGGCCATAACCCTTCCTTTCTGAAAGACCCAAAGGATTTCACTTGACTGAGCACAAATGCAACAACACCTAGGTGCTGATCTGATAACTGCATCAGCCATAGTGCAAAAATCCAGGTTTGCAGCCTGAACTCAGTAGTTCTTTATGGATCCTACATCAGAAAAGACTGGGAAATGAGGCAATGGATCTAGGAAGGCTGGGAGGGTTGCGACTGTCAACTTAGAGAAGAAATGCTTCAAGGGCCACTATTTGGAATAGGTATCTGGGTGAGGAGGAGGGACTCTAGTCCTGAGGTTAGTTCTCCTGCAGAAAGATGTTTTCTGCAATCTCAAACAAACTAGCATTAGGGAGTACATTCACATGATTTAGCCTACTGCAGTGACTTGGTAGTTTCTTGTTCTTTCAAAGGAATCTGTATTTTGTTTTATTTAAAATATGGAACACTTCATGAACTTGCATGTCATTCTTGAGCATGGGCAATGCAACTCTGCTCTGTATCATTCCAATTTTAGTATGTGTCCTGCAGAAATTACCTATATTTAAAAATTTTTATCTTAAAAATCAGTTTGTTTCTTTTTCTTTTTTAAAATTCTGATAAGTCAGGCAGAGAAGGACAGATACCATATGTTTTCACATGTAAGTCTAACAGAAGAATCTTAACAGGACCATGGGGAGGGGAAGGAGGGAAAAATTTAGAAAGAGGGAGGGAGGCAAATCATGAGAGACTCTTGAATACTGAAAACAAACTGAGGGCTGAAGTGGGTGGGAAAAGGAGAAGGGAGGTGATGGACAGGGAGGAGGGCACTTGTGGGGAAGAGCACTGTGTGTTATATGGAAACCAACTTGACAACTAAAAAAAAGATAGAAAAACAAAGAAATTAGGAGAAAATTTATTTAAAACATATTTTCATTTTTTGTTCAAAAGTAAAGATATATTTTTATTTTTTAAATTAAAAAAATAAAATAGAATTCTGGTAAAATATATATAACATTGAATTTTCCATTCTAATAATTTTTAAGTAGACAATTCAACATCATTAAGTACATGCACATATTTGTGCACCATCATCTCTAGCCATTGCCAAGATATTTTTTTATCACCCCAACAAAAATTCTACCAATTAAGAAAAACTCATTCTTCTCTTCCTAGCTGTTGGTAACCTCTATTCTACTTTCTTTCTCTGAATTTGACTGTTCTAGGTAACTCTTATAGAGGGAATTATACAATATTTGTCCTTTTGTGTCTGGGTTATTTCACTTAGCATAAGGTTTTCAAGAGTCATTCATGTTGTAGAATGTATCAAAATTTTATTTCTTCTTAAGGCTGTATACATTGCTTTATCCATTCTTCCACTGATAGACATTTGAGTTGTCTCCAACATTTGTCTATTGTGAACAATGCTGACATAAACATTGATACATAAATATTTGTTCAGCTTTCAGCTTTCATGTCTTTTGAGTATATTCCTGGAAGTGGATTTGTTTGATCATAATGGTAATTCTATGTTTAATTTTTTGAGGAACATTGTACGTTTTACTACACCATTTTATATTCCTACTACCAATGCCAAAGGATTCCAATTTCTCTATATCCTTACTAAGATTTGCTATTTTCCATGATTTTGTTGTTTTTCAATTGATAGTCATCCTAATGAGCATGAAGTGGTATCTCATCATGGTTTTGATCTGCATTTCCCTAATGATTAGTGATGGTAAGGAATCTTTCATGTAATTATCAGCCATTTGTATATATTATTTGGAGAACTGTCTATTCAAGTCCTTTATGTATTTTTAAATTGGATTGTCTTTTTTCCCCCAGCTGTATTGAGGAATATCCATATGGAAATTTAGGGTGTACAACCTGATTACTTTATACATGTATATATGGCAAAACATCCCTCCTCAATATTAGGGTGTTGTAGTAACATTTAAAGTTTACTCTCTTAGCAACGTTCAAGTATGTAATACAATATTGTCAGTTATTGTCACTAAGTTGTGCATTAGATCCACAAACTCGTTCATCTTATGGCTGGAAGTTCTACCCTTTGACCAACATCTTCCCATGTCTCCCACACCCCGTCCTCTGCCAACCACCCTTCCACCCTCTACTTCTATGAATTTAGCTTTTTTAGGTTCTACATACAAATGAAATCATATAGCATTTGTCTTTTACTTATTTCACTTAGCCCTTAAGATCCTTCCATTTGTCACAAAAGACAGGACTGACTTCTTTTCTATAGATGAATAATATTCCATTATGTTTGTGTGTGTGTGTGTGTGTGTGTGTGTACACACATATATGCACATATGATTTATCCATTGATGGACACTAACGTTATTTCCATGTCTTGGCTATTATGAATAATGATGGAATGAACATGGTGGTGCCGACATCTCTTTCAGTTAGTGATTTCATTTCCTTTGGATATATACCCAGGAGTGGAATTGCTGGATCATATGAAATTTTATTTTTAATTTTTTTAGGAGCCTCCATACTGTTTTTCATAGTGGGTGAACCAATTTACATTCCCAACAACCACATACAAAGATTGTATTTTTTTCACAGCCTTTCCAATACTTGTGGTCTCTTGATCTTTCGATAATAGCAATATTAACAATGGTGAGATGATATCTTGTGGTTTTGATGTGCATTTCCCTGATAATTAGTGATGCTCAACATCTTTTCATGTTTCTTGGCCATTTAGATGTCTTCTTTGGAAAAAATACCTTTTCAGTTTTGTGGGGAGCTGCCAGAAGAACAAAGATCAGCCACCTGCAGGCAGGCTAGTCTTATCACTCCCCAGCTCAGCCCTGGAGACAGTCAGGCTGGGCTTTCTTATCGGGCCTCAGGCGCTGTGCTAAAATTGCAGTTTAGGTTTCCCCTTTACCCTAGCCTTTTCCTAAAAATCACTTGACCCTATTTCCTAGCAACCGACCTACTCAGCTGCCTTGTTTCCCGCCTTCTACCCTTTATAAGATGTGTGTGTTCTCTCAATAAACGAGGCTTGATCAGAGACTTGTCTTGCCTCCATTCTCTGTGCCCCCTGCCCCCCAATTCTCACTCCCTCCCTCAGGACCTGCATTGACCGACCTGCTGGACAGGTCACTGTTTCTCTGCCCATCTTTTAATCAATTGTTTTGTTGTTGTTGTTACTGAGTTATATTGAGTTCTTTATATACTTTGGATATTAGCCCCTTATCACATAGAGAGTTTATGAATATTTTCTCTGATTCCATAGGTGGCCTTTACATTTTGTTGATTTTTTTTGATGTGCAGATCAGAAGATTTCAGTTTGATGTAGTTGCACTTATTTATTTTTGCTATTGTTGTTTCTGCATTTAGTGTCATATTTTAAAAATTATTGCCGAGACCAAGACAGCTTTTCTTCTGTCTTTTCTTCTATGAGTTTTATAATCTCAGGTCTTAAATATATTTAGTCTTTAATCCACTTTGAGTTAATTTCTATAAGTAATCTAAGATAAAACTTCAGTTTCTTTTTTATGCATGTGAATATACATGAATATATTTTCTTTTTTCTGCATGTGAATATACGTGAATATAGTTTTCCTAACAATGTTTATTGAAGAGACTATTCAGAGTTTATTTATTTATTGAGCATTTTTGTCATGAAAGGATGTTGAAACATGTCAAATGCTGTTATTACATCTATTTAAGTGGCCGTATGATTTTTCTTTCATTCTATTAATATTTTAATGATACGTGTATGTTGCTTGCTTGGGAGTATTCCCTTCTCTTTAATTTTATAGAAGAGTTTGAAAATATTTGGCATTGATTCTTCTTTAAATGTTTGGTAGAATTCACCAGTAAAATCATCTGGTCTTGAGCTTTGATTGTAGGGAATCATTTGATTCCTAATTCAATCTCCTTAGTGGGGAAATATGTAAACATTGAAAATATGTTGGATGTCATATTTTTTAATCTGGGAAAATATTTTTTAAATAGTTCATTGTCGAATTGGTTTCCATACAACACCCAGTGCTCTTCCCCACAAGTGCCCTCCTCCATCATGACCACCACCTCTTTTCCCCCCTTTCCCTTCCCCTTCAACCCTCAGTTCATTTTCAGTATTCAGTAGTCTCTCAAGTTTTACGTCCCTCTCTCTCCCCAAGTCTCTTTCCCTCTTCCCCTCCCCATGGTCCTACATTCTCCTATTCTCCTGTTAGACCTATAAGTGCACACATATGGTATCTGTCCTTCTCTGCCTGACTTATTTCGCTTACCATGACACCCTCGAGGTCCATCCACTTTCCTACAAATGACCATATGTCATTCTTTCTCTTTGCCATGTAATACTCCATTGTATATCTATATATACCACATCTTCTTGATCCACTCATTGGGTGATGGACATTTAGGCTCTTTCCATGTTTTGGCTATTGTTGACCTTGCTGCTATGAACATTGGGGTACATGTGCTCCTATGCATCAGCAGTTCTGTACCCCTTGGGTAAATCCCTATCAGTGCTATTGCTGGATCATAAGGGAGTTCTGTTGATAGTTTTTTGAGGAACCTCCATACTGTTTTCCAGAGCAGCTAGACCAGTTTACCTTCCCACCAACAGTGTAGGAGGGTGCCCATATCTCCACGCCCTTGCCAGAATCTATAGTCTCTT
>NC_043702.1:108586399-108594935 GCF_006229205.1 Suricata suricatta
GTTTTCTTGATTGTTTCCTTTGCAGTGCAGAAGTTTTTATCTTGATGAAGTCCCAAGGGTTCAGTTTTGCTTTAATTTCCCCTTGCCTTTGAGGCTGTGTTGAGTAGGAGATTGCTGTGGTGGAGGTCTAGGAGGTTTTTTCCTACGCTCTCCTCGAGGGTTTTGATGGTTTCCTGTCTCACATTCAGGTCCTTCAGCCATTTTGAGTTTATTTTTGTGTATGGTGTAAGAAAGTGGTCGAGATTCATTCTTCTGCATGTTGCTGTCCAGTTCTCCCAGCACCACTTGCTAAAGAGGCAGTCTTTTTTCCATCGGATATTCTTTCCTGCTTTGTCAAAAATTAATTGGCCTTACATTCGTGGGCCCAGTTCTGGGTTCTCTATTCTATTCCATTGGTCTATGTGTCTGTTTTTGTGCCAATACCATACTGTCTTGATGATGACAGCTTTGTAGTAGAGGCTAAAGTCTGGGATTCTGATGCCTCCTGTTTTGGTTTTCGTCTTCAATATCACTTTGTCTATTTGGGGTCTTTTGTGGTTACATATGAATTTGAGGTTTGTTCTAGCTTTGAAAAGTTTGTTGGGAGGTCTTTTATGGTTACATATAAGTTTGAGGTTTGTTCTAGCTTTGAGAAGAATGTTGGTGCAATTTTGATGGAGATTGCATTCAATGTGTAGATTGCTTTGGGCAGTAATGATATTTTCACAATGTTTATTCTTCCACTCCATGAACAGGGAATGTTTTTCCATTTCTTGGTGTCTTCTTCAATCTCTTTCATAAATTTTCTGTAGTTTTCATCATATAGGCCTTTTACATCCTTGGTTAGGTTTACTCCTAGGTATTTTATGGTTTTTCGTGCAATCGTGAATGGGATCTCTTTCTTGATTTCTCTTTTCGCTGCTTCATTTTTGGTGTATAGGAATGCAACTGATTTCTGTACACTGATTTTGTACCCTGCAATACTACTGACTTCATGGATCAGTTCAAAAAGCCTCTGGTGGAGTCGATTGGGTTTTCCATGTAGACTATCATGTCATCTGCAAAAAGTGAAAGTTTGACGTCTCCTTTGCCAATTCTGATGCCTTTTATTTCCTTTTGTTGTCTTATTGCTGATGCTAGGACTTCCAGCTCTATGTTAAACAGCAGTGGTGAGAGTGGGCACCCCTGTCGTGTTCCTGATCTCAGGGGGAAAGCACTAAGTTTTTCCCCATTGAGGATTATATTAGTTGTGGGTTTTTCATAGACTGCTCTTATAATGTTTAGGTAAGTTCCTTCCATTCTGAATTTCTCAAGGGTTTTTATTAAGAAGGGGTGCTGTATTTTTTTCAAATGCTTTTTCTGAATCTATCGACAGGATCATATGGTTTTTATCCTTTCTTTTGTTAAAGAACATTGATGGATTTGTGAATATTGAAACAGCCCTGTAACCCACGAATGAATCCCACTTGATCCTGATGTATATATTTTTTTATATGCTGTTGAATTCGATTTCCAGTATTTGTTGAGTATTTTTGCATCTGTATTCATTAAGGATATTGGTCTGTAGTTCTCTTTTTTTTTTGGCTGGGTCTCTGTCTGGTTTGGGTATCAAGGTGATGCTGGTTTCATAGAATGAGTTTGGAAGTTTTCCTTCTATTTCTATATTTTGGAATAGTTTGAGAAGAATGGGTATTAGCTCTACGTTAAATATCTGGTAGAATTCCCCTGGGAAGCCATATGGCCCTGGGCTCTTATTCTATGGGAGATTTTTTGATAAAAGTTTTGATTTCTTCACTGGTTATTGGTCTATTCATGCTTTCTATCTCTTCCTGTTTGAATTTTGGCAGTGCATGTGCATTTAGGAATTTGTCCATTTCTTCTATGTTGTTCAGTTTGTTGGCATATAATTTTTCATATTAATGCCTGGTGATTGCTTGTATTTCTAAGGGATTGGTTGTAATTGATTTTCATTCATGATTTTGTCTATCTGGGTGCTCTCTCTTTTCTTTCTGAGGAGCCTGGCTAGAGGTTGGTTAATTTTGTTTATTTTTTCAAAGAACCAACTCTTGGTTTCCTTGATCTCCTCGACTGTTTTTTTGGATTTTATATTACGTATTTCTTCCCTGCTCTTTATTATTTCTTTTCTTATGCTGAGTTTGGGGTACTCTTGCTGGTCCCCTTCTAGTTCCAGTAGATGCTCTGTAAGACTTTGAATTTGCGCTTTTTCTAGTTTATTGAAATAGGCCTGGATTGCAATATACTTTCCTCTTAGGACTGTCTTTGCTGTGTCCCAGAGATTTTGGATTGTTGTATTTTCGTTTTCATTGGTTTCCATATATTTTTTAATTTCTTCTCTAATTGCCTGATTGACGCAATCATTCTTTAATAGGGTGGTTTTTAACCTCCACATTTTTGGAAGTTTTCCAGACTTTTTCCTGTGGTTAATTTCAAGTTTCATAGCATTGTGGTCTGAAAGTGTGCATGGTATGATCTCCATTCATTTATACTTATGGAGGTCTGCTTTATGCCCCAGATGGTGATCTATCTTGGATAATGTGCCATGTGCACTCAAAGAGAAGGTGAATTTCCTAACTTCAGGGTGAAGAGTTCTAAATATATCTATCAATTCCATCTTTTCCAATGTGTCGTTCAGGGCCATTGTTTCTTCAGTAATTTTCTGTCTGGTTAATCTATCCATTGCTGTCAGTGGAGTATTAGAGTCCCTTGCAATTAGCACATTCTTATCAATAAGGGTGTTTCTGTCTGTGATTAATTGTTTTATGTATTTGGGCACTCCCAATATTGGCACATAGATATTTAAAATTGTTAACTCTTCCTGATGGAGAGACCCTGTAACTATTATATAATGTCCTTTTTCATCTATTGTTTCTGCCTTTACTTCAAAGTCCAGTTTGTCTGAAATTAGTATGGCTACTCCAGCTTTCTTTTGGCTTCCAGTCGCCTGATAGATATTTCTCCATCCCATTACTTTCAACCTGAAGGTGTCTTCCGGTCGAAAATGAGTCTCTTGTAGACAGCAAATAGATGGATTTTTTTTAATCCATTCTGCTACCCTGTGTCGTTTGGTTGGAGCATTCAGTCCATTTACATTCAGTGTTATTATTGAAAAATATGGGTTTAGAGTCATTGTGTTCTCCATAGAATTTATGTTTATAGTGGTGTCTCTGGCACCTTGTATTCTTTGCAACATTTCCCTCATGGATTTCTTGTAGGGCTGGTTTGGTGGTGATGAATTCTCTCAATTTTTGTTTATTTGGAACACTTTTATCTCTTCTTCTATTTTGAAGGACAGGCTTGCTGGATAAAGGATTCTTGGCTGCATGTTTTTTTCTGTTCATCACATTGAAGATTTTCTGCCATTCCTTCCTGGCCTGCCAAGTTTCATTAGATAGATCTGTAACCACTCTGATAAGTTTCCCTTTATATGTGAGGGCCCTTTTCTCCCTAGCTGCTTTCAGTATTCTCTCTTTATCTTTATATTTTGCCAGTTTCACTATGATATGTAGATCCAAAGGTTGATTCAAATTATGTCTTAAGGGGGTTCTTTGTGCCTCTTGAATTTGAATGTCTATTTCTTTCCCAGATTTGGGAAATTCTCACTTATAATTTGGTCTATTTTCCCTTCTGGATTTTTTTCTCTGTCTTCCTCTTCAGGAATTCCTCTGATACGGATGTTGTTCCATTTGATTGTATCACTCAGGCCTCAAATTCTCCTTTCCTTCACTGGATCAATTTCTCCCTAACCTTTTTCAGCTTCCTCTTTTGCTATAACTATATATTCTATTTCACCTATTTTTCTCTCTGCCCCTCCAGTCCTTGAGGTGGCTGCCTCCTTTTTATTATTCACCTCATTTATGGCCTTTTTTTTTTAAACTAATCACACCTATTTTCAAAGTTCCTAGTAATTGTCTCAGTTGTTTCTTTGATGGTTTTTTCAACACCAGCAATTAGTTTTATGGTAAGTTTTTAAAATTCTTGTTCAGTGACATTATTTAGGTCTATGTTGAGTAGTTCTGTGGCTGTGACTTCCTCCTGGAGGATCTTCAGGGGAGAGTTCCTTCGTTTTGTCATTTTTGCTAGTTTTCTGTCCCGTGTCAGTTTTAAAAAGCTCATTGTGCACTGTGCACCTGTTGATATTGCTCTGTTAAAGGAGGCTTATTGACTGTCCAGGGCCTGTAGTTTAAGGAAATATTCTTTTAGTGGTGTCTCTGTTGTGCCTTTGAATATATTATTTCCCTACTCAGCGATAATTTGGACTCACCATCATGCACACTTTGGCTTATTTCTTGGGGCATCCCTAAGAAGGAAAACAGACAGACAAACGCAGAGGGAACAGAAGAACACAAACGCACAGACAAATCAAACAAACAAACAAATTAAAAGAAGGAAATGAAGGAAAGAAAATGGAGAGGATATGGATGAAAAGAAGAGAAGAAAACAATAAAAAAATAAAGTGGGGCAGAGACAACAAATGACAATGGACAGCCTAAAATTTTATGACCAGTTGAGCAGAGAGACAAGGATGAGATATGGGAGAATACATCTGGATTGGAAGAAAGAAATAAAAGAAAAAAGAAAAAAGAAAAGGAAAAAAAGAGGGAGAAAGAGGAAAGGAAAATAAGGAATAAATATTAAAAAATAATTTTAAGTAAAAAAGGTAATAATAATAAATAAGTACAAAAAAAAAGCAGCTGCTCCCATAGAGGATAGGCATGGTTTGGGATAGTAGGTCTTGGGGGCCGCTCTCAGAGGCCCTGCCTTGGTGGCTGCAGAGAGTAGAATGGCGGCACCCCAAGCTCTGCTGGAACTAAGCGCTGCAGGGCACTTTAATGAGTCTGATATCCTTGTGCTGCAGCTGAGCCAAGTTGTATTTTCCAGGCCCCTCACATTTCAAAATCTAGGCCATGTACTTTTATGCTACCACAGATGAGATGTACTTGCTTTGGTGGCTGGCTTCTTAGCCAGGATCTTGTAGGGGGAGGGAGCAGTTTCTCTAAGCACTAGCAGGGATTTGTGGTGCCACTGCTGGAGGCTAGGTGCACGCCCTCACAGACACCCCACTGCTGACTCCAAGCCCCCAGCCAGGATAGCTATTGGGTAGGGGGAGGATTAGTTTCTCTTGGCACCTGCCGGGATTTGCGCTGCTGCTGCCTGAGGGGAGGTGTTCTGCCTGAGGCGAGATGTGCAACAGGAGGTGAAGTGCTAGCCCTTAGAGGCGCCACTGCCAACTCCCAGCCCCCAGCCTCCAGCCAGGATCATGATCGCGTTTGGGGAGGGATCAGTTTCTCTTGGCGACAGCTGGGATTTGCGATGCTGTTGCCAGAGGCACTGGGTACTGCTGGAAATAAGCTGCAGGCTCCTGCATCTGAAGTGTGCCCCCCACCTCCACCGCCGCCAACTCTCTGCTGGGATCACATAGGGGTGGTGGCTATTTTTTTCCCTGTTCGCACCTGGGATTTGAGATTCGCAAGGCCAATGCTGGAGGCGAGATGTGCGGTGGAAATGAGGTGTGTGCTCCCGCTCCTGCAGCCTTGGCGGAAGTGCATGCCCCGGGGCCACCGCAGCTGTGGCCACCAACTCCCTGCCGGGATGGCACAGGGCTAGAAGCTGTTTTTTCCCTTGTGCCGCCTGGGTTCAGGATTTGGGCTACCCAGCAGTTATATATGGAGTGAGAGTTTTTTCTCTCTGAGCACGGTTAAACTTTCTTTCTCTCTTCTCTAGAGACAGTACTATGAGCGTGTTCAGTTTCTCCTTCTCTTCCCTTTGTCTCTCAGGGGCTCTGAGCGCTTTCCCTGTGTTGGGCTGGGGCTACCACCTCCCCTGCCCATCTAGGGCTGGCCCATTTTCCAATCTCCCCAGTTCGCACTCACTCACTCAGGCATCTTTGTGGTTGTCTTCTTTCTGGAGTCTGTATTTTCTCCTTCCACACTTGCAGAAGAGAGTAATGTCCTTCTCAGTTCGATAGATGGGGCAGATGAAGTTTACAGAGCTCCCTTCCTCTCCGCCATCTTGGCTCCTCCCCTAACCTGGGAAAATATTTATGAAATATTTCTAAATAAAAAGCAGTCTAGAAAAAGTATAAATATAAATAAATATAGTCATCAAAATGACTTGAAAAATGAATACTGAAACTTATAGTGATTATATTTGGAAAGTAAAATTATGAATAGTTTAGTGATGTTTTCCTAGGTTCTTATATATCAATGTGACTAATATGAAAACCACACACACACAAATATTCACATATAGTTATATAACACATATATGTAATTATATATGTATATAAAATATGGCAGACGTTTATTTTTATATTTTTAATGATTTTTTTTGAGAGAGAGAGAGAGAGAATAGGAGAGGGGGATAGAGGAAGAGAGAGATGTAGAATCCAAAGCAGGTGACAGGCTCCATGCTGTCAGCACAGACCCAGATGTGGATCTCAAACTCACTAACTACGAGATCATGACCTGAGCCAAAGTTGGATGCTTAACTGATTGAGCCACCGGATGCACCTTTAGCAGACACTTTTTAATAAATAAATTTAACACTGTGACTACTGATATGTTTAAGTATATATCTATATCATATTATATTATGTTTATTATTCCCAATGTTTTTTTAAATTTCTGATTTCTGATATCTGTTGAATTGACTGGTTTATTTTTTTTCCATTGTTTCCTGGAGTTAATCATTGCTTTGGTTTCTTATTTCCATATATCTGTTGCTACCACCAGACTCTTCAATGAATATGTTAATGACTTCTCCATATATTTTCCACATGGTCGCATGCAGTCCTAGTCTATTAGTTTCTTTCCTTCTTTCTCTTTTGGATACCTTCTCTCTGGTACTCACTCTTCTCCTGCTCCTGTGTGACCTGGCTTCACTTTAGGCCTGTTGCTCAAACCTTGTCCTAGAGTTTCTTCTCACCATCATCTGAAGAATACGCTTGGCTTCCCTCCTTTATTGGATCATTTATCTCTCTCTTGGTTAATGCACTGTTTTTCTGGAAGCTGTACTTGTATAGCTTCCTTAGGTAGATTTTCAAGAATTAAATGCCTAAAGCCATTTCTATTCCACTCTTAGACTTGACTGATACTTTGAGTCCTAAATCCTAGGATAAAAATCATTTCCCCCTCAGAATTATAAAGGCATTGGGGCACTTGGGTGGTTCAGCTGGTTGGGCACCCAACTCAATTTGGGCTGAGGTCATGATCCCAGGATCGTGGGATCAAGCCCTGCATTGGTCTCCTTGCTGACCATGGAAACTGCTTGACATTCTCTCTCTCTCCCTCTGCCGTTCCCTGGTTACACACACACTCTCTCTAAAAACAAAAAAGAATTATAAAGGCATTACTCCTGTTTCTTTTGTTTTTCAAATCCTTAGGTACCTGTTTATTTTATTTCTCTTTGGAAATTTTTACCATTAGTCCTGTGATTCTGAAATGTGTAGATGATATAATTTGGTAGTTTGTTTTCATTTGTTGTGCTCAACTAAATTTGGGGAGATTTTCTTAACTGACTGAGCTACCCAGGTGCCCCATGGGGAGATTCTCTTGATTAAAGAAAATAATAATTTCTTTCCTTTTCTCTCTTTCTGGAACTCCTAGTATCATAAGTTGGAATTCCTGAATTGATGCTTTAGTTTGATTATATTTTCTACTTCTTAATAGATTTTCTCAAACTTATCTTCCCATTCTATTGAACTTTTAGTTTCTCTTATCATAATTTTTTATTTCTAAGAGCTTATAACAGATATTAGGAGTGTTTCTTGACACTATTCCTTTTCTTTTAAAACATTTAAAAATATTTTTATTTATATTTGAGAAAGAGAGAGAGACAGCATGAGCAGGGGAGGGTCAGAGAGAGAGGGAGACACAGAAACCAAAGCAAGCTCCAGGCTCTGAGCTGTCAGCACAGAGCCCAACACAGGGCTCGAACCAACAAACTGTGAGATCGTGACCTGAGCCGAAATCAGATGCCCAACCAAATGAGCCACCCAGGCACCCTGACACTATTCCTTTTCTTATACCACCTTTATTTGCCTGGTGGATTTTGTATGTTCTACTGTATAATATATAAATTCAATTTTCTTATGCCTCTGCATTGTGTATTTTCTTCTGAGTTCCTATTTTATCGAAAATACTCTTGGTTTTTAAAAATATTTATTTATTTTGAGAGAGTGCAAGCAGGGGAAGGGCAGAGAGAGAAACCCAAGCATGCTTCATGCTGTCAGCAAAGAGCCTGATACAGAGTTCAATCTTACAAACTGAGATCATGACCTGAGTGAAAATCAAGAGTTGGATGCTTAACCAACTGCACCGACACTCCTGAAGTACTTTGTTTTGATCTCTATAGTGAAATTTGGAGACTTCCTCAAATGTTTAACAATTCTTGGCTTTTTGTTTTATTTTTTTCTCCATAACATTTTATTGTCAAATTGTTTTCCATACAACACCCAGTGCTCTGCCCCTTAAGTGCCCTCCACCATCACCACCACCTCTTTTCCCCCCTCCCCCTTCCCCCTCAACCCTCAGTTCAT
>NC_043702.1:108595035-108634337 GCF_006229205.1 Suricata suricatta
AAAAAAAAGCAAGCAGCAGCTCCCTCTGGTGGATAGGCTTGGTTTGATGTGGTAAGTCTTGGAGTCTGCTCTCAGAGGCTCCACCCCTGCCTGAGGCGAGCCAAGATGGCGGAGAGGAAGGGAGCTCTGTAAACTCCCTCCGCACCGTTTTTCGAACTGAGAAGGATATTACGTTCATCTGAGAGAGCGGAAGGAGAAAATACGAACTCCAGAAGGAATAGAACCTCAAGGATATCTGAGTGAGTGGGGGCGAATGGGGGGAGATCCGAGGACGGGCCAGCCCAGGACGGGCAGGGGAGGTAAGATCCCCAGCCCAACGTGGCACAAGCGCGCAGAGCCCGAGAGACAAAGGGAAGAGACAGAGTCAGAACACGCTCATAGAACTGTCTCTGGGGAAGAGGTATAGAACGCTTGGCTGCGCTTGGAGACAGAAACCCACTCCATAGATAACTGCTGGGTAACGGGGCGCAAGAGAAGGAATAGCCCCAGCCCTAAGCCGTCTCGGTGGGGAATCAGAGGCGTCTGTGGCTGTGAGAAGCAGCTGTGCTGGGGAGGCGCGCTCCCCTGCGGGAAGCGGCTGGAGCGGCAACTGCGCCAGGCGTGAGCAATTCGAACTTGGTTTTGGGAACGGGACTACGGACCGCATTTCCACGGCACACCTTGCCCCCTGCATGGACTGCGCGAATCCCGGGTCCCCACAGGGAAGAAATAAGTCGCACCCCGACGGGACCCTCAACAAAGAGTCGGTGGCGGGTGGAGGCCTGGGCGCGCGCTTAGACTGTAGGAGCTCCCAGCTCATTTCCAGCAGCGCACAGCATCTTGAGCAAAGGTATTGGAAACTAAGAGAGACTCAGAGACTCGGTTTTTTGCTTTTTGTTTTTTTCCTTTCCCCCATTGCAATCGCGATCCTGACTGGGGGTGGGGACTCCGCAATTGAGTCTGTGAAGGTGTGCACTTCACCTCCTGCTGCTCATTTCGCCTCAGGGTTTTTGTTTTATTTAAAGGTGAGGCATTGAAAGTGAGAAGCTGTGTGTTGGGGGATCTTGTCAACTAGTGAGCCTCCCACACATGGTGATTGTGCAACCTAATAGCTTGTTCATGCTTCCCCATCCTTATGCCCATGCCATGACAGTGTCTGAGATCATCAGTTTCTCTGGAGATGAATTCTCCAGTTTCCTGCTTCTGAGTTAAATGTCGGGCCCCTAGCAGCCTGATGAGGGAGAAGTCTGAGTTCTCACCATTCACAGATATTCCAATTGGCCTTCTTTGTTCACCCTGGGGCCCTACTCCTGCTCTCAGCTGGGCCTATGGTCCTGGAATCCAGAACCTCTCTGGGGAAAGGATGAGTCTGAGGTCTCACTGCTACATGCATAGGCAGTCAGGCCACCGGGACTCCCTGCTCAGGCCTCTCTCTCACCACAGGTGGGACGGGTCTGGAGACTTTCTTGCCTTTCTTCCACTGCTTTCTCCTCTCAGGCAGACCCGACCTGCCATTGTAGCCCTGTTGAGTTGGTTCTGACTCTCTTGTCTGCCTTCCTTCCTCTCTTCCAACATACCCTTGACATCTCCAGTCTGTGTTGTCTTCACTCTTTCAAATTTCCATGGTGGATTCATACTTTTAAAAAGTCCATTAATGCATTTTGTGAAGTTTTTGAAGGGCGCAAAGGTAAATGTGAATGTCCAATCTGTTTTATTAAGAATGTGTCTCTGGGATACCTCAGCAGCTCAGTCAGTTAAGGGTCCAACACTTTATCTCAGTTGAAATCTCGATCACACACTTTGTGAGTTCAATCTTCACATCGAGTCTCTGTGTTAATGGCATGGAGCCTGCTTGGGATTTTGTCTCTCCTCCTCTCTGCCTCTCGCCTTGTGCTTGTGCTTGTGCGCTCTCTCTCTCTCTCTCTCTCTCTCTCTCTCTCTCTCTCTCAAAATAAATAAATAAACTTCATTTTAAAAAGGATGTGTCTCTTTTTTCCCTTTGGAGAACTTTCCATCTTTCCCCATCTCTGTGTTCCCTTGATGAACACTGCAAAACCCTGAGGCTGGAGGAACTAATGTGCTCCTACCCTGAAGTTGAAAAAACTTCCCCTAGGGCATATTCTGCTGCCCAGGGAGTCCAAAGTATGGTCCAGCCCCAGAGACTAAGGGATCAGGATCTGTCCTGTGATTCCCATCTAGCCTTATTGGCTGAGTCCTTGTGTGACTTTCCCTGAGTAGATGAGCCCCTCCCACCCAAGAAAGTGGAGAGCCTCAGTTAAGCTCCCCATCCTTGGCCCAGAGGAAACTTCTGCCCCTACCTAGAATGAGAAGGTAGCTCTGGGTTGTCAGGAGGGTGGATTGGGCACCATGAGCTTCTGCTCTGTGATGCCCAAACTGTCTCTAGAGTTCTGTTCTAATCTCTGATATGTGGGGTTAAACTGCCAATGTTCGGAGGCCCTGCCATCTTTTATGTCCTGTGAATGGACACAAGACACCAGAAGTGGGAGGACATAGAGCATTATAAACTTTCCCAGGTAAATACTGTGTTGCTCTTAGTCTCAAAGCTGACCCTGAGAGTGAAAATAATCTATTAACTCTGACCAGTAGATCTATAAGAGCAAATAACTTTTCAAATGTCCTCTGATTTCATCCAGCTTTGAAACCTCTCAACAAACCCAGAGGCCCTCTTATCTATCTACCCTTGTTTGATCAAGTTCCAATCTATCTGCTGTCCCATAGAGCTCTGGCAATAGGCACAGTCCTGGGCTGGTTGTCAGGAAAGAGCAAGGAGCTTTCTCAGGATGCAGCCCCAGGAGCAAGCCAAGGAAGGCATTCTTTCTCCCATCTATAGAGACTTGCAAGATATTTTTTCAGAGAAGCAATCCTGGCCACTGCCAACCATGTGGAGGTTCATGGGAGCCCTGTCCTATGCTGAGAGTCAGCAGGTGGTGGCATGCACAGTTTATCCTACCTGTGGGGCTGCTTGCTGCAGCCAGGCCTCTTGTGTGCTATGCATGTTTGACTCCTACTTGCTAGTCTGTGTCTTGCTAGCAGGACAGCTTTGGGACTTTGTTTTCTGTAGGCTCCCAACCAAGTCCCTGGAATGGGCATACTCAGAAGGCAGGATGCAGTGATAAGCCAGTGTAATCACTATGCTGAAGTGGCTCTCAGTCTAGAGGCACAGTGTCCCTTCTAAGGAGCTCAGTCCAGTTTGAAGACAAGCTTAATGACCACAGAGTCATTTGTTGCTCACTCTGTGGGCACCAGGAATTTAGGGGCTGAGGAATTTGGAGGTATAGAAAGACCTGGGGAGGCTGGGGTGGGGAGAGTGGAGCACTGGGGGGAGGCAAATGGCATGAACAAAGACACACTGGGGCAAGATGGAACCTGGTGGTGTAGCTGAGGACGGATGTACAGCATGACCTCTTTCCTAGAGTCTCATCTTCTGTCAGGTAATTGGAGCCAATTGTTTTTATCACTGCATGTAATTACATTTTCAGAGACTGAGTTGAGTCCCTCCTCAGATATTTTTATACATGAGGTCAAACACTTATTCATGAGGTCAAAAACTTGGAACTCTCTAGGCAATGGTCTGGATTTTCTTCTTTTATCTGTGATTAACTTAGGGTTCCTCAGAAAGCAGTGTCCAAGAGTAAAATCATATGCTATCTGTTTTAAAAAGAGCAATCTCAGGAAAACAGGAATGAGGGGGAAGGAGAATGAGGCAAAAAAGAGGAAACAAATGAAATTAAGCATCACTGAGCTGGCCACTGCTTAGTATCAAGTGCATGTGGTCACTTTAAGCTCACATTCTCATTTTCTGAAAAATCAACTGTATCTCAAGGGAGAAGTGATCTGCTGACTAAAGATTCAGTCAACCCACAGAAAGAACATTATGACAGCTGTATTTCCTGTTGTATATGCACAGATGTCAGTGGATTCCACAGTCTCTCACGAACCTGCTTGACGTGAGTCAGCTTTATGGCTGGGGGAAACAAGTGGCAAACAGCCTTGGAGGGTAAGCAGCTCATATAGCCTCCCTCCCCCGCATCTCTCAATCTGTCCATTTGTCTCTTGCAGTTTTATTTTTGCATTGTGGTGAGAACACAATGTGAAGTTACAAATCCATAATCACAGAACCCTCTTCAAGGCAATGGAAGTCGCTAGTCTCTGAAGAAAATTAAAACAAGAGTGTTAGTAAAAAAGTGAAACAAAACAAAAATTAGAAACCTTACTTTACACCCAGTACCAAGATGGTAAACAGTATTGATCATTTTCCTTCTTGACCACCTGTTCTGAATTTCCTTGAACAGCACTTAATAGGTCTCCAGTGGTTTGCCAGGTATGGAATGACCCAGTCTTCATCTCTGTAGGACCAGAAACTTCAGTTTCCTTTCCCTTAATGGAGCTCTGGAGGCTTAGTCTTCCTGGGTCCCTATGTTTAATGTGTTATCTTTTGTAAACAATGTATATTTGGGTTTTATTTATTTTTTAATCCAGTCTGGCCATAATTGTCTTTTAATTAAAGCATTTTCATTCAGTGTAGTTACTATAATCTTTATCTCTACATATATTTTGAAAGATATTTTTTTCAGCTTACAGCCCATTGATAAGTACTTGAGACAAGCAGAGTGACCTTTCTCAAGGAGCTTAGCTGCTCCAATGTTTTAATACTTTGCTAGAGGCAAAAGTCAACCTTAAACTTATTAGCTTGATCCAGGATCCTGTAAACACCTCTCTGGAAACTTCCTTTACTTCTATCTCCCTCCCTATGATATATGTGAGCAATCATCCCCCAAGCATATGGCCCACTGATACGCATCTGAAGGGTCTCATGACTAAGGTTTTACTGGAAAATAATAAATGACTTTTGCCTAATAACCGCTACCTCCTCAAGGTCCTGGAAACCTTGCTTCCAAATTCCTTAGAGACTCATGTTATCCCTAACCCTCTCCTAACTTCAAAGTATATAATTGGCCACTCTTCTCATAACCTCAGCACAGCTCTTTCTGCCCACAGATCCTATCCTCAAGCTTTAATAAAATAATGCTTTTTGCACTGAAGACATCTCAAGAATTCTTTCTTGACCATTTGCTCCTTACTTCCAACATTTCACATCACTGGATTTGTGGGTTTTTCTTCCAGGTTTTATGATTATTTTATATTATTTTATTTTGGTTTCCATTATATGATAGGGAAATATAGGATTCAGGAGACAGAAAGGGAGAGATTAAGGCTGGAAGGACCCTGGGTGGAGAAAAACATATGTGGTGAAACCATAGTTTGCGAGCATAATTTGTTCAAGAAACATGCTTATAATCCAAAGCACTTATATATCAAAGTGAATTTCAAGACCCTTTGGTTCAGTTGTAATTGTGTTTGGTGTCATGTACTACTTGTACTGCAAGACATCACTTATTTATCAAGTTAAAATTTATTAGAAATTTTGCTTATCTTGCAAAACACTCAAAACAAGTTACTTGCAATCCAGTGTTTTACTATATTTTAAAACAGTTCTTCTGGAAATGTCTGGCCTTGAGCGTGTAAAGTTCCTCTTAAGAATGCAACAGAAAACACCTACTTCGCCATCAGTTTTCCCTCAGGAATTTGACAAAAGGCCTAATTAAAAACAAATAGAAGACTATAAAATATATCACCCACAAGGAATGGTATGTCCATAGACCTCCCTTTATACAGTATAAATGAGCCAATCAAAAGGGAACGAGTAGGCATTTAGTGTTACCTAGCCAATAAGGGTAGAACCTGAGAAGTAACAAAGGAGAAGGAAACAGGACCACCAAAACCCTATAAAAAAAGTCCCTTGCCTATAGTCCAGGGTATTCACTTTCAAATGCCCCCTCTCTGTAAAGAGAACTTTTATACTATTCTTACACTCTTAGAAATATTACACTCTAATAAACTTTCCCCTGCTGCTCATTTTATTTTGTGTCCACGTCTTTGTCCTTTGAAACTGTGAGGCAATGAACGCCAGGTATTGAGGTAAAAAATCCTGTAACAGTTATGTGAGAAGTAAGCCCACTGACTCCATCAAAGGAGGGATGTGGAGACTTGGAGCACAGTGACGTGGGGCTTTAATCAACTTTCTTGCAACAGTGAGTGATGGATAGGCACGCTTGGGGAAGTTACAACAGACAGTTTATTTCCTAGCATGCAAGTCCCTTCCCTGCTTCCTCATTGGCTGAGTACTACAGAGGTTATGCTCTGACTCAGAGTTCACCTATGCCCAGGTAAGCCAAAAAGTAGTCTGACTGGAATAAATGTGCATTCCCTGAGGTGATGCAGAGACTTTCAGTCCTTTTCCCCTTTGTTGTTTGGTGCATGCTCATTGCAAAGCCTGAGAAAAGAAGCCCAGAAAACATAGAGGGGAAGAAGAACCAGCAAGGAAACCATTGTGGGGGAGGGGGAGGGGTTCCTTCATGTTTCCTGTAGGTTGTGAACCTACTGTTAACTAGACAGCGCAGCTTTTATTTGGTGTTTCTGAAAATGAATCATCTTCCTTACTTCCTTCTCACAAATTATATTTCACAAAGATCAGTCTTGTTTTTACTTTATTTTAAGGTAATATGTTTTCTCCCTCTTCATCCCTCGGGAAACTCACAATGTTTTTTCTATCTTTTGTTTTCAGTAATTCTAATAAATGTGTGGTTTTCTTAAATTTATCCTGTTATATGTAGCTTCTTTGTGCAATTTTATATCTTTCATTAGTTTTGAAAACTTATGGTTAGCATTTCTTTAGTATTGCTTTCCAGCCAATCTCTCTCTTACTTCTTCTTTTGGAATTCCAAATGTAGGTATATTTGAATTATTTTTCTTCTGTGTCTGATATATTTCCCATATTCTTTTTACATCTTCTTTTTGTTCTTACTCTGCTTAAGTCTCGGTATGTTCTATAGCTTATCAGTGAAGTATATTATTTAGTCTTTTCTGGAGAAGAAACATGATCAATTGTGGGGGGGGGTGTGCGCGTGCGTGCGCATGTGTATATTAAGATATTTGCTATAAGGTACTCATGTGATTGTGAAGGCTGAGCTAGATCTGCTCTCTTGCAAACTGGAGCCCCAGGAAGGCCAGTGGTGTAGTTTGAAGGCCGGAGAGCCAGACAGCCAATGATATGGATTCCAGTCTGTGTCTGAAGGCTGCAGAGCTCGGAGTTCTGAAGACAAGAGAAGCTCGATATCCTACTTCAGCAAAGAGCAAATTCAATCCTCCTTCACCATTTGTACTATTCAGGTTCTCCACAGATTGGATGGTTAACTTTCTTTGAAGAGGGCAACCTACTTCACTCAATCTATTAATTCCAATGCTAATCTCTTCAGCAACACCCTCACAGACACATCCAGGAATGTTTCACCAGATATCTAAACATCTTGTGTTCCAGTCAAGTTGACACATAAAAGCAACTATCACAGGTAAGCTATTTTAATTTTACTTTTGCTCTTCTAGTGCAGCTCTTAATTCTAGGGTGTGTCCCTCCTCTGGTCTTAAGGAGAACATGAGATATACAGCAAGATTTTCTACCTTGTCAGGACTTAAACTCCAACTTCTGTGTTCCCAGCACTACGTGTCAATAGAAGTCTTTGATCTATTTTCCTCCCAACTGTTCTTAAATTTTTGTCTAGCTATTTGGAGTGGAGCTCTACCCATGTATAGTTAAGCAGTTAAACAATACCCTGTGAAGAATGTGTATGCAAATTTGGGGTTAACCTTCAAGCAGTTCCCTTCCCAAATCCTCAGGCCAGTTATGTTGTCCTTTTATGCCTTAGTTCTGTTCACGTGTGGACGATGGAAAAAATCTAAATGTGGAACACATCTCATGAGTTTTCTTGTTTTCAAGGACTTGTAGCTCCTTAAATTCTGCCCGCTTTGGCTGTGTAATTGGTGCCTATAGTTTGTCCAGTTTTTGTTAATTTCACAGTGTGAAGCTGCTCCATTACGGCTAGAACAAGAAGTCCTTTTTACACTTAATAATTTACCTTGGTGATATTTTCATAGAAATACATACATAGAGGGGTGCCTGGGTGGCTCAGTTGGTTAAGTGTCTGACTGGCTCAGGTCATGATCTCACTGTCCGTGGATTCAAGCCTCACATTGGGCTCTGTGCTGAAAACTCAGAGCCTGGAGTCTGCTTCAAACTCTTTGTCGCCCTCTCTCTCTGCCCCTCCTCCACTCGTTCTCTGTCTCTCTCAAAAATAAAAAAAAAATTACGACATAAAAAGTTAAAAAAAAAAGAAATACATACATAGATGCCTCAGTTATTTAGACTCTATTATATTCTATTTTATGGATGTAGTGTAGTTGATGTAAACATTTCTCTTTTGGAAGGAAATTAGGTCATTTCCTTGTATTCTTATACAATGAATATTCTTGATTATTTCATGTGTACATATGTAAGAGTGAAGTCAATATCATGGTCATTTAAGATGTCCCTTTTTTCAGGATACCTGGCTGGCTCAGTAGGTTAAGTGTCCAACTTCAGCTTCAGTCATGATCCTACAGTTTGTGCGTTTGAGACCCACAGTGGGCTCTGTGCTGATAGCTTAGAACCTGCAACCTACCTCAGATTCTATGTCTCCCTCTCTCTCTGCCCCTAACCCACTCACACTCTTTCTGTGTCTCAAAAATAAATAAACACTGAAAAAATATATATGTCCCTTTTTTTAAAATTCCCCTTCTTAGCAACTAAAAATTATAGTCCATCCATGAACAAAAGTACCTCAGTGGGAGTTGTGAGATCCAGAACCATATGCCAAGGGACTTTAGGGGAGTCAAGTCCACCTGTACAATGTGTAATAGGTAGACAGATCTTGATATGGGCTGTGGAACCAGCACGAGCCAGTGAACTTGCTCTAACTTCTTTCAGCTGTGTTTGGGAAAAACCTGGACAGCATTGACTTGGGCAGACACCCACGCAGCCTGACGAGCTATAAAAGAGAATGAAAGAACAAGAGGAGTGCAGCAGATGTATCTACACAAGTTTGAAGAAAGCCTGAGCTATAACAGGACCCATGAAGGCAACTAGTAAAGATTCAAGGAGGTGTCTGCTACTTCAAATCTGAAAGTAATAATGTATAACTCTAGGGAACATGAAGAATAAAGGAAATATGTCATTACCAATATATAATAATAATCCTCCAATAAATAAACTTAAAAAAAAACAGAATTTTGCAATGTAACTGATAAATAACTGAAAATATTTTAAGGGAATTCAACAAGCCACAAGAAACTATTCCGTGAAATCAGAAAAACAATACATGAACAAAATGAGAAACTTAAAAAATGGTAGAAGTTATAAGAAGAATAAAACAAATTCTGAAACTGAAGAATTCAATAAATGAAATGAAAAATGCAATAGAGAGCATTTACAGCAGAGGAGACAAAATGAAAAATAAATCAATGATCTAGAAGATAGAAAGTTAAAAATAACCCAGAAAAAACCAAGAAATAATAATTTAAAAAAGTAGTAAAGAAAGCCTACATTGTAGCAGGATTCTCTCGCATAGAGTCATGACACCAAGGCTTTCCTTTCCAAGAAGCAACTTTATTCCTGCTGGCACCATTCAGTTGGGTTTGTACCAAAAGAACTGAGCCCTGAAAGTCCCATGACATCGTTTCTTTTTATTTTTATGTTTATGTGAATAGTATTTTCTATTTCTTTGTTTCTCATATATGGTAACACACACAAATACGTAGTCTGATTAAGGAGTTTCAGTTAATAAGGTCATGAGGGATGTGGTCAGGAATGCACATAGCCAGCTTACCTTGAAGTTTTTTGTTTTTTTGTCCTTAGGGATGGGACCCTACCACAACATAATCTATTAAACTTTATCAAATATATAAAGATTAGAATAATTGGTATTCCAGAAGGAGACAAGAGGGAGAAGAAGAAAGCTTAGTTAAAAAAATAATAGCTAAGAACTTCCCAAGCCTGGAGAGAGGCTTGGACATCCAAGTTCATATAGCTAGTAGATCATCCTATTACCTCAATGCAAAAAGGCCTTCTTCAAGAAATACTGTAATGAAACTGTCAAAAATAAAAGACAAAGAAAAAAATCTTAAAAGCAGCAAGAGAAATAAATATTGCAGCCTACAAAGGAACTCCTGCGAGGCTCTCAGTGGATTTCTCAGCAGAAAATGTAAAATATAAAATGTAAAATGCCAGGAGAGAGTAAAATGACACATTCTAAGTTTTAAAAGAAAAAAATATTGCCAGCCCCCACCCCCCGAAATACTCTAAGAAAGTTATCCTTCAGATAAATAGAAAAAAATAAATGAGTTTTTAGACAAACATAAGCTGACCTGCCTTGCAAGAAATACTAAAAGTTTTACAAGCTAAAATGAAAAGATGCTAACCAGCAACAAAGAAACATATGAAAGTATACAGCACACTTGTAAAGGTAAATATGCGATCAGATTTAGAAAAGGCTAATTTGTAATATAATGGTATGTTAACCACTTAACTATAGTTTGAAAGTCAGGGGAAAGAATATTAAAATAATTATGGCTTCCATACTTCGTTAATAAATGTGATATAAAAAGAAGTAAAAGTGACATAACAACTAAAAGCGGTGGATTAAAAGTTAAAGTTTTTAATAGGTAATCAAAGTTAAGTTACTATCAGCTTAAAATGGACAGTTTTATCTATAATGTGTTTTTTTTAAGCCTCAGAGCTATTGCAAAGCAAAACTCTAGAGGAGATCCACAAAAGATAAAGAAAGGGGAATCAGCACACCACCAGAGAAAATCACCAATTTACAAAAGCAGGCAGAAACAGAGGGAAAAATAAGCCATGAAGCTACATAACATCAGAAAGCAATGAACAAGATAGCATTAGTAACTCAACAATAACCCAATTCACCAATCAGAAGGCACAAAGTGCTGGAGTGGCTAAAACGCACAAGACCAGCTCACATACAGCCTACAAGAGACTCACTTCAGCTTCCAGGACATACATAGGCTCAAAGGGAAGGAATGAAAAAAAATATCCCATACAGATAGAACAAAAGTGGAGTAACTATACTTAGATAAAATAGACTTTAAGCCAAAAAAAGTAACAAGAGACAAAGAAGATAATTATATAATGATAATTAGGTCAATTCATTAGGAAGCTATACCAATCATAGATATACATGTACCCAACATCAGAACACCTAAATATGTAGAGGAAATACTAGCAGATGTGAAAGGAGAAACTGACAATACAATAATTGTAGAGGTCTTCAATATCCCATTTTCAACAATGAGTAGATCATCCAAACATAAAAATCAATGAAGAGACATTGGACTTCAACCATGCATTTATCAAAATGGACCTAACAGACATCTATAGAACATTCCATCCAACAACAGCAGAATACACACTCTTCTCAGGTGCACACAGAACATTCTCCAGGCTTGCTGAGAAAGCCTCAGCAAATTTAAGAAGATAGAAAGTATACCATTGATCCTTTCTGACCACAATGGCATAAGACTAGAAATCAACAACAAGGGAAAGCTGGACATTTTTAAGGCATGTAAAACTAAACAGCACATATCTGAATTAATAAAAAAATCAAAATAGAAATTTAAAAAACTCAAAACAAATGAAAATAAAAACAACACACCAAAACCTATGAGATCCTGCAAAAGCAGTTCTGAGAGGGAAATTTATAGCAAGAAATGCATATAGTAAGAGAAAAGAAAGGTCTCAAACAGCTTTACATCTTAAGGAACTAAAAAAAAGAAAAGAACAAATTAAGCCCAAGTTTGCAGAAGGAAGGAAATAATAAGGATCAGAGAAGAAATAAATGAAATAGAGCCCAGAAAAACAATAGAAAAGATCAACAAAACAAAGAGTTGGTTTTATAAAAAGATGGAAAAAAGTAACAAACCATTACCTAGACTAAGAAAAAAAGCAAGATGTCTCAAATTAATAAAATTAGAAATGGGGTCACCTGGGTGACTCAGGCAGTTAAATGTCCACCTCTTCATTTTGTCTCAGGTCACGGGGATTCTCTTTCTCTCTCCCTCTCTCTCTGTCCTTCTCACTTTTGCCCTCCCTCAAAATAAATAAATAAACTTAAATATTTTTTGAAATGAAAGAGTCTCCTCTTTCATGTATTTCTGATACCACAGAAATACATAGGATTATAAGAGACTTCTATGAACAATTATATGTCATTGAAGTGGATAACCAAGCAGAAATAAATAAATTCCTAGAAATATATACTCTATCAAAACTGAATCAGGGAGAAATAGAAAGCCTGAGCAGACCAATACTAAGTATACTGAATAAGTATTCAAAAACCTCCTAGCACAGAAGTGTTCAAAACCACTAGTAAATTTACTAAACATTAAAAAAAAATTAATGCCGATATTTATTAAACTCTTGCAAAAAATTGAAGAGGAGGGCACCCTCCCTTACTTACTTTAAAAAGCAGCATTATCCTGATACCAAACCCAGATATAGATACTACACAAAAAGAAAACTAAAGATCAATGTGCTTGATGAATATAGATACAAACATGAGCAAAAAATATCAGTAAACTAGAGGCTCCTGGATGACGCAGTTGGTTGAATGTTCCACTCTTGATTTCAGCTCAGATCATGATACCAGGATTATGGGATCAGGCCCTGCATCTGGATCCTCGCTAAGTGTGGAGTCTGCTTGAGATTATCTCTCTATCCCCCTCTGCCCCTCTCTGCTAACTTTCTCCCTCTCAAATTAAAAAATATATTTTAGCAAACTAATTTCAATAACATATTAAAAGAATCATACACCATGGCCAGGTAGGATTTGTCTTTGGAATGCAAGCATGGTTCAGCATATACAAATCAATCAATATGATGAGCTACATTAATAGAATAAAAGATAAAAATCATATAATCATTTCAATAAATGCAGAAAAATACAACATCCTTTCATGATAAAAAATAACTCTCAGTGAGTTTTGTGTACAAAGAATCAACATAATAAAGACCAGAAACAACAAACCCATGGCTAACATCGTACTTAATGGTGAAAGATGGAAATTCTTTCCTTTAATCAGAAACAAGACAAGGGTACCCATTCTCACCACTCTTATTCAACATAGTACTGGAAGTCCTAATAGAACACTCAAGCAAAACGAAGAAATGAAAAGCATCCAAATTGGAAAAAAAATAAGTAAAATTGCTGTTATTTGCAGTTGTATGATCTTATTTAGAAAAACCTTGAAGACTCCGTATTATTTCCTTTAAGACTCCTTAAAGATCCTTATTATTTCCTTCCTTCTGCAAAAAAATATTAGAATTAATCAACGAATTCAGTAAAGGTACAAGATATAAAATCAATGGACAGGAATCAGTTGCTTTTCCATACACTAACAATGAAATATCTGAAAAAAAAAAAAGAAATGTAACCCATTTAAAATAGAATAAAAACAATTAAATACCTAGGAATAAATTTAACAAGAAAGTGGAGATGTATACAATGAAAATTATAAGACTTTGATGAAAGAAACGGAAGTAGACACAAATGGAAACATATCCTATGTTCGTGGATCAGAAGATCCATGCTGCCCATAGCTATCTGTAAATCAATGCCTTCACATCAAAATCCCAATGGTATTTTTCACAAAAATAGAAAAAATAATTCTAAAAATGTTTTGGAACCACAAAAGACCTTGAATAGCCAAATCAATCCTGAGAGGGCAGAATAAGGCCTGAGACATCACACTGATTTCAAGCTATACTACAAAGCTGTAGTAATTAAAACAATGTGATACTGGCATAAAAATGGACACATAGACCAATGGAACAGAATAAAGAGCCCAGAAGTAAATCCACATGTGTATGGTCATTTATTATTTGACAAGAGAGCCGAGAATACTCAATGGGGAAAGGATTGTCTCTTCAGCAAATGGTGTTAGGAAAACTGGGAAATAAAATGCAAAAACAAAAAAAAAAAAAAAGAAAGAAAAAAGAAAAGTTGGAAACTATTTTAAACTATTCACAAAAATTAACAAAATGGATTAAAAACTTAAACATAGGTCTTGATGCCATAAACTTACTAGAAGAAAACATTGGGAAGAATCTCATGACAATGATTTTTTGGCTAACACATGAAAAGAACAAGAAGCAAAAATCAATGAGTAAGAATACATCAAACTAAAAGGCTTCCGCATAGCAAAAGAAGCAATCAACAAAATGCAAAAGCAATTTGGAGAAGGGGAGAAAATATTTGCAAATCACATATCTAATAACATGTTAATATCCAAGATGTATTTGAAAAAAAAAGAACTGCTACAACTCAATAAAAAATTGGACTAAAAATGGGCAGAGAAACAGAATAGAAATTTTTCCAAAGAAGACATTGAAATGGCCAACAACTACATGTCTCAACATGTAAAAGGTGCTCCACATTGCTAATTATCAGGGAAATTGATGCCAACACCAGAATGAGATACCACTTCACACCTGTCATAATGCCTATCAACAAGAAGGCAAGAGGTAACAAATGTTGGCAAGGAGGTGGAGAAAAGGGAATGCTGTGCACTGATGATAGGAATGCAAACTGATGCTGCCACTGTGGAAAACTGTATGTATTTTTGAGGGTTCTCAAAAAACTAAAAATAGAATTACCAGATAATTCACCAATCCCACATCTGGGTATATATTCAAAGGCATTGAAAGCAAGATATTAAAAAGATATCTGCATCCGTATGTTTATTTCAGCATTATTCATGGAAATAACCCAAGTGTTTGTCAACATATGAGTGGAAAAGAATGTGTATATACATATACACACAATGAAATATTATCCAACCAAAAAAAGAAGGAAATTGTGCCATTGATAACAACATAAATGGACCTTGGGGGCTTAGTAAGATAAGCTACACAGAGAAAGACAAAAATTGTATGTCACTCACATGTAGAATTTTAAAAAGGCAAACTCATAGAAACAGAGAGTAGATATAGCATAGAAAATGGATAAAATATACAATCTTGCAGCTGGAAAATGAATGAGTTTTGCACAGCATAAGATTACAGATAATTGCTAAGTGACTGGATCTTAAATATTTTCACCACAAAAAAGAAATTATAATTATGTGTTGTGACATAAAGCTATATTGGTAATTATATTGCAATATATAAATATATCCAATCAACACATTGTACACATTCAACATATACAATGTGATATGTCGATTATATCTCAACTAAATAAATAAAATGTGCATGTGCAATGATAAGTGTAGTATAATAACTAGGAACAGAATCCTGGGTCAGGTATATGTGTAAAAATACTCATAATGTCTAGTATTTGTGAGCATGTCATTTAGCACCAGACTGCTGAATCCCAATTCTACTACTTATTAGATCTGTCATGTTGAAGAAGGTATTTAACTTCTCTTTCTGTGTCTGACTTTCCCAATCTGTAAATGGGAAAGATGACATGGTGTCTACCACACAGTTATTATTGTGTGCATTTTAAACATTGTTCATTACTGTAAATTGCCCTCCCTAAAGTTAGAGCAATGTATACTCTTACAACCCATGCTTATCATACTCCTGTCAAAAGAAGGCATTCTTAAACTTATTGAATATTTATCAACTCAAGAAGTGAGAAATGTCATTGTTTGATTTTCCATTTCTATTGTATTACTGTGGTGAATCACCTTTTTATAAATTTATAAGCCTTGACTACTTTCTTTTATGTGTACCATGTATATGATTTTTAGCAGGGTTTTTTTTGGTTATTTTTTTATATAGTGTACTACCAAGTTGGTTTCCATATAACACCCAGTACTCTTCCCCACAAGTGCCCCTCTCTATGACCATTACCCCTCTTCCCCTTCACCCCTCCCTCTTCAGCCTTCAGTTTGTACTCAGCATTCAAAGGTCTCTCATGATTTGCCTCACTCCCTCTCCCCAACTCTTCCCCCACCCCGCCTCCCATTCCCATGGTCTCCTATTAGGTTTCTCCTGTTAGATTTATGAGTGACAACATATGGTATCTGTCCTTCTCTGCCTGATTTATTTCACTTAGCATGACTCCTCTAGGTCCATCCATTTAGCTACAAATGGCCAGATTTCATTTTTTCTCATTGCCATATAGTATTTCAGCAGTTTTTAATTGCGTGATTTGGTCTTAAACTTATGGACCTTATATTTTAAGGAAGCTGGTCATTATTGAGATCAGTAGCAAGTGTTTTGTCACAACTTTTGATTTGTATTTTTTTATTACTTCTCTTGTGGTATTTTCCCATCTGTAGAATTTTATAGCTTTAGATAAGTAAATCAATTAATATTTTCTTGTAACACTTCTGTGTTCTATATCCCACTTAAGAAGGCTTTCTATTGTGTTTGATGGCTTTATTTTTATATTTAAATATTTCTTTCATGTGAAATTGTTTTTAAAACTAGATGGCCTCCAATATGTCCTAAAATATTGATTGACTAAACCATCATTTCTCACTAATATAGAATGATGCCTTTACTATCTGTTATCTATCTATCTATCTATCTATCTATCTATCTATCTATCTATCATCTATCTATTATCTATACCATCTATATCATCTATCTATCATCTATGTATATCATCTCTCTATCTATATCATCTGTCTATCTATCATCTATCATTCTATCTATCTATCTATCATCTATCTATCTATCTAGAATCTATCTATCTAGCATTCATCTACCATCTATCTTATCTTATCATCTTATCTAGGATTGAGGACAATGGGAAGTGATTGGGGTTACCAGAACCTAGAAGCTCAGTGAAGAGGTTTTGTGTCACTGAAACTCAGACTCTCAGAGGAAGAGGTGCTGTCTGGCTGGTGCTGGTACTTCTGAGGGCCACAAAAAGAATCCCAAAGGCTGGAAACTGGAACCAATTGTTACTGCCAAGGTAAAGGGCTATCACTGAGGTGATGCAGAAAAGAACAGGGAGCAAAACTGGAAGGGTCAGTATTTTATTCCTCCTTGTGCCCTCCATTCTCTCTCTAGGACCCCCCCTTTTTTTATTAATAGTTTATTAACAAGCTGGTTTCCTTATAACACCCAGTACTCGTTCCCACAAGTGCCTCTCTCTATGACCATTACCTCCCTTCTACTTCCCCCCTCCATCTTCAGCCCTCAGTTTGTGCTTTGCATTCAAAGGCCTCTCATAATTTGCCTCACTCCCTCTCCCCAACTCTTTCCCCCCCCCCCTTCCTCTTTCCATGGTCTCCTGTTAGTTTCTTCTGTTAGACCTATGAGTGACAACAGTGGTATCTTTCCTTCTCTGCCTGACTTATTTTGCTTAGCATGACTCCCTCTAGGTCCATCTATTTAGCTACAAATGGCCAGATTTCATTCTTTCTCATTGTCATGTACTATTACATTGTATATATATACCACATCTTCTTGATTCGTTCATCAGTTGATGGACATTTAGGCTCTTTCCATGATTTGGCTATTGTTGAAAGTGCTGCTATGAACATTGGGGTACATGTGCCCCTATGCATCAGCACTTCTGTATCCCTTGGTTAGATCCATAGCAGTGCTATTGCTGGGTCATATGGGAGTTTTACTGATAGTTTTTTGTGGAATCTCCACACAGAGTTCAGCTGCACCAGTTTACATTCCCACCAGCAGTGTAGGCAGATGCCCCTTTCTCCACTTCCTCACCAGCATCTATAGTCTCTGGATTTGTATTTGTATTTGTATTTAGTCACTCTGACTGGTGTAAGATGGTATCTCAGTGTGGTTTCGATTTGTATTTCCCTGATGATGAGTGATGATAAGCCTCGTTTACGTGTCTGTTGGCCATCTGGATGTCCTCTTTGGAGAAGTGTCTGTTCAGATCTTATGCCCATTTCTACACTGGATTATTCATTTTTCAGGTGTGGAGTTTGGTGAGTTCCTTGTAGATTTTGGATACTAGCTTTTTATCCGATATGCCATTTGCAACTATCTTTTCCCATTCTATGGGTTGTCTGTTAGTTTTCTTGATTGTTTCCTTTACAGTGCACAAGCTTTTAATCTTTATGTCCGAATAGATCATTTTTGCTCTTGATTCCCTTGCCTTGTGTCAAGGAGGAAATGTGTCAAGAGGAAATTGCTGCGATTGAGGTCAAGGTGGCTATTTCCTGCTTTCTCCTCTAGGGTTTTGATGGTTTCCTGTCTCACATTCAGGTTCTTCATCTATTTTGAGTTTATTTTTGTGTATGGTGTAAGAAAGTGGTCTAGTTTCATTCTTTTCCATGTTGCTGTCCAGTTCTCCCAGCACCATCTGTTAAAGAGGCTTTTTTCCATTGGATACTCTTTCCTGCTTTGTCAAAGATTAATTGGCCATACACTTGTGGTTCCAGTTATGGGCTCTCTATTCTATTCCATTGGTCTATGTGTCTGTTTTTGTGCCAATACCATATTGTCTTGATGATGACAGCTTTGTAGTAGAGGCTAAAGTCTGGGGTTGTGATGCCTCCGATTTTGGTTTTCTTCTTCAATATTACTTTGGCTACTCGGGGGTTTTGGGGTTCCATTTGAATTTTAAGATAATTTGTTCTAGCTTTGAGAAGAATGCTGGTGCAATTTTGATGGGAATAGCATTGAATGTGCAGATTACTTCGGGTAATAAAGACATTTTCACAATGTTTATTCTTCTGATCCATGAGCACGGAATATTTTTCCATTTCTTTGTGTTTCTTCAAATTCTTTCATGAGCTTTCTATAGTTTTTGTAGTAAAGTCTTTTACATCTTTGGTTAGGTTTATTCCTAGGTATTTTATGGTTTTTCATGCAATTTTGAATGAGATCAGTTTCTTGATATCTCTTTCTGTTGCTTCATTTGTGGTGTATAAAAATGCAACCAATTTCTGTACATTGATTTCATAACGTGTGACTTTACTGAATTCATGGATCAATTCTAGAAGGCTTCTGGTGGAGTCTGCTGGGTTTTCCACGAGATGATAATGTCATCTGCAAAAAGGAAAAGTTTGACTTCTTTGCCAAATATGATGCCTTATATTTCCTTTTGTTGTCTGATGGCTGATGCTAGGACTTCCAGCACTTGTTAAACAACAGTGGTGAGAGTAGACACCCTGTCATGTTCCTGATCTCAGGGGGAAAGCTCTCAGTTTTTCCCCATTGAGAATGATATTAGCTGTGGGCTTTTCATAAATTGCTTTTATAATGTTTAAGTAAGTTCCTTCTATCCTGACTTTCTCGAGGGCTTTTGTTTGGAAGAAATGTTGTATTTTGTAAAATGCTTTTTCTGCATCTATCAACAGGATCATATGGTTTTTGTCTTTTCTTTTGTTAATATGATGTATCACATTGATGGACTTGTGAATATTGAAACAGCCCTATAACCCAGGAATGAATCCACTTGATCATGGTGGAGAATAATTTTTATGTGCTGCTGAATTCAATTTGCTAGTATCTTGTTGAGAATTTTTGCATCCGTATTCATTAAGGATATTGGCCTATAGTTCTCTTTTTTTGTTGGGTCTCCGTCTGGCTTAGGAATCAAAGTAATATGTGCTTCATAGAATGAGTCCGGAAGTCTTCCTTCCATTTATATTTTTTGGAATAATTTGAGAAGAATCAGTGTTAACTCTGCTTTAAATGTCTGGTAGAACTCCCCTGGGAATCCATCCATCCCTGGGTTTTTATTCGTTGGGAGATTCTTGATAACTGATTCGATTTCTTCAGTGGTTATGGGTCTGTTCAGATTTTCTATCTGTTCTTGTTTGAATTTTGGTAGTGCATGTGCATTTAGGAATCTGTCTATTTCTTCCAGGTTGTCCAGTTTGTTGGCATATAGTTTTTCATAGTAATCTCTGATGATTGCTTGTATTTCTGAAGGATCTGTAGTAATAGATCCATTTTCATTCCTGATTTTTGTCTATTGGGTATTCTCGTATTTCTTTCTGAGGAGCCTTGCTAGAGGCTTATCAATTTTGTTTATTTTTTCAAAAAACAAACTCTGGGTTTCATTGATTTGTTCAACTGCTTTTCTGGATTCTATATTGTTTATTTCTGCCTCATCTTTATTATTTCCCTTCTGGTGGGTTTGAGGTGCTCTTGCTGCTCCCTTTCTAGTTTCCTTAGGTGCTCTGTTAGATTTTGAGTTTGTGCATTTTCTAGTTTCTTGAAATATGCCTGGATTGCAACAAACTTTCCTCTTAGGACTGCCTTTGCTGTGTCCCAGGGAGTTTGGATTGTTGCATTTTCATTTTCATTTGTTTCCATGTTTTTTAAATTTCCTCTCGAATTGCCTGATTCACCCAATCATTCTTCAGTAGGGTGGTTTTTAACCTCCACATTTTTCCAGACTTTTTCCTGTGGTTGTTTTCAAGTTTCATAGCATTGTGATCTGAAAGTGTGCATGGTATGATCTCAATTCTTTTGCATTTATGGAGGGCTGTTTTATGACCCAGTATGAGATCAATCTTAGAGAACGTACCATGCACACTCAAGAAGAAAGTGAACTCCCTAGCTTCAAGATGCAGTGTTCTAAATATACCTATAAATTTCATCTGTTTCAGTGTGCCGTTCAAGTCCATTGTTTCTTTAGTGATTTCCTGTCTGGTTGATCTATCCATAACAATGGAGTAAGTGGAGTATTAAAGTTCCCTGCAATTAGCACATTCTTATCAATAAGATTGCTTCTGTTTGTGATTAGTTGTTTTATGTATTTGGGGCATAAATATTTATAATTGTTAGCTCTTCCTGATGTAGCAACCCTGTAATTATTATTTAATGTCCTTCTTCATCTTTTGTTACTGCCTTTATTTTAAAGTCCAGTTTGTGTGATGTAAGTATGGCTACTTCAGCTTTCTTTTGGCGTCCAGTCTCATGTTAGATATGTCTCCATCCCCTTACTTTCAATCTGAAGGGGTCTTCAGGTGTAAGGTGAGTCTCCTGTAGACAGCAAATAGATGGATTTTGATTTTTGATCCATTCTGCTACCCTATGTCATTTGATTGGAGCATTCAGTCTATTTACATTTAATGTTATCATTGAATAATGTGTCTTTAGTTTCACTGTGTTCTCTGTAGAGTTCATGTTTGTATTGATGTCTCCGGTGTCTTATATTTCTTGCTACATTTCTCTCATAGAGTCCCTCTTAGGATTTCTTGTAGGGCTGGTTTGGTGGTGAGGAATTCTCTCAACTTTTGTGTATTTGGGAAAACCTTGATCTCTCCTTCTATTTTGTATGACAGGCTTGCTGGATAAAGAATTCTTGGCTGCATATTCTTCCTGTTCATTACATTGAAGATTTCCTGCCATTCCTTTCTGGCCTGCCAAGTTTCATTAGATAGGTCTGTAACCACTCTGATAGGTTTCCCTTTGTATGATAAGGTCTTTTATCCCTAGTTGCTTTCAGAATTCTCTCTTTATCTTTATATTTTTCCAGTTTCACTATGATATGTCATGCTGAAGGTCATTTCAGGTTACGTCTTAGTGGAGTTCAATATGTCTTTTGAATTTCAATGTCTTTCTCTTTTTCCAGATTGGAGAAATTTTCGTCTACAATTTAATCACGCACCCGTTCAGTACCTCTTCCTCTTTCTTCCTCCTCAGGAACTCCTATGATAGGGATATTGTTCTGTTTGGTTGTATCACTCAGGTCTCGAATTCTCCTTTCGTGCTCTGGTATCAATTTCTCTTTCTTTTTCTTGACTTCCTCTTTTGCTATAACTGTGTCTTCCAAATCATCTATTCTCCTCTCTGCTGCTTCAATCCGTGCAGTGGCAGCCTCCATTTAATTATTCACCTATTTGTAGCCTTTTGAAGGTCCCTAGTCTGTGTATCAATAGCTTTTCTGACGGTTTTTCAAACCCAGTGATTAATTTTATGACAATTGTTCTAAATTCTTGCTAAGTTATGTTTTTTATGTCTGTTTTGAGCAGTTCTGTGGCTGTGATTTCTTCATGGAATTTCATTAGAAGAGAGTTATTTCGTTTTGTCATTTTGGCTAGCTTTTTGTCTCTTGTCAGTTTTAAAAGCTCATTCTGCACTGTGACCTGTTAATATTGTTCTATTAAAGGAGGCACTTTGACTGTCAAGGGTCTGTCATTTCAGATGTTCTTTTAATGGTGTCTCTCGGTTTCTCTTGTTATTCCTCTAATTAATATATTTCCTTAATCAGTGATATTTGGTACTTTCCACTATGTGTGCTTTGGCTTGTTTCTTGAGGTAGCCCTGAAAAGGAAATAAACAGACAAATACACAGGGAACACAAGCACACAAACGCACTGACAGATCAAGTAAACAAGCAAACCAAATGGGAAAGAAAAAAAAAGGAATAGAAAAGAGAAGACAGGAAAGGAGAATAAAAAAGCCAGGGGGACAGAAACAGCCAACGAAAAGGACAGTCTGAGAGAATAAAACCTGCGGAGGGGAGTGAGAAGAATGACAAAAGGGAATAAAATATCTGGATGGTAAGAGATGATCTAATCACAGCAGTGCCTAAATGTTGGTCTTTCCCAGACTCGGGGGGGAGGGGAGGGAGGGAAGAAAGAAGGTAATAGGAAAAGAGAAAAGAGAAAACAAGGGAAATTATAAAAATTAAAAAATATAAATAATAAGAAAAGAATTGAAAAAAGTAAAAATAGTAATTAAAGAAGAATCCAACCCTACAGTGCAGATGGGCGCGGTTAGATGTAGGTAGGTTGGGTTCCAGAGGCTGGTTTCTGAGGCCCTGCCTTAAGTGGATGCAGGGAGAAGAATGGTGGTGCCAAAAGCCCCACTCAGACCTTGCGTTGTCAGCTACTCTCTTGAGTCCAATCTCCCCCTCCCACGGGAGGGTTAAATTGTTTCGGTTTTCTATGTTCAGTCAGTTTTCTAAATCCTAGTCCACACACTTCAATGCTTCTGCCACCATTAAAATGATCTCCAACTGGTGGGCGTCTTTCTGGCCAGGATTACATAAGGGAATTGGGGAGCCAGCTTTTCCCTGGCTCCACCTGAAGTCAGTGGGCTGCCAAGCCCACGAAAGAGCAAGCCTGCTGAGGGGGAAGGATCTCTGTCCCCACGCCCAACAGCTACACATGGAAAGTTTGTCTCTCTGCCTCGGGCTGAGGTCTCCCCTCTTCCGAGATCACGTTGTGAGCGTTTCAGCCTCTCCTTCTCTTCTGCTTGGCTCTGCCGCGCCCTGCAAGGTGCTGTGCCACCTCTGGACAGATGGCTCTCTGCAGGCCTGGTGCCAAGTTTCTGGGCACTCTCTTTCCTTGTTCTGCTTTGAGCCAGCATCCACCACCCTGCACCCCAGAGTCTCTGGTCCCAGTTCACACTCACTCAGGCATCCATGAGGCAGTTATCAATAAGGAGTCTGTGCGCACACCTCCATTCTTGGAGATCAGAATATTGTGGCTTTTAATTCTCAGTTTGATGGTTGCGGGCATGTGGAGGTAGCAGTGTTCCCTACTTCTCTGTCATCTTGCCCCCACCTTTTTTGACAGAGCTTAACAGGAGATGAGCTGGCAAAGGAGAGTGACACTTGAGAGCCCAACCCAAGCATCATAAAGACAAGCATAAAGGATGAATTTTTGCTGGGATACAGTAGATTACTAACCTGCATGCCATATGTTTTAGAACTATTTCTGGACTTTCTATTTCATTCTGTTCTTCTGACAGTTCATGTGCTAGTACCACAGTATTTTATGTCTCTTCTATGACTAGTACTCACTCATTAGTCTTCTCTTTCAGAATATCCCCATTTCCTTTATCTTTGTTCATTATTTATTTTTCACAAAAGCAACATTGCTGTATGGATTGGAATAATTTTAAATCTATCAGTTGGTAGAAAGAATGGTCCAGTTTATGATGTAGAATCTTCAGGACAGGGCTTTCTATGAGTTCGTCTTCTTTGTTGTTGTTTAAACCCATAACTTATAACACCCCCATTTTCTGGATCAAATTCTACCTCATCCCTCAGCCAAGGGCCCTCTGACCACACAGGCATTTGCCTTCTGCCTCCCTTCTCATTCTCAGCAGTGTCATAATCTGAAGACTTCAGAAGAAACTGGCTTTGCCTCTTGTCATTAACTGTAGCCTTGGCTGAATTACTTTGCCCCTCTGAGTCTCCATGCTCCCCCTGGGGGCCCACAATGACAATACAGCTGTCCTGGAGGCCTGCATCCAATTACACAGGTGCTGACACCGACTGCCAAGTAGCCTCTTTCTTAAGTGTGCCCCATAGACAGAGTCTTGCCATAGCACATATCTGGGATTCAGGTAAGGAGAGACCCACAGCTTACCCAACCCAGGAGTCATGCCTTCTTGAGGGTTTGTTACAATATTTGAGGAGAAGCAGCAACAAATTAATCTTGAAGGCAGACTATGGTAGACTCTAAGGATTGTTCTGAGAAAGTACATCTCCCTCTTCCAGAGAAATTGCAATGCCAGAGGGCTAACCCTCCTTGTCTCCTCTGCCAGGGCCTGTCCCCCCCCCCCAAGGGGGTCTCCCCTCAGACCTCCATTGGCTGTAGGCCTGGAGAGGGAACAGGGTCCTTCCCTGCAGGTATACTCTGAGGCCTGTATGCCTAAAGCTGGGCTGGAGGTTAAGCTGCCCCTTGCTGTCAGCCTTACAGACATCCTTGCCAGGCCCCTGGTTGTCAGTCTTGCCCTCAACAGTTGCTTGTCTTGGAATATGGATTTCCCAAGAGAGGGAAACTGTTAAATGACAACCCCTCAGTAAAATGTAGCTGAAAGCTTAATCCTTCTGATAGTTGGTGACAGGCAACAGCTCCAGGGAAATAGAAAAAGAGTAACTCCCATGATGAATGAGCTGGTAAGTGTAATAAGGAGCCTGGCTTACTGTTGAAAATCATGCATCACCCAAGCTGCCCTTTCTGGAAAAACTCAGACTAGCATGGAGGTAGGGTCTCTGGGATCAGCCTTTCTTGAAGGTCAGTATGTACTGACTGCTGTGGGGATGACCTAGCACTTCCCCTTCCTGGTTAGTGACCTCACCACCTTTAACCGCTCTATTCCCCTCCATTCTCTGATCTTGGCATGGGTCAGAACATTTCTGTCGGCAAATGTTGTGGGTGCAATAGGAGACCACATACTTGCATACAGAGAAAATGAGCAGCACAGGCCAGTGAATCTACATGTCACTTTGGAAATAAAATCTTCATGATGTGTGGCATTTCAAAAGCCTCTGACTGGGGCGCCTGGGTGGCTCAGTCGGTTAAGCGTCTGGCTTCAGCTCAGGTCAGATCTCACGGTTTGTGGGTTCGAGCCCCACGTCGGGCTCTGTGCTGACTACTAGCTCAGAGCCTGGAGCCTGCTTCAGATTCTGTATCTCCCTCTCTCTCTGGCCCTTCCCTGCTCACACTGTCTCTCTATGTCTCTCAAAAATAAATAAAAGACATTAAAAAAATTTAAAAAAAAAAAAAAAGGCCTCTGACTGGTGGGACTGCCCTTGTCCAAGGACCAGCCAGAAGGCAGCCTCCAGAAAGCTGGAAATAAGCTTAAACTATGCAAAAGCTTGATACAAACAAATTTAAACTGCCAAGTGGACAGACCCTCAAGTCCTGTCCCCCAAGGGAGAGAGAAGCTAACAATGACTACACACAGGTTCACTGTGGGGCACTTATTGCATGCAAACATCAGCACATGACATCATGGGAACACTACAGTGAATCAGCAAGACAGCTTCCAGGTGGGAAACTGAGACCAAAGGAGGTCAAGTGCCTTGCCTACAGTCACATTGTGAGAAGGCTCAGGATGAGTACAAGCTGCCTTTCCCGAGACATGCAGAGTCTCCATTGCTGTGTCCCCCAGAGTTGGCAGGGGAACAGGAATTACTCATTATGGTGTCAGAATGAAGCTCAGGGGTGTCAGGGCATGGGAAGCTGGCAGGACAGAAGTAGCCCTGAACAGAACCTATTCCTCACATAGCTGCTCCCACAAACAGCCAGCAGCCAGGACTGCCAAGTTGAAGGGAATGTTCTAAATAAGAGCTCTTGGGCTCTGAGCAGCAATATGATGTTCCTCATCAACAGGCCATGTCACCTGACCAGGATGCAGGAATGAGATTCTCTTCGGCACATGCCTAGCTGCATGCATGTGTATCAGGGAGAAACAAAGGAAACTGACAGTGCACCTACTGGGTGCCAGGTAATTTTATACACATTGTTTCACCTTTAGGAATCCTTTTGAGGGTGAGAAAGTTGAGGCAGATGTGAGGTCAAGGCATTTTCTTAAAGAAATCCAGAAAATAGATGGCAGAGCTTTGGTGTGTCTCACTCCACATCATGTGTTTTTTCCATCCTCACTCCAAAGTGTCCAGGACAGTCCTCCTGGACAGTCCTCCTGGACAGGACTCTACACCATCATCACCATTTCCATCAGCATCTCAGTTAACACATTAAAAAAATTTTTTTAGATTAATTTTTTGGTTTTTAAGTATAGACACACAGTGTTACATTAGTTTCAGGTGTACAACCTAGTGATTCAACAAGTCTCCCCACTGTTACCACACAGTGCTATTACAACACCCTTAACTATATTCTCTGTGGAAGCCTGTACCTTCCACTCCTCTCACCTGTTTTGCCCATTCCTCCACCCCAAGCACCTCTGGCAACTATCAGTTTGTTCTCTGTATTTATAGATCTGGTCTTATGCTGGGAGCCGCACTGGCCTTGCTGCATGACACAGTCACAGTAAGGAAATGGCAGGTGTTTCATGGCTCCTGCCATGAGTGGCGGAAACTAGCATCTCCTTCTGCTACTACTGCTCATGTGAAATTAAGCCTGTTGCTATTGATTAGGCCTCACAATGTTCCAAATCAGCCCGATATTCCCCACATGGATACCTCATGGGAAGAAGCATATTCCCACCTTTATAAAGAGGAAACTAAACAAAGCACTACAGTTGTTGTTGAAAGACTCTTCTATTGAGCTTCATAAACCTAAGACATGGATAATAAAAGGGGTTAAAGAACACAAGAATAATATTTACTCTGGCCCAGAGAAAAAGCCTAATTTAGGAATAAGAAACAAACAAAAGTCAGGCATAAATTACTGCGCATGCATATGCTAATTTGGTGCCCATGTGAGGATGGGTAAGAGTAGTTACAACTTAAACTCATATGCAAAGGTCGGCTCATCTAGGGCGCCTATGGCGCTTACACCTTCAACATCAAAGAACAAGGTTGACAAAAGGTTTATTTACTAATTATCAAGAATATAGTCTTACTCATGTGAGCCAAATAGAATGCCTGCTAGCCTTGTTTTTGCCTGAATCTTAGCATTATTATAAAATGTGCTTGCTATCTGCTTCTCACTGAAAACATCCTGCTATCTTCCTAGTTGTAAGATTTACTACCGGTTCAAACAAATGTGTATGTTATCTGCTTTTCACTGAGAATATCCTGTTATCCTATGATGTGTAAGTTACCTCATTGTAATTAAAATAGTTCTGCAAAAATGCCTCTGTAAAACTTGTTTCTGCACCCTTTTCAAAGCATCTTTACCACTGAGAATTATTTGTAAAAATTCCACTTTTTGATGTCATGTTAACACTTAAGTCTATAAATAAAGGTCCAAAACCTGGCAAGCCAGAGAGATACCAGAGAGATGTCAGAGAGAGAGAGATGATGCCAGGCTGGTGACCAAGAAAGAAACTGCGTTTTTCACTGATGCCACTACCCCTTCACGGAGCCCTGGACCAGCTGGAGCAGGCCTCTAGCAGTTCTACTTTCTGTTTATTTGCTTATTCATTTTCAATCTGTATATCTTCATCATCACCATTATTACTGCCATGTCAGCATCACTGTCACCATCACATCACTTTCATTCTTATTTCATCACTGTTATCACTGTTCTCATCATCACATGATCATCACTGTCACCATAATCTTCCATTCTCACCATCACAGGATCACTAGCATATCATCAGCATGTTGCTCCTATTTTAAATAAAACTTTCCACTGGTTTCTCATTGCTCTTAAGGTAACAACTAACATCTTTGTCCTAATTCATGAGACCAAGTGCAGCCCATCCCCCCGTCTTCAGTCTGTGCTCCAGCTCACTTCCCTCCTTTCCATTCCCTAAAAAACACACGACTCTTGCTGCCTGGGAACACTGTTATCCCCCTTCCTTATCAGCCAATTATCAGTTTGAAGGACTTTTTGGCAAATATCTCCTACCACCTGGAATGGATCACAGTTATATTCTTCATACTCATATATTTCTGTATTTCTGCCTCTCCTTTTTTTTTTCAATATTTATGACAATTTGTCTTAGTGTTTCCTTGTGTGAGTTGCATCTAACTTTGCTATCAGAATCTGGTCCATAGATTCTGCTCATTAGCAGACCCTAAGTGTCTGTCACACGAAGAGGTCATGTAAATGCTAGGCTGAGGCTTAAAATGGCTTGACCTGAAGGCCAGTCACTGAGACAAGGAAAAGAGATGGGGTAGAAGTTCTAAGTGAGGAACTCAGCCTGAGCAGAGCCAGGAGGACGAAAGACCCAACACTGCCCATGGGCCATGTGGGCTGTGGCAAGAAGGAGGAGGGGTGAAGCAGTCAACACTGTAGAGTACTGCAGAGCTGATGTCCAGATGGATAATGAGCTAGAGGAGGCCTAGAGGCAACGTGAGGTCTCTGTGATGGACCAGATGTGTAGAAGAAGACTACTTCTGCAAAGACAGGTCCTAAGTTGACCTTTCCACTGGTAGATATGCCACTTTTTAAGAACTGTCCCTGGAATCTTAGAGATCTTCACCATACTGACATCTTTAGAGTTAGCAGATTCTCAGGGTACCTGGCTGGCTTAGTCGGTAGAGCATGCAACTCTTGATCTCAGGGTCTTGATTTCAGCCCCATATTGAGTGTAGAGCCTACTTAAAATAAAATTTACATATACATGTATAATATATATGTGTGTGTATATATTTAGCAATTTTTCAATTCATAATCAAGGAATTTTGGAATGTCATCTGCATCTCCTGGTTAAACCTAGATTTTAAAAATAAAAAATACAAATTTATGAAAGATAAATTAAAACTCTGATAGCCTCCACAGGCCCTATTATTCTCTCCAACTGCTGTGTTCAGTTGTTGGCCTGACTCTTCCACGCCTGAGCTCCCTGAGTGCAGGGCTACAGCTTATTTGCATCCATGCCTATTCCCCTTCAAATTGTGTTGCCAGCTTAGCACTCCTACCTGGTAAATCTTAGGATAATAAGTGAATGGATCATAGCATTTGGAGCCTGCCTGGGGTAGCTGGGCCAGGGACACCATGGTGTTTAATCCTCATTACCTAAATGTAAACCTGAGTGCCTCTTGGTCTTCAGGGCTGGCCCGGGTCTCACTTTCTACACACACTATGGTGTGCATCAGATTTTCTTCACATGGTAGTCAGAGGAACTTTTTAAATTTTTTTAATTTTTATTTATTTTGAGAGAGACAGAGTTGGGAAGGGACAGAGAGACAGGGAGACAAAAGACCCAAAGCAGGCTCTGTGCTGAGAGTTGGGCTCAAATTCAGGAACCATGAGATCATGACCTGAAGTCAAGCTCTTAACTGACTGAGCCACCCGGGCACCCCAAAAGGAAAGTTTTATTCATGCAGTCACTGAGGCAGTAAGTAAAGTTTATTTCATTATATTTTAGCATGAAAAGCTTTTTTCTTTGACTGTGCCTATAATTCTGACCATGTCATTCACCCCTTATGAAGCCCCAAAAGGCTTCATAAAGACTGGAAAATCATTCTAACTTTTGTCTCAGCCAAAGAAGCAGGGGACTACTCCTCCCTGAGCAACAGTTGCCCATGAGCCTCCCAGTCCAGGACATCCTGCTGTGTCCTCTGCCTGGTGCTCTTCTCCATGGTCAGTTCCTTTGGCGTGTTCCTTCCTCTGCTGTGGAGGCTGCTCCTTCCCATCTTCTGTAGACTCCAACCCTCTCCTTATGTCACCCTGCTACTACTTGGGATTCATTTTGTCCATTTATTTAATTCTAAAGGTTAATATATAACACTCTGTTCTTTTATATCATTGTGAGATATTTTAAATACATTGAAAAATGCAGAGAGGAATTAACAATGCACATGAACCTATTATCCAGAATTAACAAATGTTCATATTTCGTCATATTTGCTTCCAAAATTTTATATATTATTTTAATGTTTTATATATATATACACATAGATATATAAAAAATGAAATATTGTATGTTTTATACAATAAAACATGTGTAGCAGATAAGTATAAAAAAACATTTCACACATGGTTTACAGCCACCTTTTTTACTATCCTCTGGCCTGATCCCTTTCCTACCTCCCCAGGTGAAAGCTTCCTGAATTTGGCCTATAATCCTCCTACTCATATATTTGAACTTTCAGTGCAAATACATAGTCCCCAAATAATATGTAGTATTAATGTTCATATTTGGTACTGTACTGTGATTTAATTCCACTATTTCCTTTTTCGCTCAATATTATACTTTGTAGGCCAGTGTTTTTCCCTACACAGATTATTTATTTTATGAAAATGTTCTATACACATGCACCCCAATGTTTCTAGCAGCACTATAGACAGTACCCAAAGTATGGAAAGAGCCCAAATGTGCATCGATGGATGAATGGATAAATAAGAGTCAAATCATGAGAGACTCTTGAATACTGAAAACAAACTGAGTACTGAAGGGCAAAAGAGGAAGAAGGATGATGGTTATGGAGGAGGGCACTTGTGGGGAAGAGCACTGAGTGTTATATGGAAACTAGCTTGACAATAAACTATAAATTTAAAAAAGTTTTAAATATATTTGTACTACTCAGCAATAAAAAAGAATGAAATCTTGTCATTTGCAACTATCTAGATGGAACTAGAGGGTATTGTGCTAAGCAAAATTGTCAGTCAGAGAAAGACAAATTTCATACGATTTCATTCATATGTGGAATTTAATATGTAAAAGCAAAAGGAAGCAAAAATAATATAAAAATAAGGAGAGGGACAAACATAAGAGACTCTAAAGTACAGACAACAAACTGAGGATTGCTAAAGGGGTTGTGGGTGGGGAGATGAGTTAAATGGGCAAGGGGCATTAAGGAAGACACTTGTTTGGATAAGCCCTGGGTGTTATATGTAGGGGATGAATCACTGGATTCTAGTCCTGAAATCATTATTGCACTATATGCTAACTAACTTGGATGTAAATAAATAAATAAAAGTATGAAATTAAAAAGATAAAAATTTGCAAAGTGAAAATAAAAGAAAGAAAATGCCCTACAGCATTTCATTCTCTGTTTATACCATCACTCTGTATCCTTTACCCATTGATGAATATGTATGTTATTGTATTATAAGCAAAGCAATGATAAAGATGCTGGATTGAGTCTCTGATGTGCACACATGATGTTTCTCTAGAAGTAATATAGTTCAACCATGAGGGATCATACATTCATCAGAATTTTCTATTGGTAGGCAATATGTAGGCAGATACAGTACCCTTCATTCAAGAAATGAAGAGTACCACTGTGCACACAGTCATATCTGAGGTCTGAACACCCATAAATGAAGACATCCAGAGGTCCCATGGAGAAGAAAATGCACACAAGTACCAGTGGATCAAGCTCTTCTCAGGCCTGCCTTCCATGGCTGGGGAGGGGAAGGTCATCATAGGGTCTTTGGGTGCACTATCTCAGCTGCAAATCATTGCTCCACAATGAGGCTGTGTCACAGACACCAGAGCACAGGCTCTGCCTTGAGGGAGCTTGTTGTAGTGCAGCAGGAGGATGGGAAAGGAGAACAGTGCATGCACAAGACAGAAAAGAGAAAGACAATGTTTTCAAAACTTCCCACAAAGATGCAGCAAAGTCCCAAATACAAAATCTAACAGCACACCTTAAAGAAATAGAAGAAGAACCACAAAGAAACCCCAAGGCAAGAGGAATAAGAAATAATTAAAGATCAGAGCAGAAATAAACAATATAGCATAAAAAAGACAGTATAACAAGTCAATAAAACTAAGAGCTCTGTTTTTGAAAAAATAAAGAAAGTTGATAAACCCCTAGCCAGACTTCCAAAAAAGAAAAGAGAGAAGACACAAATAAATAAACTCACAAATGGAAATAAAGTTATCAAAACGAATCCCCCAGAAATACAAACAATTATGAGCACACTATGAAAAATTATATGCAAAAAACTGGACAACCTGAAAGAAATATACAAATTCCCAGACACCCACACACTCAAATGTGAAGAAACAAAATTTGAACAGACCCATAAAAAGTGAAGAAATTCAATCGGTTATCAAAAATCTCCCAACAAATAAGAGTTCAGAACCAGCTGGCTTCCTAGGGGAATTCTACCAGATGTTTAAAGCAGAGTTAATACATATCCTTCTCAAGCTGTTCCAAAAAATAGAAATGGAAGAAAACTTCCAGGCTCATTCTATGAAGCCAAAATTACCTTGATTCCCAAGCCAGATGGAGACCCCACTAAAAAGGAGAATTACAGGCCAATTTACCTAATGGATATGGATGCAAAACTTCTCAACAAGATACTAGCAAATCTAATTCAACAGCATATAAAAATAATTATTCAACATGATCAGGTGGGAGTCATTCCTGGGATGCAGGGCTGGTTCAATATTCACAAATCAATCAACGTGATACATCACATTAATAAAAGAAAAGATAATGCTGTCAAGACATGCAGAAAAAGCATTTGACAAAACACAGCATCCCTTCTTAATAAAGATGCTTGAGAAATTCAGGATAGAAGGAAAATACCTAAAACATCATAAAAGCCATTTATGAAAAGCCCACAGCCAATATCATCCTCAAGGAGGAAAAACTGAGAGCTTTCCCCCTGAGATCAGGAACATGACAGGGATATCCACTCTCACCATTGTTGTTTAACATAATCTTGGAAGTTCTAGCGTCAGCAATCAGAAAACAAAAGGAAATAAAAGGCATCAAATTGGCAAAGAAGAAGTCAAACTTTAACATTTCACAGATGATGTGAAACTCTACATGGAAAACCTAAAGACTTCACTGAAACGCTGCTAGAACTGATCCATGAATTCAGCAAAGCTTCAGGGTACAAAATCAATGTACAGAAATCAGTTGCATTGCTATATACCAATAATGAAGTAACAGAAAGAGAAATCAAGAAACTGATCCCATTTACAATTGCACCAAGAACCATAAAACACCTAGGAATAAACCTAACCAAAGACGTAAGAAAACTGTATATGAAAACTACAGAAAACTTATTAAGGAAATTGAAAAAACACAAAGAAATGGAATTCCATGCTCATGGATCAAAAGAATAAATACCTGTACTACCCAAAGCATTCTACACATTCAATGCAATCCCTAATCAAAATTAGTTCTTCTCAAACCTAGAGCAAACAATCCTAACATTTGTATGGAACCAAAAAAGACCCCAAATAGCCAAAGTAATGTTGAAAAAGAAAACCAAAGCGGGAGGCTTCACAATCCAAACATTAGCCTCTACTACAAAGCTGTAATCATCAAGACATTATAGTATTGGCACAAAAACAGATACATAGACCAATGGAATAGAAGAGAGAATCTATACTTGGACCCATAAATGTAGGGCCAACTAATCTTTGACCATGCAGGAAAGAGTATCCAGTGGAAAAAAGACAGCATCTTTAACAGATGATGCTGGGGAAAACTGGAGAGCAATATGCAAAAGAATAGAACTAGACCACTTTCTTACACCATACACAAAGATGAACTCAAAATGGATAAATGGACCTGAAAGTGAGACAGGAAACCAACAAAACCGTAGAGGAGAAAGCAAGAAACAACCTCTTTGACCTCAGCCTCAGCAATTTCTTACTCAACACATCTCCAAAAGCAAGGGAATCAAAAGCAAAAATGAACTATTGAAACCTCATCAAGATAAAAATCTTCCGCACTCTAAAGGAAACAATCAACAAAACTAAAAGGCAACTGAAAGAATGGAAAAAGGTATTTGCAAATGACATATTGAATTAAAGGTTAATATCCAAAATCTATAAAGAACTTACCAATCTCAACACCTTAAAAACAAATAACACAGTGAAGAAATGGGCAGAAGACATGAATAGATACTTTTCCAAAGAAGACATCCAGATGGCCAACAGACACATGAGAAGATGCTCAACATCATTATCATCAGGGCAATATAAATCAAAGCCACACTGAGATACCCCCTCACACCAGTTGGAGTGGCTGAAATGAACAACTCAGGAAAGTATAGACGCTAGTGAGGATATGGAGAAATGAGAACCCGCTTGAGCTGTTGATAGGAAGGCAAATTGGTGCAGCTGCTCTGCAAAACAGTGTGGAGGTTCCTCAAAAAATTATAAATAGAACTACCCTACAACCTAGCAATAGCACAACTGGTAATTTATCCAAAGGATCCAAGAGTGCTCATTCATAGGGGCACATGTACCCCCAATGTTTATAGCAGCACTTTAAACAATAGCCAAATTATGGAAAGAGCCTAAATGCCCATCAAATGATGAATAAATACAGAATATACAGTTTATATATACAACAGAATACTCCTTGGCAGTGAGAAAGAATGAAATCATGTCATTTGCAGCAATGTGAATAGAACTGGAAGGTATTATGCTAAATGAAATAAGCCAGTCAGAGAAATACAGATATCATATGTTTTCACTCATATGTGGGTCTTGAGAAACTTAACAGAAGATCATGGGGGAAGGGAAAGGGAAAAAATAGTTACAAACAGAGAGGGAGGCAGACAAACCATAAGAGACTCTTAAATAGAACAAACTAAGGGTGGATGGGCGGTAGGGGAGAAGGGAAAGTGAATGTTGGGCACTGAGGAGGGCTCTTGTTGGAATGAGCACTGGGTGTTGTATGTAAGTGATGAACCATGCGAATCTACCCCCAAAACCAAGAACACACTGCACACACTGTATGTTAGACAATTTGACAATAAATTATATTTAAAACAAAACAAAACAAAAAAACTCCCTACAAAGTGCCAAGGGGATTCCCAGAGAGAGTGAGCTTCCTCTTGGTGGGGAAGGATAAAGAAGGAGCCATTAGGGGCCTTGGGATGGTGCAGAGAGTGGGAAAATTGGAGGTACGTGGATACACTGAAGGTAGGTATGGTGGAAAGGGAAAAAGTGTGTCTAAGAGGATGATGCCATGATTTTAGGTCCTAGGTTTGGAGATATAAGCTGATTAAGGCTGTCTCAATCAGTTTAATGCTGCCACTTGTGGCAAGTCTCAAGGCAACTTGTTCTTGGAAGAAAGAGAAAGCAGAAAAATCTGAGTGGACAGGTAAATGCCAGGAGGGAAGTGTACTGTCCTATCTCAGCTCTTGAAGGTAGTTGCTGCAGTGGAGCTTGTTGAGAGGCTATGTGGGACAGTGATTACTGATAGGCTTTGTGATCAAACAGCTAAGAATTCTTGAGATATTTTTGGTACAAAAAGATGATTTTATTAAAGCATGGGGATAGGAAACGGGCAGAAAGAGCTGCACTGGGGTTATGAAGAGTGACTGATGATATATTTTTAAGTTTGTGGAGGGAGGGGGATAGATATAAAGTAAGTTACTAAGAAATTTGTAAGCAAGACTTTCAGGACCTTAAGGGACTAGCTGCTGTTAAAATAAGGTATTTTTAGTCTTTAATAAAACAAAAACACTAAGACACTAAGTCAGCCATAGTTGCTTGAGAAAAGTAACTCTCTGAATGTTTCAGGTGTCTTTCGGTGGGCTGAAAGCTGTAAGATTTAATTTAAGCTATATTTATCTTGCCTTTATTTTCCTCATCAGTTACCATCATGGTTCTAGAGCCTGGTAGCTGGGCCCTGTCCTGGCACTGACCCTGCTTGCATGCCACTTTGCCTATTGGGGATGCTGGTTCCTTATATGTGAGGTGGGGATTAGGATAGTCCATCTTCATAGCCCACCTAGCACCCTGCCACTGCTCACAGCCTGCTCTCCACTCTCCAGAACCGCCCATTTCATGATGGTGACAGTCCTTTCCCAAGTCTACTGCACTTTTATGGAAACAGCATGGAGTTAAATCAGGCAGGAAAAAGGTTAGAGCTCTGATTGACCAGATGGTGGCAGCCCTTCCCCAAGTATATCTTCTGCACTTCCTTGGAAACAGCGTGGAGTTGAATCAGGTGGGGGAAAAGTTAGAGCTCTGGTTGACCAGGAGCAAGACACAGGGGGACACAAGCAGACCTGGAACTGAGTGCTGGCCCTGTGTTCCTTCCATAATGGTTGGATTCAGTTTCCTTACCTGCAAACTGGTCATGTGTGTAGTTATGGAAACGTCATGTGGGAAGCCTGGAAGACACATATTCCAATGCCAGACATGTTTTTCCCTCACACTAAGCACCTTCAGAAACAGCTCAGATGATGAGCAGCAAATGTCCTGTACCCCATCATCTCCAAAGTTCCCTTTACCTCCCACATTTCCTGAAAACAGTTTTCTTTTGGCTTCTCAGTGGCAGGCTGCCTTTGTCCTCAGACTCGTCTGGTGTGCCCTGGTTCCTGCCCAGTTGTCACTCCTAGCTTCTGCAATGCCTCCACCGCCCCCTCCACCCATGTGTACTTTGAGGCACGGTCATTCTGCTTCCCCAACACCTCCATTCTCTTCACTTTCTCCAGCTTCCCTTTGGAACTCTAAATCTTGTCCTCTATGTCTCAGATTATATTAGGAAGAAGTGTAGTACTTTTATTCTTCAGCTTCCTACCTAACTTCTCAACAGGAGGCCAATTTAGAGAAGTAATTATCTCAAAAATACGTGTGGATGTGGTTTTGTCTAATAGAGCGAAACCTAATGAAATCCATCCAAGGACCACAAGGCTCTGGAGTTTATGTCAGCAGAAATATGGAGGTCTTGTACTGATAGGGACAGAGAAAGTACAAAGTGGAAGTTGGACTCTCAAATACTAGGGAGAAGCAAGCTGAAAGAGCTAATCAGGTGCAAATTTTGTGCAGCAATGTGCTACTTCCGCCCAAAAAAGACAGAGTAAGTATTTGCAATCATTCTTTTCTTCATGATTTTTACAGAGAGCCTCCATTATACCAAATAAATTTATAGCAATATTTTAAAGTTCTTCTTTAAAATATAGTTATTAAGATGGCAGCTATAATTTATGATATTATCTATTAAGAACTACATAATTGTATTTAATTTAAATACATGACTGTATTTAATTTAAAACTTCATGTAGATCTCTAAAGCACTAAAAATGTTTTCTTATAAGGTTTGAAGATTTCCTGTTAAGGTGAAGAAAATATTAAAAGGCAAGACAAAGTAAGGAAGAGGGAAGGAAAAATAAAACAGTTCATAGAGCATAAAAGAAGCAAATATTAGGGAGGGGCCAAGATGTCAGAACAGCATGAAAGGTTTTTTTGCCTCACTAGTGTAAGGATGCAGATTTGATTCAGGTTTCCCCTCTGACCTTGAAGGCCAGCTAACACCATTAACATTTCTGGGGGTGGGCCTAAAGATGGAGGTTAAGACTAGTCACGCCCTACATGGAGGTCCTAGTCACGCCCTACGTGAGGGTCCTGGGCCCACTCTGTGATTGGTCAATACTCTAAATGTTGTGATTGGGTCCCGCCAAAAGTAACAAGTACTCTGGGCAATGTGAATGGTTAAACCTGCTGTCAATAATATTGTATAATAGTAATTGGATCACTGTACCTATGTCGCCATTTCCTGTAACTCCCCCTTCCTAAGCTCATAAAAGTCCTACCCCATCTTTGTTCGGGGCTCTCGGGCTCTCTCCGTTCCACCAGCTTGGAGTGAGCAGATGCCCGGGTTCGAACCTACAATAAATGACCCTTGCTTTTTGGCTTTGACTCTGGACTCTGGTGGTTCATTGCTGGTGGACTCCCGAATTCTGGCATTACACTAGTTCCTGAGTGCAGCCAAATCAACACCAAACTACCTTGTACACGTAAAAAACTGATCTGAAGATTAACACAACAATCTGCACAACCTGAACCACAGAACTTTGCAGGTACTTGGCATGGAGAGGTGAACTGATGGAGAGAGAAGTTGCAGAAGGTAGGGACCTATTTTTGATTTCAGAAAGAGGATAGAGATGGGGGGAGAGTACAGGAAGAGTATCCTATCTGAAAGCAGTTGGAGAGAAAAAAGAAAGGGTGGAAACACCCATGAGGGACTGAACAAGAAAGGGACAAAGGAGAAAGGAGAGGGTTTAATACATTAAGAATTAAGTATAAACAAGAGGAGCACAGAGTCTGAAACTCCTCAGCTCCAAACCTGGCAGAGCTCTGGTGGGATAGACAAATCCCCAGGAGTAGACAACAAGGTCTGAGGGGTCTGAGAGCCACACAGGAAGAGGCAATTCCCCTACTGGGAGGACATTTGGTAGAGGCTGTGTGGCTCCCAACAGGCAAAGGTTCCAGTGGACCCCCGAGGACAATCACATTCTTTGGTGCTGTAACAAGGTCATTAAAGGTGAAGCGTGGTGCCAAAAGTGTGCTGTGATTTTCCATAATTCCTGAAATGCTATTGCTACACGATCGTGTGAACTTTTCCTGGGGACAGGCTGGCACCTGAACGCAGTCTCTGGGCAGCAGCATGATCCCTCAAATATTCCTGGGTACAGCCGGCACCCAGCCATTGCTTGGTGAGATCCTCCTGCAGAGGGTCTGAGCCAGTCAAAGCCGCAGGGCCCTCAGAAGTGAGGGGTTTGGAAACAGCCTGATTTGAGATAAAACTCAGGAGGGAGGTGACACCTGGCAGCCTGAGGGCTTGGTCACAGACAGTCTAGAAGTGGGGAGTGGACAGAAGCTGGAGACAAAGGAAGGGTGCTTGATTGTCAGTTGGCAAGAACACAGAGTTCTGATACTAGAGACTAGGTAGCTGGGTGACCTACCTCTCCCTCACATACACATACATGCCTACACGAGCCACAAGGATCAACCCCTATAAACAACCATCTAGTGGAGGACAGAGACGTTACACAAAGCCCTGACCAAATGCACACCACACATTACAGAAACACTACAAATCTCTGCCTGGTTAGTTTATGGACTACAAAGTGCTTCATAGTTCCATTTCTAGGGGAAACTGAATGTAATTTCAATTGTATTTCATTCTGCTTGCTGGTCCATCTATTAAGTTTTTTTCTTTTTCTTTTCTTTTCTTTTCTTATTCTTGAATACAGAAAGAAAATTTTATTTTTATTTTCCATTTATTTATTTATTTAGTTTAGTTTATTTATTTTGTTTTTTTAAGGTAGTTTATTGTCAAATTACTTTCCATACAACACCCAGTGCTCTTCCCCACAAGTGCCCTCCTCCATCACCACCACCTCTTTCCCCCCTCCCCCTTCAGCCCTCAGTT
>NC_043702.1:108634437-108636647 GCF_006229205.1 Suricata suricatta
ATTTTCAGTATTCAATAGTCTCTCAAGTTTTGCATCCCTCTCTCTCCCCAACTCTGTTTCCCTCTTTCCCTTCCCCTGGTCCTCCATTAGGTTTCTCCTGTTCTCCTGTTAGACCTATGAGTGCAAACATATGGTATCTGTCTTTCTCTGCCTGACTTATTTTTGCTGAGCATGGCACCCTCGAAGTCCATCCACTTTCCTACAAATGGACATATTTCATTCTTTCTCTTTGCCATGTAATACTCCATTGTATATATATACACCACATCTTCTTCATTCCCTCATCAGGTGATGGACATTTAGGCTCTTTCCATGTTTTGGCTATTGTTGACAGCGCTGCCATGAACATTGGGGTATATGTGCTATATGCATCAGCACTTCTATATTCCTTGGGTAAATCCCTAGCAGTGCTATTGCTGAGTCATAGGGGAGTTCTATGGATAGTTTTTTGAGGAACCTCCACACTGTTTTCCAGAGCGGCTGCACCAGTTTAAATCACCACCAACAGTGTAGGTGGGAGGGTGCCCGTCTCTCCACACCCTCGCCGGCATCTATAGTCTCTGGATTTGTTCATTTTAGCCACTCTGACTGGTGTGAGGTGGTATCTCAGTGTGGTTTTGATTTGTGTTTCCCTGATGATGAGTGATGTTGAGCATCGTTTCATGTGCCTGTAGCCCATCTGGATCTCCTCTTTGGAGAAGTGTCTGTTCATGTCTTCTGCCCATTTCTTCACTGGGTTGTTTGTTTTTTGGGTGTGGAGTTTGTTTTTTGGGTGTGGAGTTTTTTGGGTGTGGAGTTTTTTGGGTGTGGAGTTCCTTGTAGATTTTGGATACTAGCCCTTTATCTGATATGTCATTTGCAACTATCTTTTCCCATTCTGTCGGTTGCCTATTAGTTTTCCTGATTGTTTCCTTTGCAGTGCAGAAACTTTTTATCTTGATGAGGTTCCAAGAGTTCAGTTTTGCTTTCATTTCCCTTGCCTTTGGGGATGTGTCGAGTAGGAAATTGCTGCGGGTGAGGTCAAGGAGGTTGTTTCCTACTTTCTCCTGGAGGAATTTGATGGTTTCCTGTCACATTCAGGTCCTTCAGCCATTTTGAGTTAATTTTTGTGTATGGTGTGGTCTAGTTTCATTCTTCTGGATGTTGCTGTCCAGTTCTTCCAGCACCACCTGCTAAAGAGGCAGTCTTTTTTCCATCACATACTCTTTCCTGCTTTGTCAAAAATTAAATGGCTGTCCATTTGTGGGCCCAGTTCTGGGTTCTCTATTCTATGCCATTGGTCTATGTGTCTGTTTTTGTGCCAATATCATACTGTCTAGATAATGACAGCTTTGTAGTAGAGGCCAAAGTCTGGGATTGTGATGCCTCCCATTTTGGTTTCCTTCTTCAATATTACTTTGGATATCCAGGGTCTTTTGTGGTTCCATAGGAATTTGAGGATAGTTTGTTCTAGCTTTGAGAAGAATGTTTGGTGCAATTTTGATGAAGATTGCATTGAATGTGTAGATTGCTTTGGGTAGTAATGACATTTTCACAATGTTTATTCTTCCGATCCATGAACAGGGAATGTTTTTCCATTTCTTGGTGTCTTCTTCAATCTCTTTCATACGTTTTCTATAGTTTTCATCATATAGGTCTTTTACATCCTTGGTTAGGTTTACTCCTAGGTATTTGATGGTTTTTCGTGCAATCATAATGGGATCAGTTTCTTGATTTCTCTTTCGGCTGCTTCATTTTTGGTGTATAAGAATGCAACTGATTTCTGTACATTGATTTTGTACTCTGCAACTTTACTGAATTCATTGATCAGTTCTAGAAGGCTTCTGGTGGAGTGTGCTGGGTTTTCCATGTAAAGGATCATGTCATCTGCAAAAAGTGAAAGTTTGATTTCTTCATTGCCAATTCTGAAGCCGTTTATTTTTTTGTTGTTGTTGTTGTCTGATTACTGATGCTAGGACTTCCAGAACTATGTTAAACAACATTGGTGAGAGTGGACACCCCTGTCGTTTTCCTGATCTCAGGGGAAAAGATCTCGGTTTTCCCCCATTGAGGATGATATTAGCTGTGGGCTTTCCATAATCTGCTTTTATCATGTTTAGGTAAGTTCCTTCTATTCTGACTTTCTCAAGGGTTTTTTTTTTTTAAAGAAAGGGTGCTATATTTTGTTAAATACTTTTTTTGCATCTATCGACAGGATCATATGGTTTTTT
>NC_043702.1:108636747-108666019 GCF_006229205.1 Suricata suricatta
CATTCAGCCCATTTACATTCAGTGTTATTATTGAAAATGTGGGTTTAGAGTCATTGTTTTCTCTGAAGAATTCATGTTTATAGTGATGTCTCTGGCACCTTGTATTCTTTGCAATATTTCCCTCATAGTGTCCCTCTTAGGATTTCTTGTAGGGCTGGTTTGGTGGTGATTAATTCTCTCAATTTTTTGTTTATTTGGGAACACTTTTATCTCTCTTTCTATTTTGAATCACAGTCTTGCTGTATAAAGATTCTTGGCTGCATGTTTTTTCTGTTCATCACATTGAAGATTTCCTGCCAATCCTTCCTGGTCTGCCAAGTTTCATTAGATAGGTCTGTAACCACTCTGATAGGCTTTCCTTTGTACGTGAGGGCCCTTTTATCCCTAGTTCCTTTCAGAATTCTCTCTTTATATTTTTCCAGTTTCACTACGATATATAGAGCCAAAGGTCGATTCAAATTACATATTAAGGGGGTTCTTTGTGCCTCTTGAATTTGAATGTCTATTTCTTTTCCCAGATTCGGGAAATTCTTAGTTATAATTTGGTCTAGGATCCCTTCAGGATCTTTTTCTCTGTCTTCCTCTTCAGGAATTCCTATGATACAGATGTTGTTGCATTCGATTGTATCACTCAGGTCTTGAATTCTCCTTTCCTGCTCCTGAATCATTTTCTCTCTTTTTTTCTGTTTCCTCTTTTGTTATAACTATATCTTCTAATTCACCTATTCTTTTCTCTGCCTCTTCAGTCCTTGAGGTGGCTGCCTCCATTTTGTTATTCACCTCATTTATAGCCCTTTTTATCTCATTACACCTATTTTGAAAGTCCCTAGTCATTGTCTCAGTTGCTTCTTTGATGCTTTTTTCAACCCCAGTGATTAATTTTATGGCAAGTTTTTTAAATTCTTGATCCGGTATGTTGTCTAGATCTGCCTTGAGCAGTTCTGTGGCTGTGACTTCCTCCTGGAGGTTCTTCAAGGGAAAGTTCCTTTGTTTTGTCATTTTTGCTAGTTTTCTGTCTTTTGTCAGCTTCAAAAGGCTCATTGTCCTCTGTGCACTTGTTAATATTGCTCTGTTAAAGGAGGCTTATTGTCTATCCAGGGCCTGTCATTTCAGGAAATATTCTTTTAGTGGTGTTTCCAGTTTCTCTTGTTGTGCCTTTGAATATTTTATTTCCGTACTCAGCAATATTTGGAAGTCGCTGTCATTCACACTTTGGCTTGTTTCTTGGTGTAGCCCTAAGAAGGAAAACAGGCAGAGAAACACAGAGGGAACAGAAGCACACAAACACACAGACAAATCAAAGAAACAAACAAATTAAAGGGGTAAAGGAAAGAAAGAAAATGGAGAGGAAAGTGATGAAAAAGAGAGAAGAAAAGAAAATAATAAAGGTGGTCAGAGACAACAAAGGACAATGGATAGTCTAAAAGTGTATGACCAGTTGACGGGAGAGATAAGGATGAGATACAGGGGAATATATTCACTCAGGTATCTTTGAGGTTGTCTTCTTTCTGTATTCCTTATTTTCTCCTTCTGCTCTTGCAGACGGGAGTAATGTCCTTCTCAGTTCAATAGATGGGGCAGACGAAGTTTACAGAGCTCCCTTCCTCTTCTCCATTTTTTAAAAATATAATGATATTTTATGGTCAAATTGGCTAACATACATGTTATACATGAGTTTAACTTCCATCCTGACCCAGAGTTTACCTTCCAGGTCTACACATGGAGGACTACATAAGTATCCTTAGGTGTAAGGGAAAAAACCAAAAAACAAATAAGAAGTCAGGGGTTGATGTCCCATGCCACTAGTTTTTTATGACACAAGTTTGCATACTTTGTCCTTGAGATAATGGCTATTCCCTTGAAACTTCCCTACAACCCTAAACCTTACTTTAAAACAACATTTGTTTACCAGGATAAGGGGTTCTCTCTTTATCAGTTTGTAGCCTTTTTTTTTTTTTTACAATAACTGCTCAATTCTGCTTCTGTACTGCCTGCTTGCCTGTTTGCTGATTATAAAAAGCCCTGAGTCCTTGGGCTTAGGCCACATATTTAGAGTTCTCTGTTAACTCTGTGCAGTCTGGGCCAGTAATAAAGAATCCCTTAGTTCAGCTTTCAGTCGTCTCTTTTTCTTTTGGCATAACATTTTGGAGACCCCAGCAAGATTTCAGAGACCCCAGACATCCAAATTCCTGTCCCTTTTCAGGGCAAAACAGGAGACACCTGCACCCACCCCAGCTCCTGAAGATGTCCCAGGATTTAGGGAAACACTCTTGTCTTTCCTGCCGCCCCCAAAACAGCCCCAGTTAATCTGTGGGAGTCCCTTGTCTGGACCTCTGGAGGTAAGTCAGTTTATCTACACCTGAATTCTGAATGCCCCTGTGCTTCTGTCTGAGGAATTAAGTAGAAGACTGGACTAAACACTACTTTCTGCCCTGGGGTGCACTAAGACGTCAGTCAGGCCCTTCAGTAAACCTGTAAACCTGTTTTGTGGCCACTTCTGTACCGCTTTTGTCCTGTTGTCATTGTCATTATTTTTGGTCTTTTCTGTAGGAGTTCTGTGGGAGGGAATGTAATAACCTCTGGTGTGTATGTGAGTGTGAATGTGCGACTTGGTCTGGCTTGCCTGCAGGGTTCAATTCTGTGGCTCCACGGGTGGGCACCCTCAAGGTCCCCAAAAGCCTATGGGGTCTTAGTGGGCCATCTGTGATTCTGTAGTAAATGGCATACAGTCTATGGTAGCATTGGAATAGTTTCTGATCGTATGTCACAAAGCTGAGACTGCTATGGCTAAGCATCACCTAAGTTCCTTTGGGACACAGCCAGATGAACATCTAACTGGTCTCTTCATTAGAGGGGGCACCCTTACCTCTTTGTCTTTGTGATACCACCTCACAGGAACATTATAGGGTGGGACAGTGTAAAGAAGAGGACCTTATTGGTCTGGCTGAAATAAAATCAGACTGAAGGAGACGCTAATTTTTTCTGTTCCTCTGCCCAGTAGATGTGAGTGCTTCTCTTTTATTCGTTTCCCACATTAATGGCTATAATTGGAGCCAAATATGCTTAGTCTATCTTGGAATGGGGACTTTAAGGAATATTCCCAAGCAGTTGTCAAAACTCACTTTTTCCCAGAGAAATTGCCTTTTCTTCTCTGGACTGACATGGACTGACTATTTCTACTGGTAAAAAACAAACTAACTAACTAACTAACTAAAAGAAACCTGAAATCTGTTCCTGAGCTGACAAAATTTAAAACTGGGAATTCTCTTTCACTGCATTCTCCTGGCACCTCTCTTCTTTTGCCCTTCCTTGAGGTCGTAGGTGGGACAGCTTTCATAACTGACTCCTCAAGGCCTTGGGCAACATCAGCTCCTCACCTACCCTAGCTGTTTAGGGGTGAAGACCAAAAGTCAGACTTCTCCACCAACTTTCCAAGTCAAAATTAACTATGGGGACTCAAGTAAAACATATTCAGTGTTTAAGTTAATTTAAGTTTGTTAGTTTGAGATAAAAAATGCTTATCAACATTTTAAAAAACATAAACAAACTTGTATTCTACCTAGATTTGCTAAAAGTCAAATAAGTCCGTGCTATCTCTGTTCCAATTTGTTAATAAAAGGATAACATAAAGGGATGGTTAATTTTGTCTGTCTCATAGTGTTCATGAGTAGTTGTTAAGGTAGCTTTCAAAGTCCCTGGTAACCTAAAACATTAAAGTTTTGCTTGCATTAGAAATTGAGACTATCTTAATGATGACAGCTTTGTAGTAGAGAGTAAAGTCTGGGATTGTGATGCCTCCCATTTTGGCTTTCTTCTTCAATATTACTGTGGCTATTCGGGGTCTTTTGTGGTTCCATACAAATTTTAGGATAGCTTGTTCTAGTGTTGAGAAGAATGCTGGTGCAATTTTGATGAAGATTACATTGAATGTGTAAATTGCTTTGGGTAGTAATGACATTTTCACAATGTTTATTCTTCTGATCCATGAGCATGGAATGTTTTTCCATTTCTTGGTGTCTTCTTCAATGTCTTTCATAAGTTTTCTATAGTTTTCATCATATTGGTCTTTTATATCCTTGGTTAGATTTATTCCTAGGTATTTTATGATTTTTCGTGCAGTTGGAATGAAATATGGCCATTTGTAGCAAAGTGGATGGACCTCAAAGGTGTCATGCTAAGTGAAATAAGTCAGGCAGAGAAGGATATATACCATATGTTTGCACTCATAGGTCTAACAGGAGAGACCTGGCAGGGGACCATGGGGATAGAAAGGGGGAAAGAGAGTCAGAGAGAGTGAGACTATTGAATACTGAAAACTAACCAAACAGAGGGTTGAAGGGGGAGGGGGAGGGGAAAGGAGGTGGTGGTAATGGAGGAGGGCATTTGTGGGGAAGAGCACCAGGTGTTATCTGGAAAACAATTTGACAATAAACAATTAAAAAAAAAGAAATTGAGACTAAATTCACTGACTTTCTAATGAGATGAGCGAAAGCACTAATTACTGGATGTAGGTTTGTGCTTTTGTCTTGTTGAAAAACATGCTTTGTGCTTAATTGGTTCATGAATTTACCATCAAAAAAAAAATTCTGGTGTAAACAACTCTTTGAGTTGGTTACTAAGTCCTCAATTGGAGACTAAGGTTTCTAGCAGTTAAAATTCTGCTTAGCACACTTAAGACTGTTGGAAATAAAGAAAGCAACCCCGAATGTAGGAAAAAGGGAAGTATGTAAAAAAAGAGATAAGGAATGAAAAGACATTTTTGTTGAGGGTAAAAGAAAGTAATTTTATCCTAAATGAGACTGGTTGTTTGCAGAAAAATAAGTTAGGAAAAAATTTTACAGCAAAGAAGAGTTGTAAAACGTTCTTTGGAAATAAATTTTATGTGTGTTCAAGATGAATTAAGGTTAAGATAAATGGAATTTTAAAAGTACACTGGTATAAGGTTGAAACTGCTGTCCTCTCTGTTTAAAAGACAAAGTTTTCTTGGATTGTTGGTCTGCTCTTGATAAGACAATGTAAACAAAGGTTTCCTCTTTTGTCTGCCAAAAAAAACCAAAGCTTTATTTCATTTTTATCAGGTCTTTGATTGTTTAGTTAAAACTTCTCAATGTTAAAGGAGCTAGGTTTTGCTAATGACTGTATAATTCTATACATTCACCTTTAGGATCTTTTATTGCCACTTTGGTTAAATAAATCAAGTTTTAAAATTTGTAATGATCTGTAACCTTATTTAGGATGTGCTTTATTACTTCCTAAGGTTTCAACAAACTTCCCAGAATTTAAATGGTAAAAAAGTCTTTTGATGAAGAAGGCTTTTTTATTTGAGATGCCAAGTTACTTGAAAAAGCACTGTTGCACAATGGCAAACCTTAGGTTTTAATACACAGGTAAATGCTGTAACTGCCCAAATATATATGCAATTCCTAAAGTTTCAATGTTTTGATATAAAGTTACTAGTTAATATTTTGATTACTTGAAGTGTTATGTGTCACAGAAATAACTGAATTTCTTTGTTAATTGCATCATAATGAACTCTCATCAGATCTTTAACAGTGTCCGTTTCTGAGATTTTGTCATTTATAATTGTTCTTATTTTCTCACAAAACGTGTTTCTTCTTCAAAGAGATTTATAAAAAGGATTTTAAAACAAGTACAGCTATTTGACATCTTTAAAACAATACTAAAATGGGTAAGAACTTCTAGAGCTAAAAAGTTGCATTCAAAATGAACAAAAATTAGAAACATGGGACTAAATAGACAGAAATATTATAGTTTTGTAACTCTTGTTAGAAATATTGCTGGTTCTCTAATGTTTGCTTATCCAGATGAAGAAAACTTTCTTTTAAGATAGCTATGCCATACAGAAATGTCATAAAGTATTCATTTGTAGACTGAAGTATTTATCTTTTCTCTCTACCTAAATCCTCTGAAATTCAAAAACTCTTAGTGAGTATTCTTTCTTTCATGGCAATTACAATTTGCTTGCATAAGTTCGATAAGAATCTGTGCATCTTGTAACAGGACACCATTGGAAATACTGGTTATTTTACCAAGGCTTTGGCTGGAATGTCATATCTGAGAGTCACGTATAGACTCAGATATGACCAGATAGCTTTAAGGAACTAAGGTTGACTTTATGAAATATAGAGCCATAAAGCCTCTTGGAAATGTTAGCTGGATACCTTGCTTAAAGAGTTCCCAACATCTTCCCAAGGTGAGTAAATAATGTCACTTCCTGGCAGGTACAGGAACCTCAGGATATCTTGGGGACCTCATGAAGAAGAATTCACCCAGTTCTACAGGTATTGCAGGCCTATCTGATGAGAAGTACTTGGCTTGGCGTCTGGCCTGGAGAGACTACTAAAGTTCAACCTGGAGATTCCTAATAAAAGGTCTCAGCAAAATAAACTTTGAAAAATTCTCATAAACAATTGCTCTTCTTGCTGAGCTTATATAAGTAATTAGGCCAGCATTGTTAATACTGGACTTGTTCTACAAATTCATTGGTCTCAATTTGGCTATCTCATTTCCAAATGGGGATTTTAGAGAGAAAAACTATATTTCAACAGTGCACTGTTACGGATGTTAAATTCTAGTTCTGATGGTCTTTGAATGTTTGTTGTTTCCCCAAATTAGACAACTGGAGGTTAACCTTCAGAAAAATTGTCACAGTATTTCACGTATACACAATTTTCTGTGCTTGTTATTCTGTGGAGATGATAATAAGACCCCATAGTCATATGATTATTTAAACAACAGGGAAACAGAGTGGATCTCTAACTATGCAAACCATATTTTCTCCCTAAACCTGATCTGACATTTACTAGATTTATCACTACATTTATCACCCCATATAAACCCAGGATATCTGGTTTATTCAAAAGATGGGGGTCACCGCTTTCAAATACTTGGAGGTGGACTTCACAGATATACAACCAAGCAAAGGATTCAGCCCTTATTAACGTTTCAGGTATCACCCCATGTGTCCATCACTCCAGAATTAAGTAAGCCAACTCAGAACTCTCAACCTGGCAAAGTGATCCTGACCCAGTCAACCCACTTAAACTGACCCTCAAAAAGACACTGACCCCTAAGATCTCCAGCCCTGCTCCAGCCACATGCCAGAAGCTGGCTGGTCTACACATGGCAGAAGCTTTAGGATTCGCCATTCCGATAAGATAGACTGTCCTTACTCTTTGCCATGGAATTCACAGAGGTTACCCCAGAGAACTGGAAAAATAGTGAGAGGTTCTTTTTCACACTTACCTTCCTTTTATGGATAGGATGTTCTGTTAGTATTGATTGCTTCTAATATGGACCCACTTGTAAGAGCAGGGGCAGCTGTAGTTGATTACCAAGGAACAGTAGTCTAGGTCCAGGTGCCAGGACATGAAAACTCAGCACAAAAAGCTGAACTCATTGCCCTAAATCAGACACTAAGGCTGATGAAAGGAAGAACTGTCAACATCTATACGGACAGCCAGTATTGCTTTGCCACAGCACATGTACATGGGTCTCTATACAAAGAGTGAGGGCTCCTAACTTCGTCAGGAAAGGATATTAAAAATAAAAAGATCTTCAGCTTGCTGGAAGCCATCTGGCTGTCAACTAAAGTGTCAATAATCCACTGCAAAGGACACTAGAAAGGCTCCTCTCCGGAGACAGTTGGGAATCAGCAAGCTAACACCGTCACTTGAGAGGCCCCCCCAAAAGCCAGCCCTGGGATGTTCTCCTCAGTGCTGGGAGCAGCATCAGCCTTGCTGGATGACACAGTCACAGTGAGGAAATAGTAGATGTTTGCACAGATCCTGCCATGAAACAAAACTAGTATCTCCTTCCACTACTGGCTCATATTGAGGATGTATCTGCTGTTATTGATTAGGCTTCACAATATTCCAAATCAGACCAATATTACCCACATAGATACCTCATGAGAGGAAGCATATTCCTACCCCTACAAAGGAGATTTTATTTTATTTATTTATTTTTGACCAATATATTTCTTTTTATTGTTATTTAAAGTTTTCTCCAATGTATTTCAGTAAGTGAGTATTTTATTTTATTCCACTGTTGGCCATAGTTTGAGCCCTACACACTCCCTTCCCTTTCACCTCAAAGGGAACTTCTTTGTATGTAGCTACACACTCATCATTAGTGCAGAGATCTGGCTGGATCTGCTCCCAAATCTTCTTCTTAGGATTTAGCTCCTTGTCAGACTCTCCAGGAAAAGCATCAAAAACAATTCTGTGTCCTGAGATACTACTCCCCTCATCTTTGCAGGTTTTAGGTTACAAAGTAAAATCACCATCCAATTTCGCATCTGTTCAAGGGGAACATGACTCACCAGGCCACTGACAACTGTTCTTGGGGTTGTTTCTCCAACATCTACTTCTTCTACATATGAGGAATCTGCATCAGGATGTTTTCTGGTAGTGATGATACCACCAACTCAAAGATCCAGACAAGAAACATCTATTGGCTTAGAGTCAGCACTTCCTGTTGCTCATTGTTGTTTTTTCTCCTTTTTCTCTTAATTTCAATTTTCTCTTTCATATTTTCTTCTGTTCTTCTTCCTGTCATCTGTTCTTTGGCACCAGAAGATATAGTTGTTATTGGTATAGACTCTATCACTTTTTCAGAAACTGGGGAATTAGCTTGCAGTAAAGTACCAGATAGGAATGGTATTTGTTTCACTCCATTTTGAATTTCTGCCTGAATTATCTCTTCTTTCAATTCTTCAGTTTCTTTCTTTAATTTGGCATTTTCAACTTGAGGTTTCTTCTCTTCTCTCAAAGTTGCCTGCAAAATTGCTTTCTCCATAAGAAAAACAACTTGCTGCTTTAAATATTCAATAATTTGATCTGCTTCTGCACCCTTTTGTTCCAGTCTCTTCAAAATAGCACCATTAGTTGCCATTTTTGCCAAGAAATGGCAGAAAATCATAAATCAGTGGACAGAGTAACCTGGAGACCCTCACTGGGTAGTCTTAGTCTCCAAAGGAGATTTTAGTTCATTGAAAGAGTCTTCCAATAGACCCCTGTAGATTCGAAACATAAGACTATGAATGGGTTAAAAGAGTTGCATTTAAGTCTGGACCAGAGAAAATGAGCCTAATTTAGAGATAAGAAATAGAAAACAAAGACAATACATAGTCCCTTCCCAAAGTCCACATTCTACAAATATCCTCCCTTGTACTGATCTCTGTTATGAGAATGGATAAGAACAGAAACCCAGGTGCAAGGCTACACACATGGTGCCCCCATTGTGCTTACATCAAAGAAAAGACTTTCTCAAGCAACTTGTTAACAAACTTTTTTTTCTCTTGTGGTTAATGAGCCAAATAAAATAATTCCTAGCCTATCTATATACAACTTATGTTTTAATTTTAGCATAACTGACTTAAATGATGTGTGTTTAACTAAAAACTTCCTGTTATTCTCTTGGTTATAAGATTAACTAAACCTCACTGTAAGTATGTTACATGACTTGGTTGTAATTTGTTCATTAAAAACAAAGTCATCAGTATTGGCAAAAAAACAACCTGTGCAAAATAAGATAAATTTGTTATTTCTTGTTTTGGGGTGCTGACATCAAGAATGAAGGGGGTGGTTCTACAAGAATACTTCTGTAAAATCTGTTTCTGTACACTTTTGTTTAAAAAAATCTTATAAAAAATTAGCCACGGTAAAAAATTCTATTTGATGATGTCATGTTATTGCTTGACCTATACATAAAGACACAAAAACAGACAGAGAAGAGATGCTTTCCTGGTGATCAGAAAGAAACTTGAAGCTCTCTCACTCTCTCTTGCTGACACTGTCCATCCTTTAGGGAACCCTGGACCTGCTGGATCTGGATTCCAGCACTTCATTGTCCCCATGTCCACTCTTCCACCTAAGCCACACTATTCCAAGGAAGAAATGTTAAAGAACCAACAGAAAGGAGGCTACCAAGACCAGGCAGGCTGGTGGCACCTGCCCAATGAATGGATAAGTTCATAAGGCCAAGCCTACATGAAAAAAAATTCGCTTAGTCACTGCCTATGGTTGGTCATTTTAAAAGGACAAAGAACTTTATAATGATAGGTTCCCACCAATACTAGCATCTGTGTATTACAATGTAATTGGCTACCATGGAATGCTGTGAATGGTAGTTGGTTAACTAAAAACGATGTATTCTGTCTATATAATCTCACTGCTGCCTTTGTTTGGGACCATTCTATGCACTTTTCTCTTTAAGATCAGGAGATCAGGTTTGGCCTGGCAGTGAATAAAATCTTGCCTCGTTCCTATTTAGCATTTGGTGGTCCTTTCAACAGCACCCTGTTTCACTGACAGCCTGTCTTTACAGTCGAACTCTGTTAGCTCATAGGTGACTCCCTAGCTGAGGTTGTCCTCCAAAACTGGTGAGGGCTAGACATCCTACTTTTAAAAACAAGGAGATCTATGTGTTGCACAGGGAGAAGCCTATTGTTTTTATATAAACTATTCTGGAATACCCAGAGAGAGCTTGGCCCTGGTCATAAATAACATAAAAAAAGAGAAAAATTAAGAAAACAAGGTAAGAGCTGGTATCAATATCTATTCTCATGGTCCCCCTGGTTAACAACTCTCCTTTCACCTGTTATAGGTCCCCTAGTTCTCTTGCAACTGGGCCTCCTATTCACCCATGCCTCATAAATTGGCTACTCAGCTTTATAAAAGAGAAGATAAATTTAATAAAGATAATGGTCTTAAGATCTTCCTACAACAGGCTCAACCAAGATGAGTCCATGATTTGACTCATATACCTAAAGCCAGTGGGGTTATACATGAGTTTTGCTTCAGTCCTTCCATCCTGACCCAGAGTTTACCTACTGGGTCTACACTTCGAGGACTACATAACTATCTTCAGGTGCAAGGAAAAAAACCAAAAAACAAATAAGAGGTCAAGGGTTAATGTCCCATGCCACTGGTTGTTTATGACACGTTTGCATACTTTGTCCTTGAGATAATGGCTATTCCCTTGAAACTCCCCAACTATCCTAAATCTTGCTTTCAAAATAACACATATTGTCCTACATACCAGGATAAGAGGGGTTCTCTTTATCACTTTGTAGCCTTTTTTTTTTTTTTTTACAATAACCACTCAATTCTGCTTCTGTACTCCCCACTTGCCTGCTTGCTGATTATAAAAAGCCCTGAGTCTTGGGCTCAGGGCGGCACATTTAGACTTCTCTGTTAACTCTGTGTGGTCCCAGCCAGTAATAAAGACTCCCTTAATTCAGATTCAGTAGTCTTGGTTGGTCTCTGTGTCTCTTGGCATAACATACAGTGTATACAGTAAATTTAAAAGTTAATTAATTAAATAAAATAAAAATAAACAAAAAGCAAATAAATAATGAAAAAAAAGAAACAAATATTAAAATTAAAAGACCAAGAGTCTAAAGGGCAGAGCTATGAGTCACAGAGAATTCTTTCCCAAGGCCTTGAGGTCTTGTCCAGTAGGCTATACAAACTTACAGACAAGTAACTTTCCATCTCCCCTCCTCTGCTCTCTTTGAATGGCAATGTCTGGGATTGGTATCCTATGCTTTTCCCAGCATTGTATGTTGGGAATGTTGGGTAGGTAGTTTCTTTAGTTTTATAGGTCCTCAGATGGAGGGAAAATTGTGCTTAAGAGCTATGTTTAATGGATTAAAGCTAGAAACTTCACCCCCACCTAACTTAGAGGATTTCAATGATGAGATTTTGCATTTTGAGTTGATGAGATACTGATCCGTACAATTAATGATGAGGTTGGCTCACAGATAGGCCCCTTTTCACGGAGGGCAAGGAGAAGCTAGAAAAAGAGGCAGGCTGCTGTAGGTGGCAGGTTTAATTAGCAAGAGAACTTATATATGAGGCTTGCCTTGGGTGGCTACAAGATGGGTACATCTCTACACTGGATCTTAAGGTTTATATAGAGGCCTTTACTAGGCAAAGTTACATATTCAGTCTAGATGGTCTCAACAACACCTTACTCTCTCAAAACTGTGTCCTTGAAGCAGCTGCAACTTGATGGGCAAAACATACATTCCAAGGCCAGGGGAGAGAGAGGGGGCCTCTTCTGCCTGGATCTAGCCCTAAGACCAACCAGTGGTCGGATCCTTTTAGTGACCTCCTGTAACAGATGAGACTCTGAATTTTGAGTTAATACTGTAATGGGATGAGACTCTTAGGGACCTTGGGATATAGTGCATGATTCTGCATTTGGGAAGAACATAGTTGTTGGCAGCCAGAGGTTGAACTCCCCATACAACCCATACCCTTGCATAATACCTTGTTGCTGCCTGTGACTATAATGAAATATCCACCCCATGATTATATCATCTTTAGTGCACGAGTGAGTATAACAAAGGGATATTATCTGTAGTGGGTCTGACCTAATTATGTGAATGGGGGAGGGGTAGAAATGAGTGCATTGGTTCTTGAAAGCCAGTTAGAAGTATTTGGTGACATTACATAAACACCTGACTTCTGACCATTAGTGCATATTCCTAGGCATACACCATAACCCCTCTAAGGTCTCCGCCATCAGACTGGGGTCCCTGAGCAAAAGACCCTATGTGTCCTCTACTTCTGTCATCAGCCTGGGGGCTCTGGCAGGGTGCGTGGGTCCGCTGCCTCCTCCTGGTACCCAAACAAACTGCAAGGCAGGGCAGGAGGTGGACACTCCCCACGGAGGGAGGCGGTTTCCCAGCAGCCCCTGCGGCCTCGCGCAGTGCAGGCCGCTTATAGCTGAAGCCGACTTGGACTGGCCTGATGGCAAACGCCCGGGCAGTGGGCTCAGGCTCAGGCTGGCAGGGGGCCTGTGCACTGGCCTCAGCGCTGCTCTGGCTGTGCCCACTGATGCTGCGTGCTGAGCCCGAGGGAGCTACAGTGGATGGTGAGTGCAGGAAGAATATGGCAAAGGGCCCTCACTCACCCCTCCAGCCAGGAGCACCTCCACCCTAGAGTGGGACCCTAGAGTTCCTAGGTCGCCCATGGGCACAGTAAGAGAGACCCATGGCTGAGGACACCGCACCCCCTCTTCCCTGCCAGCGCTTTGCCACTGGATCTCTAGCCTCCTCAGTTCAGGAGCAGAGGTCCAGCACTGGCCTGTTTGTGTAGGGCCTCCAAGTCTTCATTTTAAGAATGGGGATGCAGTACTTCAGAAGGAGAATTGTCAAGCAGAATGTGTTCCATTTGGCCCCAGTCTCCCTAGAATATTGGGCTGAGGTGGGAGGGGTACAACCACTTAATCCTCAGTGGCCCTGAGTAAACAGCTTCCCTCAGTGACTTACTGAGGGACTTAGTTTCTGGGACTTCTAACAGTGGTGTGCCAGTTAGGTAAAATAAGCTCTGGTGAAGCACCTGGGATGGCACCACCTCCTGCCCTGGACTTGTGCACCCCACTGATATGCAGATGTGTACCTCTGCACCTGCCTGCATCACGGACCCCCCCTTCTTACTCAGACCCACAGGCTGCTTCCTTAGCGCTACCATCACTAGCAAAGCAAGGTGGCCTTTTGTTACATGAGCCATGTCTCTTCACCCTGGGGCTTGGATTTCCCAGCTGGAAAATGAAGCGGGGTCATGGTGGCCCTGTGTCCTGTTGATGCTGACATTTGGAGGCACCAAGGCTGGCATCCATAATACAAGTGTCTCATGGGTAGGATTGTCTTCACAGTGTGTGGGAAGCCAGCAGTAACTGGGAAGATCTTTGGTGGCCAGAATGCGCCAGACCTTCGGTGGCCGTGGCAGGCCAGCCTGCTCTACCGCAGCAAGCACATCTGTGGAGCTACCCTCATAGATGCCTACTGGGTGATCTCAGCTGCCCACTGCTTCCAAAAGTGCGTGTTCTCCATGGGGCCAGTGACTTCGGTGGGATTGGGGAGGAAGCACAAATGGACAGAACAGAAGGGGGAGAGTGTGTCCCAGCCCTTTTTCCCTAGAACTTTTCTTGGCTGCCACCAGGTATCTGTGTGTGCTGTTGCCCCTGCCTTTGACCCAGCAGTCCCCTCCACTTGGAATGCCTTCCCTTCTCACCACCTTACTCCAGTCTCCTAACTCTGAGTTCCCATTCCCCATTACAAGGCCATTTACCTTATCTCTTCCTTCAGGTATGTTCCCATCTGTCCCCTCTTCACACTTTGGTAACACAACAAAATAGTGTGGTTTTCTCAGCTACATGAACATTATTTGTACATACCTATGTGGAAATTAACTCTAGTCTGATTATCAGCAATTACTGGAAAAAAGACTCTAGTTCCAAACTCATTGCCTCTAGCTCACCTTTTTGTCTTCTTTAACTTTTGGATTCTAAGTCCTGTTCCTACTCAAGGTAGATTCTGGTTTCTACCTCTTGCCCAGCTCTGGGCAGGCCAACAAGATCTCAGTGGGTTTGTTTCCTCTTGTGCAGATGGTAGTGGAGATGAGGCACAGGTTTTAGGCTGTAAGTCAGAATAACAGTTCTAGGGCCCCTACTTTCCAGGGCTGGGAAGAGCCTGGATAAAATGGACAATTATTTATCCTCTTCCAGTCAGGCTGTTGAAAGGTCATCATGGGCCCAACTGCCAGAGACTTTCCTGTGTCCTAATAATCTGCACATTCTAACACATTTCTCTCTTGAGGCATCTTAGGATTCTGCCTGTTTAATTAGCACCCAGAAATTCCTGTTACTTTTATAGAATTATGTGCCTAAGAGGAGCTGTGGTCACCACTATCTCTATAGGGCAGAGTGAGGCATGAAGCAAATGGCCTCTGTCCTGGGATGGGACACAGACAGTCAGGAGAGTGGGCTGCTCCTCTGGTGTATCCTGAGCTTACTCTGTGCCCAGAGGGAGTGGGGAGAACATCACACTCCAAGTCAGAGGAAGTTAGAGCCACTGGCATCAACTGGTTTTGAAATCCACTTAGGGTCTGTTCATTTATTCAGCACTCATGGGTGGCAGGCCCCACTGTGGAAGATGTGGAGATCCAAGACCTACCTTGAAGTTTCTCATCCTGTCAGGAAAGTGAGACATAAACCCAGCTACTATGACACAGGATGGGAAGACCAGAATATGGAAAAGGATAGACCCTGAGCCAGTGTTAGGGGAGGTACCACGGGTTGCATCAGAGGAGGGGTTTGGAGCTACTAGGGCCTTGTGAGAAAAGAATTCAGGCACTTGGGAGTCTGGGCAAGGGAGCTGCACAAGCAGGCCATGTATGTTGGAAAGTTGCTCACATTCCAGAAACAAGTTCAGTTCCATGTGGTCCTGTTTGATCCACACAGGCTCATTGAGTGCCTGTCTCCAGATGGGGAGCAGCCTTTAGGGGAATCTGAGTGTGAAGACTGTGAAGAGAGAATGGATGATTCTGGGCTGGGAAATGGTATCTTTGAGAACACTCCAAGCCATGGGACCTTCCAATGGGTCTGGTCAGAGCTGGGAAGGAGCAAAGTCTCCTCTGCTCTAAAAGGAAGAGGTATAGTTTGATGTGCCCTAGTGTTTCTTTCCAGCACTGAGATTCTCTTCTCCTTTGATTTGGGGGCATACTTGGAAAGCCATTAGAAACTTTCAAAGGACAGATTTCCTGAGGCAATAGACAGGAATCTAGCCTATCTGATGAGAATATTAGGAAGGGAGGAGAGAGCAACCTCTGGAATAATGGTGATGTCTGGTTGCTTATGGGGTCAGGGGAGTTAGGATTAGACAGTCAGGTGAGGGTGTGAGGATGCTAGCCCAGTGCTCAGAGGAGACAGATGATAATACAGCCTCTCACAACAGGTCCCGTGAACCATCTGACTACAGGATCCTGCTCGGGTACCATCAGCTCCAACATCCCACTGAGCATAGCCGGCAGATGACAGTGTATCGAGTCATTGTTCACAGTGACTTTAACAAGCACTACTTCATGGGCAGTGACATCGCCCTGTTGCAACTGCATCTGTCTGTGAACTTCACTTCGCACATCCTCCCTGCCTGCCTCCCAGGGCCTACCATGAAGCTGCCCCTTCACAGCAGCTGCTGGATAACTGGCTGGGGGATGATCACCGAGGATGGTGAGTAGGAGCAGGGCAGGCAGGGAGGGTAAGGGCTGAGGAGGAGGAGGATGTGGTGACCATTGTGGGGCCCTTCCAGCTCTGATACCATTTCTTTCTAAAGCTTCAGTTTCCTTCTGTCCACAGTTCAAAAAGTCTGAGTGTATCTAACTTTTGGAATCAAGAACTTGGGCTCTCTGATTCCAAACCATTCAGGATTCCAGTCTGACTCACAGGTCCTGCATGAGACCATGTCAGGCCCCTCCAAAGCTTCATCAGACACCTCTTGGGCTTCCCTTACCATGGAAGGTACTTGGGGCAGCAAAACAGTAAGGAAATGAAAACAAGTTTGCTTGCTGGCCTGAGAGGCAAAGTTGGGTGTTTATGGATCAAGAACATTTTCCAATGTGAATCTCACTTCCACTCATCCATTAACTTTAGTAAAACTTGCCTGTTTTGCCAGCTTGCTGGGCTTGTACATTTTTAGGCTGAGAGAGGAGAAATGGTGGGCAAAGATTTTTTTTTTGCACAATGGCAAATACTTTTGATTTAGGAAAATGTAACATAAAATGAAGAATATATAATGTAAATTTCCATAATTTGTAGGGTTATAGGGTCATGATCTGGCAGAATATCTCAGTGGAGGTATTTTGGGCAAGATTTTGTTTGCTGTGCTTCTGGCCACTATATATCAGTCACACTGTCCAGTCATGAGAACAGCCAACTCTCCATTTCCAAAGACACCCTCCTGGGATGGAACCACTGGCAGAGCAAGGAGGATTCTGCAAGACTGGTCAGAGGGTAGGAACTGGGGTATGAGGGAAAGTGGCAAGTTAGAGCAGCCAACAGGTCAGAAAGCAGCTGACAGGAACAACAGACTCAGCCTGCAGCTGTTCTTCTCCCTTCACACTCTCCCCTCTCTGACCACAGTTGCTGGGCTGGGGTTGTCCCTGAGGACATATGAGAGCTCTACATGGCAAGCACTCTACAGGAGGGAGCTGTCATTGTGACACTGGGCTGCCACATGAAAACACCAGTCTAATCTGTGAGCAATCTGTGGAAATAGAATCCACATGGAAAGCATCCGCAGACCAGTTGCTCGTTGAGGCTGGGCTATGTCTCGTTTGTCATACTACCTCACCCCACCTGGCATCTATTAGGCACATCACTGGAATATAAGGCCAAGTAGGACTCTCAGCTTCCACCCTCTGTGCCTCTACTGCTATCTCTGCATAGTTGCCAGATTAATTGCTTTCAAAACACAAGGAGATCTTTCAGTGGTTTCTCAGTGTGCTTGAATGAAATTCAAACTCTACATACTGGTGAGGAGGCCTTGCTCACTCTGGACCCTGTTGTGAACTTGTCTCATTTTTTTCAACTCCCAGGCCACTACAGCCACACAGACCTCCCTCCTAGCCCTTCCCACCATAGACCCCTACCCTTTGCTCTCTTGTCTGCCTTGAATGTCTTGTCCCTTCATCCTTTCAAGTCCCCTGAGAGACTTTCCTAATCCTGTCAATTGGAAGTGGCAGTATGTCCATTAGCAGGCAGGTTGGGGAGGGAGCTAGTCCCCCTCCCAGGCCCCACCCCACATCTGACCTTCCCCCACTCCTGACTCCCTGCAGATTTCCTGGCTGCACCATTCCAGCTGCAGGAGGGAGAGGTTGGCATCATTGACAGTGAGGTCTGTAAAATGTATTTCCAGTCACCAGACTCCAGCAGCAGTGAATATTCTATACATGAAGATATGTTTTGTGCTGGGGACCTCATGACAGGAAAGTCCATCTGCAGAGTAAGTGAGATTGGCTCTATTTATCTAGTGGGAACTCAGGCTGCCTCTCTTCGCCTGTGGCATCTCTCCCCACTCTCTTTGTGTCTTCTGTGGATCCTTCCCCAGCCCCTGACATCCTCCTCCTAAGCCCACCCCAGAAATGTCTGAACTGAAAGTCAGAAGACCCCAAAGAATACTAGTTCATTCCATACATTTCTTCTTTAAAAAAAACATTGCTGAAGAATAGCGTGTATAGAAAAGGACATAATTTCCACGTGTGCTGTTTGATGTGTATTTAGAAACTGGCACAGTCTGGCACCTGGGTGGCACAGTCTATTAAGCGTCTGACTTCAGCTCAGGTCATGATCTCGCTGTTGGTGTGCTGATAGCTCAGAACCTGAAGCCTGTTTCAGATTCTGTGTCTCCCTCTTTCTGCCCCTTCCCTATTTGTTCTCCCTCCCTCCCCCTCTCTCCCTGTCCCTCCCTCTTCCCTCCTGTCAAAAATGAATAAAAATTTTAAAAAATTAAAAAAATAAATAAATCGGCACAATCATGTAACAACCAGCACCCAAAGAACCCTCCTTAGTGCCTTCCTGTCACCAACTCTCAGACTTGCCCTGGCTTCTGAAGCTCTGTGGATTAGTGTTGCGGCATGGAATTATACAGGATGCATTCTCATCTGCTCTCCTCCAGGCAATACTATGTGAGATTTTTCCAACTTTGGTGTAGTTTACATTGTTCATCTTATTGCTGTATGGTATCCATTGTGTGATTATACTATAATTTCATTTATCCATTCTAGTCTTGGTGGCATTTGGATAGTTTCCACTTGAGACTATTATAAATAGATTTGCCATGAGCATCCTAGTGCATGTGTTCACATTTTGGTTGAGTAGAACCCTGGGAGTAGAATTACTGTGCTATAAGGTATGCATAGGTTCATCTCTCATGATACTGAAGAGCAGCTTTCCAGTCCACTGGTACCAATGTGCACTCCCACCAGCAGAGGCTGAGCGTCATGGTTGCTCCGCATTGCCTTCAGTACTTCGTGTTGCCTGCCATTTTCAATTGAACCATTGCATGTGATTTTTAATTTGCATTTCTCTGGTGAATAATGAGGATAGGCACTTTTTCATATGTGTATTGCCTCTTTTGAAAGGGTCTATTCAAGTTTTTTTGCCATTATTTGTGTGTCTTTCTCATTGAATTGTAGAATATGAGTATGTTATTGGATATATGTATGAAGAAAGTTTTCTCCTACTCTGTGGAATCACTCTATTTTATGGAGAAACTGAGACCCAGAGAGGAAAGTGGATAGCCCAAGATGAGGTAGCATGATCATAGTCAAACCTAGAAAAGCCATGGAGCTGTGGCCCCCAGTGCTTCCTCCTACAGAGCCCCTTCCTCTCCTGTTTCCTTTTGCTGGCTCTTTGGCTCTCTCCCTGACCATCTCCCACCAACTCAGAAACATACTGTTGTGACTCCCATCTTAAAACACCTTACACATACCTTCCCTTCTCCCCAATTCCTTGCCCTGGACCCTGATTCTCAGCCTGCATTCCCTGCAGGGCTCATCCACTGCAAAAGACCTTTCCTGCTTACTCACTTCTCTTTCTTGCCTCAGCCCATTTATCAGACTTTGTGCTTGCCCTCCTTCAAAGTGGTCTCACCAAGACAGCCAGATGCCTAGGTGCACCTCTGCCTTCCTCCCACCCAGTGCTCAGCCATGTACCCTGTAGCACATCCCATCATACTTGAAAGGCAGCTCCTCCTGTGTCTCCTGCTTTCTTCCTCTTCTCTCTGACCTCTACACACCAAGGACCCACCACTCAGCCCTTATTCTGCCTTTCTTACCTTGCTCCAGTTTTACCTTAGATGGAGGGAAAAGGTCAGGGAGGGCAAATCTTGTGCCTCACTATTTCTTGCTTGTCTCCATCACACTCTTTCTGCTGCAGTAGTTCATGACTAGGTCTCCCTGTGCTGATTTCTGCCCTGCCACCCACTGTACTTCACCTAGCCCCAGAACATGCTGTCACCCTTTTAGAATCTGGGTTAGGTCACATTAGTTCCCTGCTGAGTATCCTTCAATGTTCCTTCATCAATACTCTCCCAGCTGATAAGCCTGTGCCTAACACTTCTCAGAGCCTCACCTGTGCGAATCAGGCTACCTCCCTGTGCCTGCAACTTCCAGGTCAGGCCTTGTTCATCCTTCCCATCTCTGCTTAGAGGCCTCTGATGTCCCAGTAAGGGCAATCCTTCCTGCCATTTACCACCCCCTGGGTGCCTCTGTTCCATGTCTTGCATCCGTCCATGGTGTGTGCTGTACTATCTGTGCTCATGTTCCATGTCACTTCAGTCTTCTACACATAGAGTACTCAATCATGTTATTCGACAGAAGGCTGGAAGGGCTCTGTGTTTCTTTGGTCCCTACTTTATAGCCCATGAGATGGAAGCATTATGCTGATGGTGCCTCCCTGATTTGGAGTCCTGACTTCAAAATCTTTAGTAATTTCCTGGAACCCCCTTGGGGTCCCTACCATCCTGACAACCTTACCAGTCTGGACTTGGGTTGATCACCTCTTTTTCTCTGAGCACATCTGACAGTTTGCATTTTCTAAAGAAGCTCCACAAACCAGAGAACATTGTAAGTCAAAACAAATGTCCAGGTGGGATGTAGTACCATTTAGTCAGAGTCCTGTAGGCCCCATGGGACTTCAGGTGGTACCTACTCTGAATAGGGTTGGGAGCACAAAGGGCTGGTATCTGATATCTGGATTCCACCTGTATATTCAAATAGGTCTGTGACAGCCAGCCTTCTAGGCTAGAAAGCTGCTCAGAGTCCCCTCAACCAGCTTGGTGAAGTGAGCTCCATAGCTCTACCCTTGTGATTTTGATCAAAGAGGTCTGCAGTGGGACCCTGTGTCTGGATTTTTCAAATCCTCTAGATGATTCTGATGAGAACAGTTCATAGTCTTACCTTGACATGAGGCTTCCTAAACTCCACTCTGGTGGAAGGCAAAGCCACTGTCCTCACAGTGCCTAAACCATGTGTGTACCCCTCTATCTGGGTCCCCATGACTCATGCTGTCTCTTTCCTCAGGGAGATTCTGGGGGCCCCCTGGTCTGCAAGCTGAATGGTGGTACTTGGTTTCTGATGGGGTTGTCTAGCTGGAGTCAGGCCTGCCGCTACCCTATCAGCCCCAGCGTCTTCACCAGGCTCACCTACTTCTCCAGCTGGATCAGTGAGAAGCGCAGCACCTCACCCAATCCTGATTCTTCTTTTGCTCCTCCTCAGGACAAACCTCCTATTTTGAGTGACTTTTCTTCTCTAGGCACTGTCCACAAGCCCAGCACATGCACAACCCTTGTGTTTTCACAGACCTTCCTCCTACTGCTGATTTCCCTAAGGACTCTGTGACAGACCCCGTGATTCCCCTCCTGGACCTCTGCAACAAGCTTGTCTCCCAACAGGTCCTACATTCTTCTTAAATGTGTCCATCTTTGAGCAATCCTGTCCATCTGAGGCTTGCTCCAGGCCTGAAAAAAATTTTAAAGCTCATTAAAGAAGCTTCCTCCTCCTATTTCTGACCTGTCAGAGCTACCTTCCACCCCCACACTACTGCCCTTCAAGCTCCTCAGCACATGAAGGTCTCCCTCCTCCCTGGGCTAGAAGCAGGGAAGGGAAAGAACACTGAGGGCCTGGATAGCCATCTGGAACTGAATCACTAGCCTAAGGAGTCTTCCAAAGAGTTGTCATGGCTTCGGGGCCAGGGCTTCACCCCATAGAGGAAGTGGCATGTCCTAGATCCCACAGAGCACTAATGGCTGGTGCAATAGGGACAGGTTCTCCTAGGGGTGGATGATTCACCCTGAGCTGGAGATGAAGAAGGATATTCCAGGCCCACAGGTCTCCACAGCCCCCTTCAAATAGAGCCTTTCAAACAGAGCCTCTGTGACAGGCTCTGGCTACCAGGCTAAGGTCAAAAATCACAGGACAGTACTCGCTTTGGCGCACATATATGAAAATCACAGCCCAGCTGCCATCAGAGGTCTGCTCTGAGGCTATTCCCCTTGTACCCACAGTACCTGTCCTCCCCCAATCTCTAGAGGCCCAGCCCACCACCCCATGGGAGCCTGCCTTAGCTTGTGGTTTGGTTGACCCAGGATTTGCTGGCCCAGCACTGAGCCCTAAGCCATATTCTGAGCTGTCCCCTACAAATAAATCTGGGTCACAGAATCTTAACTAGTTAGCAGAATACTCAGAAGAGTCTCACAACCACAAACCCCCACCCTGAACCCTTGGTGATCAGGGAACATCCCTCAACCAGTGCAGATCCATTGTATCCAAAAATGCCATCAGGTGTTTGTGCAAATCCTTTCCAATATTGTCCCCCAAATAACCTACACTCTCACCAGTGGGTGAGAACAGGTGAAGTCACATGCACATGGTTACCAGAATCTTGCTGGCTTTAGCCCTCTGCTACTCATGCAGAGGTTTCCTTTCCAGCTCAGCAGTGTCTAGAAGTGAGAAAAAAGGCATTCATTCCCCAGTAATAGACTCAGTTATGAGCTTAATGGCAGGAATTCTGGGCCAAAAGGTGGGAGTCAGCACTTAGTTCAGATTTGGAGCATTATCTACCCACTGCCCCTAGAACTTCTTCCACTTACCTTCAACCCATAGTGGCCTTGTGCTGACTGTGCTGGATTTCTCTCACACTGACTTTGTTGATCAGTAGCTGTGGTTCTATGTAAAGTGTGGAGTGGTGTGAGTGTTTGCTCCAGCATGAAGTTTCTTGGGCCCGCCTAACTCAGTAGATGCAAATACCTTTCCAGTCCACTCTGAAGATCTGCCAAATCACAGCTTCCCCACAGCCTACTTCCCTGTTACTCATAGCCAGCCTCAGTGCTTAGTATTATTATCCATGTTTGATCTCTTATTATTGATCTAAACTCAAGATCTAGGTTGGTTAAGTAACTTGTCTGAGGTCATGTGGGTAGTAAATAGCAGAGAGCAGAGCAGAAATTCAAACCCAGATCTCTTAAGGAGCTCAGAGGTCTTCACTCTAATGTAGGCCATTCTCAAGCACCTCAGATCCTGTGTGACTTCCCCTCTTGGGTTAACTTTGAGAGGTACCTTGAGAGGCTTGGGTTAACTGTCCCAAGTGTAGCCCTGGTCAGTGACAAGAAAATATCCCAAATAACAAGACCAATGTCAGGGTTCAGAGAAGATCTGGAAGGCCAGTAGGCCTGTGGCTGGGGGACCGGGTGGGAGTGCTGCTGAGGTAGATTCCACCAGATCTGCCATCAGAAGCTCCCAGTGGGCTGCTAGCTTGCACCCCAACATCAACCCTAGATGAGCAGGGCAGGTGAGAAGGAAATGCACAATCAATGAGAAACCCTGGAGAAATGAAAGTTTTCCTGAAGTGGCCTGTAGCTGGATTAAAAGGGTAGGGCAATGAGAGGATGGACTTGAAGAAGGCTGTTTACATGTCCCATTCTTTCCCCATCCTATCCCATATGACAAATTCTGCTTAATCTTTCCCATGTGCCAGTATATCCCAGGGTGGCAGTGTCAACTAGTGTGTAGCTCCTAACAGCCACCTTGATATATGTGCCCTCCATGTCCCCACTTCTACCCCTGAGGGCGGGGTACTACCTGGTCCTTCCACTATGATTTCTTCTAAGGGCTTTAGCATTGACACCTTGGCTGTGGGAAATGCCTGGCAGATGGCAGTATGGAGGAGAGGTTAAGAGTGGCTTTTTGGTGCCTGGGCCCTCTGTTCTGGGGTCACCATCCTCCCTTCCCCTTGAACTCATCAGGACTTCTGTCCTTCTCTGGTGTCAAAATAACTACACACGTGAGAAGTATGATTGCCACATAAGAAATACAGAAGGTTGGACATTATATATTATTTGAAATAAATTATTAGACAGATCCCCCAAAATTAATAAACACAATATCCTTATGTGTATGAAAAACACAGTGGTTGAATTAGAAGACACAACAATTGGATGAATAACAGGGTAAACAGAGATGAAAGAGGCATGCAATCATTACTTTGTGTGGACATTACAAAGTATGGACATTGGAGCTGACACACTTACTTATGGTAGGGTAATTTGTGGAATTTCTTTACAAAAGAATTAATTACCATGGTATGGTTGGGGATAAAGAGAAAAAGAGGCCAGTGCAGGAGCCTGGCAGAAGCTTCTGCCATCCCCTCTCCCTTGCCCAGGGAACAGGGGAGGGAGAAGAAGAGCCAGGGCCCACAGCTGAGGGACAAAGCTGACTGAGGAAACGTCACAAGTGGGGTTTTGTGGAAATAAGCACGATGACCACTTCTGTCCCTTCCTCAGATCTTCAGCTGAATCTCCCCGCTGGCTGAGCTCACTGTGGCCAGAGAGAATAAGAGCCTGTTAGGCCTTTAGGCCTTCCAGCTTCCACTTCCCCACAGAAGGTGTGGGATGGGGTGGAGAGTATGTCTAGAGGGACAGACAGGAGATCACTGCCACAGGGGGTTTAGATCACTGGGGTCCACTCTCCTGCTAAAAATTTTTTTTTAAAATAAAGAAATTAAAAGTCTTCATTAATTCACTAAAGAAACTTCATGAGGTGCCTGGCTGGCTCAGTTGATGGACCATACAATTCTTGGTCTAGTGATGGTGAGTCTGAGCCCCATGTTGGGCATAGAGATCACTCTATAAAATAAAATCTTATATAGAGAGACAAATCTAGAAGCTGATTCTCACCTATAGAGAAGAAACTGATGGTTACCAAAGGAAAGTTGGGTGGGATCATGGGTTAAATAGGTGATGAGGATTAAAGAGGGCACTTGTGATGAGCACAAGTTGCTTTGAAGTGTTGAATTACTGTATTGTACACCTGAAACTAATATTATGCTGTAGGTTAACTAACTAGGATTTCAATAAAAAACACACAAAAAATAAAAATAATAATGAATAAGTTATTTGAATAATTTGACATTTGAAAATTGAATAATTCACCAGGTATGCTTTGGTTGTTCATTGAAGTGACCCTGGAAAAAATGAAAAAGGGCAGACTGAAAGAAGTCTCATCCCAAACAAAGAGAGAAATAACAGGCGCAGAAAAAAAACACCAGGCAGAGAATCAAAGAAACAATAAGGCTTAATCCCAGAGAGAAAGAGAGAGAGGAAAATAAAGAAAAAAGAGACACAGAAAATGTGTAAAAAGAATAGAGTAAAAATACCTAAAGTTTAAAATTCTCCACCAATAAGAAGGTCCTAGAAAAGTTGGCAGCTTAGGATTGGCAGGGATTTTTCTGGGCTTAGTGACAATATAAACTAAAGTCATTTTCTTTTTCATGTGTGATTTTGATCAGGAAGTTACAAATGAGTGCTAGAGTATGGAGAGCAGAGCTGGGCTCTAACATGAATATTACAAATAAATTATTTGAATAGTAAATTAAATGAATAAAAATTATAATGAATAAAATAAAAACTTTTTTAAAAGTCTTCATCAAGACATTGAAGAGTATGAAGAGAGTAGGGATCTGCCAGGCCAAATTCTGAGAGAAAGCCTGCAATCAGAATATAATCAGAATATCTGATACCCAAAGTTGTTTTTGCCGCAGGGATATTCTTACAGCTCATATGTAGGGCTCAGGAGACCTCTGCAAAACCCATGGGAAGGAAGCTGTATTAGACATGGTTCTCTAGAGAATCAATTGATATCTACATATAAATATATAGGATCTATATATATAGATAGCTATATATCTACAGACAGAGAGAGAGACTGATTTTCTTAAAGGAATTGGCTCATGATTATGGTGACTAGCAATCCAAAATCTGCAGGGTGGGCTGGCAGGCTTACACTCAGGAAGAACTGATATTGCAATTCAAAGGTATATTAATCGTGTTTTTTGTTTTCTGTATTTTATAATAACTTGACATCTCAGTGGGGGTTGGTCAGGGAGAGGCTGTTCCATACCTAGAGAGAATAATCAACTGGGAATATACCTTTCATATGCAAACCAATCAAACCCAAGTCTGCACCCCCAAGGCCTCCTTTATCTTACTCTCCCAAACCAATATTTTTCCCACCCTAAATCACTGCAGAGCAATTAGAGACCACCTGTATTGCCCAGAGCCTATTAACATTTCAACTGGCCAATCTTGAACTGTCCTCTCTCCCCTGCCTTGCTTTGTCCATGCAAACCACAATAAAGGACTGTGCTTTCACCTCACTCCTGTGTCTGTCTCCTGACCAAACTGGTGTTTCATCATCATGTGGCCCTGTGTGAAGGGGCATACCCACTCTTCTCGGGAAATGTAAGTAACAAAAATCCCTCCATGGCATTTACCCCTCTTCACCACATAGTCACTAAATAAGTGATGAGGGATCTAAAGAACTAGAATCAAAAACAGCCACTTCAGCCCTAAAAATACATTGCCATAATAAACGCCATATCCTTCTGAAAATAGGCAAATCTAAAAGAAATAAAATAATAACCTTCAGACTTTGACATGCATCAAATGTCCTTCCTTCTCTCACTTGGAAAGTCAAGTGTTATCTCCTACATGAAATCTTCATCAGCTATGCCAGGAAGTGCCACCTCCATAGGACTTCGTTTGTACACTTTGTAACATCACCTTGGACATTGTGATACCTAAGAGTTTGCTAAGACTGTAAGCTTCTTTGGGCTAGGATCCATATTTATTTTTCTCTAAAAACAGCAGAGAGGATTGTATTTGCTAAACAAAGGACTTATTCTAATTTTTAATATAAAATGAAAATTAACAAGTCTTAAAATCAAAAGGCTCATATAAATAACAAAGAAAATCTGTGACTAAAATAAATAAGAAACTAAAAAATTAATAATTATAAGAAAAAAGTAAGTTTAGGGTGCTTGGGTGGCTTAGTTGTTTGAGCGTCTGGCTCTTGATTTCAGCTCAGGTCAAGATCTCATGGTCCTGAGATTGAGCCCTGCATCAGGCTCAGCGTGGAGGTGTACAGCCTGCTTGGCCTGCTCTCTATTCCTCTCTCTTTGCCACTTCCCCACTCATGCTTTCTCTCTCTCATCCTCTCCCTCTCTCAAAATAAAATAAAAAATATTTTTAAATAAGTTTAAAATTCTAAAATGAAATAATTTTAAAACATGTATATAATTGAAAATGCTTCAAAGTTAAATAAATCTGAAAGTAGATAATCAATTTAGGGATGCCTGGCTCGCTTGGTACAAGCACACAACTCTTGATCTCAGGGTTGTGAGTTCAAGCCCCATGTTGATTACTTAAAGATAGAGATTACTTAAAGATAAAAATCTTTTAAAAATAGATATCCATTTAAAGGAGTAGCTATAGATTTTGGGAAGATGAAGGCAGCTGTTCCTTCTAAGTTGTACAAGCTGCTCTCTATATTAAAGAACACAATCAAAATAGAGAAGGACAGTTGCTGTAAGAGTAGCAGGAAGTACCCTGTGAATGAGGGATAGAGGAACACAGGAAAACTCCAGAAGCAAGCTGCTATGTTTCAAGCATTTCACAGCAACAATAGGAGAGAAAGCCCTGGTGTTATGCCCAAGATTTCAATATCGTCCCCAAAAACCAGAGACCACCAGGGAGACCGAGTCACGCATGCAAAGGCAAAGGGCTTTATTACGAGCTTAGGCTGGCCGGGCCTAAACTCAGTCTCACAGACTTCACCAGCACAGTGGATCCATGTTGAGAGCCCCAAACAAAGGCGGGGTAGGGCTTTTATGAGTTTTGGGAAGGGGGAGTTACAGGAAATTGTGACACAGATACAGAGGTCCAATCATTATAGCATAACATCACTGGCAGTAACTTTAACCATACACATTGTCCAGAGTGTTTGTTATTTTTGGCGGGACCCAATCACAACATTTAGAGTGTTAACCAATTACAGAGTTGACCCAGGACCCTCACGTAGGGTGTAACTAGCCTTAAGCAATAAGTGATTACCTATACCTTCTATTCCTAGGCCTGCCCTTAAGAAATGTTAAGGGTGTTAGCTGGCCTTTCCTGATTGGGTGTTACAAGGGTGGTCCCTCCTGCCTTGGGCAATGTGTGCCCTTTTATTGTCTAATGATTCTGAGAAACCAACACTTAGGCCTCCAAGGTCAGAGGGAAACTTGAATCCTGTTATGGAGTAAGTTTGATTCAGACCTGTGTCCTTACACTGGGAGGTTAAAAAGTCTATGATCATACTGCTTTCGAAGTTCCTGGGTGGCTCAGTTTGTTAAACACATTACTCTTGATTTTGGCTCAGGTTATATTCTCAAAGTTCATGAGATCAAGCCCCATGCTGAAGCACAGAGCCTGCTTGGGATTCCCTCTCTCTCTCTCTCTCTCTCTCTCTCTCAAAATAAACAAATAAACTTAAACAAAATCATAGTGCCTTCTAGAAATCCAAGAAAAAAATTTAGTGATAGAAAAATAGCAATGTTGAATCCCAGGCAACTGGACTGTAGAGAAAAAGGAGAAATAACTTCAGAATAATGCCACTACAGAAAATGTAAGCATTTTTAAATGTTTATTTATTTAAAATTTTTTTAATGTTTTTTATTTTTTGAGACAGAGAGAGACAGAGCATGAGAGGGGGAGGGGCAGAGAGACAGGGAGACACAGAATCTAAAGCAGGCTCCAGGCTCTGAGCTGTCAGGCACTTGAGGGGAAGAGCACTGTGTGTTATATGGAAACCAACTTGACAATAAACTATAAAAGAAAAATAAATAAAAGTGGTTAGCTTCAGGACACCTGGGTGGTTCAGTTGGTTCAGCATCCAACTTCAGCTCAGCTTGTGAATTCTGGCCCCATGTCAGGCTCTGTGCTGACAGCTCAGAGCCTGGAAACTACTTCAGATCCTGTCTCTGTCTCTGTTTGCCCCTCCCCTACTCGTGCACTGTCTCTGTCTCTTTCATATATAAATAAACATTTTTTAAAACCTTAAAAATAAAAGTGGTCAGCTTCCTGCAGTGCTTCCTTTTTGCCCTAATTAGGATTTTTTATTCTAGCACAACCAGCAAACTTTGCCTATACCTTAAGTTAAAAAAAAAAAATCCTTATGCGGTGGTAATAAAAACATAAATTCTATGGCTTTAGTATATTCCAATATGAAAATGTCTACAGGAGATTCTGCTTTTTAAAATATAAGATAGGGAGGAGAGGAGCCAAGATGGCAGACAGGAAGGGAACTCTGTAAACTCCGTCCACCCCATCTATCAAACTGAGAAGGACATTACTCTCATCTGCCAGAGCGGAAGGAGAAAATACAGACTCCAGAAGGAAGAGAACCTGAAGGATACCTGAGTGAGTGAGTGTGAACTGGGGAGATCTGAAAACGGGCCAGCCCGAGATGGCCAGGGGAGGCGGGAGCCCCAGCCCAATGTCAGGCAAACGCGAGCAGAGCCCAAGAGACAAAGGGAAGGGACAGAGTGACTGAACACGCTCGTAGTACTGTCACTGGGGAAGAGTTAA